>NW_026521861.1:21040000-21415000 GCF_021234435.1 Artibeus jamaicensis | reverse complement strand
CCTACCACACAGACCACCCAAAACGCAGAGGGGACAAAGCCGTGTGCTCTCCACCAGCCGAGGCTGTGGTTGCACAAAACCCCTCATTCTGAGGCCATGAGCAGTGTCCCCGCTGCCCCTTGTGTCACTGTCCTCGAGATGCCCCAGATGCCTCCTCTCCTACCACCAGGAGAAGGAAGGCTCTGAATTCGACTTTGTCAACATCTGCTGGGCAGCATCCGGCTGGCACACCCCACCCCCAGGTGCCTCCCACCCCCTGGGGGACTCAGCTG
Source organism: Artibeus jamaicensis (assembly GCF_021234435.1). NCBI lineage: Eukaryota > Metazoa > Chordata > Mammalia > Chiroptera > Phyllostomidae > Artibeus > Artibeus jamaicensis. The sequence goes on along the minus strand of NW_026521861.1, from coordinate 21,414,728 downwards.
ACAGATGCTGACGGAGGTGGCAGTCCTTGTGGGAAGGGCCCCTCACTGACCCCCGGGGGGGGACACAGTGGGTGGAGAGACCATCGCTGGCCCAGGACGTCACCTAGGGAAGAAGAGCAGGCCTGGGAGGAGGGGCAGAGACCGTGACCCTCCACCGCCCAGTGGAGCGCGGAGAAGAGTCGGAGCGGGGCGGGCGCACGCTGTCCGTGTGTCCTGAGCACCCCGTCCTTGTCCTTCCCCTAGGAATGCACGGTGGGACGAGGACTCCCAGGGTCCCAGAGGCAAGTCCAGGCCTGGTTTGCCAGGTGCCCGTGTTGACCCTCGGGGTCCCACCCAAGGGAAGGGTTTCCTACTCGGAGCCGGCAAGGCCCAAGCTCTGGCCTTCACACACATCAAGTTCATACTTGGGAGCGCGTCCCTGCAGGGCCTGGGAGCAAGTGGACAATGTGGGCCGGCTCTGCTTCCGCAGGCCTGCCACCCAGTGCGGACACAGGTGACAAGTAGAACCCACAGTCGGCCTTGAAGGGCACTGGAGGGAGGCTGCGGGGCGTGGGGGATGGGCTCAGCAGGCACCCGCATTCCCCGGGCACCCGCGACCCATGCACAGAGCTGCGGGTTGGTTTATTTTTCCCTAGTTTAATCCCGCAACAGCCGTATTCGGAAGGTTTCACTTCCTTCTGACGGAGGAGGAGAGACCTGTCCGGGGGGTCAAGCTCAGGTGCCTCTGCTGATGTGGAGGAGGAGCTGAAACACACTCCTGGGCTCCAGGTCGGCGCGTCCGGGGCGCTCCGAGCCCACGTGCACTGGGCCTCGCCCAGCGGGGGGCGCTGTTTGCGTCCTCCCCTCCTCGGCCTCTTCCGCCCTGCTTCTCGCTATGTCCACTTGACCTTCCTGCCTGATTCCGGCCCAGAACCACCTCCCGCTCCGAGAGCCCCCCGCACTCTTCCGTCACAGACCACGGCCACCAGCGTCCTGGCTTTCGTCACCGGCTTCAACACAGGCCACGTCCCATCTGCCCCCCTCACCATCTGCTCCCTCGGCAACACCCCTGAACCTCTGCCCTGAGCCGGACGGCTTTGTGGTGCTGCAGACGCAGCAGCAGATGGGGTGCCCCTGAGCCCGTGTTCTGGGAGGGGGAGCAAGGGCCAGGAGACCAGCCCACGCACACGCACACACGGATGCTCGGGTGACGGCTGCCGGGCAGGACACGGCACGGTGGGGGGCTGCAGGGTGGCCGGGGGGTGCGGGTGCCCCCTAGAGAGGGCAGGCGAGTGACACCACAGCTCAAACGAGAGTGCCAGTGTGAGGCGGGGCGCCGAACTCGCAGTGGGCCATCGATGGACTCTGACGTCACAGAAGTCTCGGGGACCGAGGCCGACAGCGCCCCCAGCAGCTCCGTGGCTCACTGAAGAGATGACCGATGTCCACCCGGCCACTGCTGCACAAATGGAAGGTTAGCGCTTTGGTGCTGGCGCCTCTCCAGTTTTCAGGAAAGCTGCCTCAGTGAGGCTTTGGGGCCTTGATTTGTGGTCTGCCACGGAGTCCGCAGGGTCTTTCCAGGCCAAACCGAGAGGCCTCGACCACGGCCTCTCCCCCACCTACTCGCCTGCGTTCGCAGCCGGGAAATCAGCAAGTCCTGGGCGGGGGTGGGAGAGATCAGGGGCCGGTGCCTTTTCCACTGCCAAGAGCAGCTCCCACCGCAGGCCACGTGTCCGCCTGGTCCTCCTGTCCTTGGAATTGGGTTCGAGGACGCAGCTCAGCCCCCACGGCAGCCGGCTGCGGCGGGTGCCCCTTCTAGAGAGTCTGCGCGCCCCGCCGCTCACACGGGCTCTGCCTTTGAACCCGTCCCCGCAGATCCGTCAGCCCCGAGAGACACCCTGGTGCATCAGCAGCAGGAAGCTCAGAACCTCTGCAACTCAAACGTGTGCGTCTTTTCATGTTTTAAACATCTGACCTCTCCAACTGCTTACTCCTGTTCTTCTCCTTGAGTCAAACTTCCCACTATCTGGTGGGCCTCCTAGCCAGCCAGGCCGGCCGCCTCCCCAGCCGCCTCCCCGGCACCCTGCCTGGGGTGGTCTCACGTCAGCCACGGCTGTGCGGAGGTGCAGGGGCTGGGTGGGAGCACAGGACAGGTCCCCAGGTTTTCTAACAGGTTTCCTCTCCACTACGAAGCCCCCCTTTTCTGTCCAGAAGTCGTCAACAATGGCGCTCACTACGCACCCTGACGCTCTCTGGCCAGTCTGAGGAGCCACTGGCCCAGGCTCTCCAACAGGGGGCGCGCCTGCCACAGCAGGTTCAGGGGCATTTCTGGCCCTCAAAGTGACCGGGAGATGCTAGTCTCCAGGTGACCAGGAGCAGGGCAGTCAGCTCACGGACGGGTGTGTCTGCAGGGGAAAAGCCCAAAGGCCAGTGCCGCTCACCGACCTGGGTCCACGCCGGGGCGGCTACGAATCACCCACCATCCCACCAGCCGGAGGGGAGCACTGCTGCTGGAACACCCTCCTTCGGTCTCCTGTTCTTAACCACTTCAATTTTCTTCGGACAAGGCGAGGTGGGATGTCGATAATGGGGATCTTCTTTTGTTATAAAGGTTCCTGGGAACGGCATTTAAAAAAAATGCAGACTATTCCCAAGTGCGGCCAAGTCTTGACTCACTGCGTGAGAGGCAGGGGTGCCTATTTCCATTTTTGGAACCGTGGTTTGTCACCCAGTAAGCCATCGGGTGCCTCTGCTCCCCGCGTGGGCTCCCGTGAGCGGACCGCCTCGGAAGAGTGAGTGCTGTGTTTGAATGAGCAGCTGGGCCTGCCCCTGCCCTGCCCCTCAAGGGCTCTCAGCCTCCGGTAAGGGCACTGCCCTCCAGAAGCATCCCTGCCAGAACCAGGAGCAGAGTGCCTAGGAGGGAAATAAGCCTTCATTTGTCTTGCAAATTAAACTCTATTAACCCCACAGGCTGCTCCTTGAACATGCTTCTAATATTAGTTACGCTGCATACATTATGTAGATTTCGTGTTTTCAGTATTGCATTAGGATGCACAATGTCTTACAACTCTAGGAGGGTTCCAAAACCCAGCAGAAGAATTCTAACGCGCCACCGTGCAGGGAGTTTGGAGGAGGAACAGGCTGGCCGGCTCTGAGTCTGTGTGGTGCTCAAGTACACAGATTATATTGCCAGTTAAAGGAAAAATCAAAGACAGGAAATAATCCCGCGACTCCCTGTTTGCTTACTCTCTCCCCTCTGCCCCACAAAAGGTTTCTGCAAATATGAGGATGAAAGTAGCTTAACTTGAAAAACTTTAAGCTTGTTTCGTATGAGACAGGACCTGAGAGCAAGCCCCTGTAACCCAGGGGCTTCACTTCCTCCGGAAGGAACCACATGGTCACAAGGTGCCCTAGGCTGCAGTGGGGGAGCAGTTTGGGAAACTTGTCACACGGAGCTTTTCCATACAAACCGGGGAGCAGTTTGTCCATCGCTACAGAAAGTCCCGCTGTGAGCGACGGGGGCTGAGGCCGACCCACAGCCTCCTCCAGGGAGGAGGAGGCGGCCCGGCCCCATGGAGGGGTCTTCCCTTCCAGGACGCAGCGAGTCTCTCTGATCGGCGGGCTTGGCGTCTTGTCTTCCATTAGGGTTTCATCGTCTTCGGCGTGCGTATTCTGTAAATGTCGCCTGTAGAAATGTACTGAACGGTGGTTAAACATTTTTGTAAGTGAGGCTGTAACTTCCGGCACTCCTCGTTGTTGGTCTGTAGGAACACACTAGGTGTGGTACGTTGAGTAGCTTTTTGAAGGTTTTCTTCGGCGAGAGGGTCATTACGTAGACAAGCACATCTTTTATAGAGACAGCTTCATTTCTTCCTTTTCCACAGTATGTGTGTTTTTTTTCTTTTTTCCTGATGCGCTGAACTGGCTGGGCCCTCCAGTTGGACGAGTGGGGTGGGAGTGGGCCCCCGGCCTGACCCAGATTTCGGAGGCGAGGCATTTGCCCCTTTGCCTTCTGGTACGGTGCTGGGTGGGGCGTTTCACAGCTGCCTTTTTATCAGCTTCAGAAACTTCTCCGTGTGCGTCTGTGGAGATGGCCGGAGCCTCTCCCTGTTCTCTGTTGATAAGATGCACTGATTGGCCTTCGAGAGCTGAACGGCTTTCCGCCCCCAGCACAGGCTCGACTCCGCCCCGCTGCTCGCCGTCCCTTCACAGGCCGCTGGCCCCGTGGAGAATCTCTGCATCTGTGTTTACGAGGGAAGGTGGTCTGAGGTGCTCCGTTTTAACACCTTGTTCAGGTTGCAGAGTCAGGCAAAGGTGCCGGAAGATCAGTGGGAAAGTGTTTCCTCCTTGTGCGTTTTCTGAGTTTTTGTAGCACCGACATTGCTTCTTCTATAAATGGCTGGTAGAATTCACCACTGAAGCCATCAGGGCCTACATTTTTCTTTAAGGAAAAGTTTCTACTTAAAATGTAATCAGTAGAGCAGATAAAAAAACTACTGAGGTTCTCGGTTCCTTACCGAGTGAGCTTTGGCAGCTGGGGCTTTCGGAAGAGCGGTGCGTTTATCCTGGTAGTAACGCGCCCAGGCGGGGCTCTGTGCGCCGCGAACGCCTTACATTTTCAGTGTCGGTAGAATTTGTAAGCAAAGCTCCGTCATTCTTAATACTGTTAATTTGTGTCTTTTTTTCCCCCTTGGCTACAGATGTAAGTAAGGATCAGCTTGTAGAGTTATGGATATTTCCTACTCCTTTTCTGTTTATAATTTTATTGATTTCTGTTGTCTTTAGTATCTCCTTTGTTCTGTTTACTTTGGTTTTAAATCACTCTCTTTAAAAGAAGCTTATTGAGACCTTTTCCTAAGACAGATATTTAATGCTATAAATTTTCCTCAAAGTGCAGTATTAGCCCAGCCCAAACCTTCTGATAGGCGTTCATGTTCACTCAATGCAAAATATTTCTAATTTCTCCTATGAGTTTTTAAAATAGTCTAACTTGCTACTTCCAAATATTTTGCATTTTTCAAATATTTTTGTTATTAATTTAATTCTACTGTGGTGAGAGAACACATGTGCATCATTTAAATACTCTAAAATTTTTCTGGAGTTGTTTTACGGCACCGAACACAGTCTTACAAATGATGCAAGTGCATTGAGAAAGAAGGCGTAGCTGGCGTGTGTTGAGGGAGCACTCCAGTCACGCGTGAACCGCACCACGCCCTGCCAGTGTTGGCTGAACTCGTTCCCCTTGCCGCTGAGAAAGGAGCGGCCGAACCCCCACGCGCACCTGTGGGCCTGTCTGCCTCTCGGGTCCCCACTGCTCCGTGCTCTGGTGGGAGGGGCACGGCCGCCTTGGCGGACTGACTCTTTTGTCATCAGGTGATGTCTCTCCACCGCTGCTGCTGCTACTGTTCGTTCTGACGTTTGTCTAACGTGACCGTCACCACTTCCAACATGTTTGGGGTTGGTTTTCTTTCTCTGCAGTTTTACTCTGTTTCATAATCGGCGCACTTAGATGAGTCACGTTTACTGTAGTAGGGAGAGGGCCGGGTCCAAATAGACCGTCTTACTAGTTTGTACCTACTTGTTTCATCTGTTTGTCTCTTTTTTCTCCTTTTCTACCTGATTTTGGACAGAAAGCCACGACGCTGTAAGAGCCAATTCCTGTCCCACAGAAAGCTTGGCTTTGGGCCGGCACATAAACATGTTTGTTGAGATCCAAGATGTGATGAGTTTTGTTCACGCAGCGGACACTCGCGGAGACCTCTCTGGCAGCCAAAGGGGCCACGGGCCCACGGGGGGCCCCTCCCAGGACACCTGGCCGCGGTGCTCCCACTCAGCTGGCCTCAACACTGTAAGCGTGTGAATAAGCAGAACAGTTAAAAACACTAATATCTCTGGGGAGAGCCACCACATCGGGGGGGTGCAGGTGACTCACGTCCCCTCTCATGAGGCAGCAGTGTCCTCAAAGAACCCGAGAAGCAGGCTCCCTCCGACGAGAGAATGACGACAACGGACCGCAGGTTTGGAGAGGCTGCAGAGCGTGTCTGGTGAGTGCTGTGCGGCGCCCGTTACAGGGCATCACTGTCCCCTCTGAGTTATGGTCCCAGCCAACTGTTTCTTCAGAGAGAGCACCCCACCCCCTGTGGATTTCATGAGTGCATCGCCGTCCGGGAACCCTGCCAGCCAGCGCCCTGCCCCCGGCTCCCTATTCCGGACACGGTGATGGCTGGGGACTTGACTCGCGTTCAGTTCAAGCCCACAGACCCACACCCCGGGCCACTCTGCGTGGGGCAGTGTGCCGGAGGGGGTCCCGGAAGGAGAAGGGGGAGGCTGCGGTGAGACACACTTGACTGAAAAGCCCAAAGCCTCACACCGGCAGCCACGACGGACACACCCTCCAAGTGCACAGGAGCCTCTCCCGAACCAGAACTTGGGACGGACGCAGGGCAAATCCAGACGGGTTGTCAGGGGCTGTGATCACGCAGCGTCGGTGCCTGACCGCAGGGGAACCAAACTCGACACAGCACAGAGGTGGATTGGAACCTACGCGTGGATCAGGAAGGAACAGGGGATCTTTATAATGTTTTCAAGCCGATAGTAGTGAACGCGCCACATGTCGAATCTTGCGGAACGCAGCCAACAGTGTTCAGTGGGTCTGCATCGCTTTAAAGGATTGGATCAGAAAAGGGAGGCAGTTAAACAATTAAAGATGTCAGCTTCCTTCCAAGTAGCTGGGAAAAATAAGTTAAACCTAATAGAAGTAGAAATAAGGAGATAATTTTTAAAGTAGTAACATAAAGTAGAAAGCAGAAGAAATTAAAATTAGGGAAAAATCAAAGGGAAAGTTGTTTGTCTTAAACTATCAACAGACTGGCTAAGCCTCTTCACCTACCCCTCCCAGAGAGAAACATTACTGCCTTTTTCCAGAGTGGAAAGCCACAAACTACAGACACTAGAGACATAAAAAACCAAATGAAAGAATATTCTGGTCAACTTTGGCCCATCAGTTAGACATCTTAGACGAAATGGGGAGAATTCTGTGAACCCTGCAAAATCCTGAATTGATTCAGGAAGAAAGAGAAGACACACAGCTAAATACATTAAAGAAACTCCAAGCTGCAAACTGCGGCCCCGTGGGGAGTCCCCACGAACAGGCCGCCCTCTGGGCCACGAGACACGCCGTGGCCATCACGCCACGCAGGTCTCAGACCACAGCAGAAACCAACAAGGGAAACCGGACACCCCTCCAGACACGTGGAGCGGGTGAAACAACAGACCAGAACGACACACGGGTCAGAGGAGAAGCTCCAAGACCAATGGAACCATGTTTTGAACTAAGCGGAAGTAACACATAAGGTACCGAAGTCCGTGGACGGCAGCGAGAGCGGTGCCCGGAGGGGAGGCTGTAGTGCGGAGCACACCTGTTGGAAAGCAGATCTCAGCTCGGTATTTCACGCTTCCACTTCAGGAAACAGGAAAAGAAAGAGCAAACTACAGCCAAAGTGAGTACTAGGAAATAATCGAGCAGAAATCAAGAGAGAACAATCCACAAAATCAAAAGCGTGTTCTCCGTAAAGATCAACAGAATTGATGAGCCTCTTGCCAAACTGACAATAAAGGAGAGAACGGGAGTTGTTTCAGCGGAAGATGGGGGATCCCACAGACCCCGTGAACATGACAGTGGAGAAGAAGTACTGTGGACAACTGGCCAGATGCCCCGGGTTTGGTGACCCGGATGACACGGACCGGTTGTTTGGAAGACACGGGCTGCCAGACTCGCAGGAGCAGCGCTGGACAGTCTGAACCGTTTCTATGGAAATGCAGTGTGGATGGTACCAGACCTACTGGGGGGGGGGAACTCTGTCAGGCGCAGACCAAACGTCTGATCGCTATGTCGTGCCCTTCAAATGAGTACAGTAGTTGTCAGTACGGTACTGTATGTTACTGTAACTGGAAAACAAATTTCAAAAAAACTAAAATAAACATTAAAAACATGGAATCAATAGTAACCAACTTTCGCGAACACGAAGCACCAGATCCGGACGGGCTCGGTGATGAAGTCGCCCAGACATCAAAGGGGGGAATCCCACCGCAGCTTTCCCATCTCTGAGAGCACAACGGCAGAGGGAACCGCTGAGCTTCCCAATTCATTCCACGAGGCCAGCCTTCCCCGAATGCCGAGACCAGACAGAGGCAGGACAAGGAAGACAGACCGATCCCTGTCATAAACACAGATGTAAAAATCCTCGACAAAACACCAGCAAATCGAATACAATATGTATAGAAAGACTGTTCACCAAAACCATGTGGGCTTTATCCCTGGTTTGCCTGGATGGTCGAACAGAGCCCATCCATTGACGGATGGAAAGCAAAGATCACACCATCACATTGACAGATGCCCAGAAAGCCCAAGAAATCAAACACCGTTCATGGAGATAACTCTCAGGCAGCTGGGAATCGAGTGGGACTTGTTCACTTTGATAAAAAGCATCGACAACATTATCACAGCAGGGTGAAGCCCCAGCCCACCCGGCAGGCCCAGAAGGAGCCTTGTCTGCAGAGTTCCCTTCAAGGGGCGCCCCGTGCATGGCACTGATGAGGCGGTGGTACTCTACTCAAGCTGTGTGAAGCTTTGCAGATACGCGTCACGGTCCCTGTCCCACCATGCTAGGTAGTGACAAGGGCTCCCTCTGCCTTGGCTGGTCACTGAAAGTGTAAGACACAGGAGAACGAAAAACACTTCTTGGAGAGAACCCAGCCCCGGGAGAGCTCACGCAGCCTCTGATCCGGACGGGCCGAGTGTGGCTGCTCTTGCCAGGTGACGCTTGGCTCTGTAATTAGAAAGTACGGTTTTCAACATCCGCTGAGTGAGTGTAAAACTGGTCGCTCACACATGGCTCACTGTGGACCACGCCTCATCTGCACTGTGTCAGATTTACTCAAAGGATGATCTTCCTCATTTGTCTGCTCCAATCCATTCCCCAAATCCACGCAACTCCTAGTGCAGCACCCAGAGCTTTTCCTTTAGATTTGGGAAGGAGACAAGAGTCACCGCCACTGTAACTTCCATTCAAAACTAGCCTGAGAAGCAGAAACAAAGAAAAACCAAAGGTGAGGCTCAAAAGGAAGCAATGTCAGCATGACAGCCGGCTCCCGGTGACCTCGCCTACAGACCCTGCCCGGTGCTTACTCCGCACCGAGGCCCAGCTGCCGCGGAGCAGGCAGGACGTTCTCCTAAGAGCCGTCATGTATCGTGTGCTGATGTGCTAACACGATCCCGTCTCACAGCGGCCCCGAGAGGGCTTCCACTGCTCAAAGGGCGGTGGGCCAGCACCCAACGCTGGCCTTGGCACAGGGACACTGAGTGTTGGGCGTCACTGTGTCTGGAAGTTTGTAACCACGGAGAAAGTGCTGTGATGATAAAGTGTTTACTTCATTGCTGAATTTCTTAGGGGTCAGAATCTTACACAGCCTGACCTGTTTTTTAAAATGAAAAAGAGCAAACTCAGTAAGCAAGATTTTGTTTTTTCTCAGTTAAAAACATACTGGCCAAGAACAGGCGGATCTGACCTCGGAAGATAATCGCGATCTCCCAGCCACAGTGTCCGGGGCGCAGAGACACCCTGCCCTCCTGTGTGTTGGTGGGTGCACATGGCGGGGGCCCCCGGGGCCACCAGTGAGGGGCACCTTCATCCTCTCCTCTGAGCGGTGCGGGCCTGGCCTTCACGCATATTCTGGTTTACAAGAAGCATTCGGAAATATTGCAAAAGCTCAACACTTACCACCAAGCTTAGGGGAAGCCGACTTTTTAACACTGTAATATCACAGATTCGAATTAAACTGTACACCTAAAAACTAATTTTGTAAGGAACCAAAACGGCCGTAGTGTGTCTGTCTCCGGGAAAGATGAAACAGGAAGCAGGAACAAGGCTCCAGCCCCCCGCTGATGCAAAACCAGGAAGAAATGGACAAAGTCTACGAAACGACAATTTTAAGTCAAGGGGAACGAATGATGAAGGGTGGGAAAAGGAAGGGGGCGCTATAAGTGCCCGGCTGTTTGGAGTTTCCAGGCCACGGCCCCGGGGCCGGGTGTGCAGAGAAGCCTCCTGCGCTCACTGGGGGGACAGAGCTGTGGCCCCAAGACCAAGGCGAGCAGTTTCCAGGACGGAAGTGAACACAGCTGGGAGACAGGGCTCCAGACCTCTGCAGAGCCCCCCCACCACCCCCGCAGTGCGCGCCATGTGAGGACACTGGCACAGGCTGGGGAAGGTGAGACAGACACAGGGGTGGGAGGGGACTGTCCCCAAGAGTCCGGTGGAGAGTGCAAAACTCACAGCGCGTCAGGGGGCAAACTCCGGTCTAGCCACGGCTGGGGGAGATAGTTGGCTGTAGAATGCACTTTACTCTGGTTTTCCTAACAAATCTTAAACGCAAGACCCAAGAAGAATCAAGTTATCCCAGGTAAATTTAACTGTGTCTCAGAACAGAGCTCAGGAATGTTTATTAGAATATGCAAGACTATCCAACAAGGTAAAATGGACCTTGTGCATAAACCAAAGGACCCGGGCACGGCAAACCGCAGGAGACCCTGACTCCTCACCGCGGAGCAGCCACGGAAGAGCAACCTGGAAGTCACTCAGATGCTACAAATGGACGAGACGTTGTAACTGGTTTTCAGGTGTTCTAAAAGGTAAGTAGAATTATAGAGCATCGGGAAAAAAGAGACGGATGGAACTTCTAGGGATGAAAACTGTGAAATCTGGGATGAAAAGCACAGTGGACAGGAATAGCAGCAGATCAGACACTGAAGAAAAACCCACAAAACTCACAGAAACTACCGGACATGAAGAACAGCGGAGGGAAGGAGGAGCGTTAGTGACGCTGGGACAGCTCCGAGACGTGCGAGGGGAGTGTCTGCTCGGGAGCCAGAGAAAAGGTACTTGCAGAAACAGTGGCCGACGTAGTCCCAAATCTGACGCAAACTGAACGCAGAGACCCAAAACGTCCAACGAGAGCCAGTACAAGAAGCACCAAGAAAACTGCGCCGAGACTCGCCACGACCAGGCTGCTCAGAAACAGGGAGGAGGAGGAGGAGCCTCGCAAGACCCCAGACGGGAGACACGTGCGCAGAGAGAGGCAGGAACGGGAGGACCGCGTTCTGGCCAGAAACAACGTCAGTGAGGACAGGTGGACAGAAACCCACTCGGCACCGAAAGGAAAAAACACCCAACCTGGACCGCCGTACCCGGAGAAAGCGTCTTTCAGTGTCGGGGAGACACGGAGACCTCTGGGACACGTAGAAACTCCGAGAGGTCACCGCCCGCAGACCGCCACTACACGACGCATTCCAGGGACCCTCGGATGGACGGGAGTGAAGCCGGATGGAGGCAGGGATGTAAACGGAGACGGGAGAGCAAGGAAGCCTTCCGGGCACAGGCTCGCAGCGCTTCCTGCTGTCTGTCCGCTTCCACACAGACGCGGAGAAATCCGGACAGACTGGGGACGGCAAAGCGCAGTTACTGAGTGTCTGGCTCCTTACAGACGACGTTGCTGACGCTGCATTACATAGATACACTGTTTCTAAAGTCATTTGCCCTTTAATATCTGCACACCTGCTGACACACACCCCGTCAATTTGGGGGAGGCTGTTTCCCCAATATTGGCGCTGCTTACTTTCAGAGCTGGGGGACAGGAGGCAATTTGTCTTTTTTTTCTGCTTGTACCACTTATATTTAAAAAATAAACATCTTTTTAAAAAATAAAACAGACTCATTAGTCTTAGAGTGATAAAACTGTACCACATGAAAAATTAGAACATGGACAAGGAAAACGGGAACTTCCGTGACCCTGGCCCCGAGGGCACCACTTCTGCCCGGTCAGTGCCTCCGTTGCCCCAAGCTCCGCAGCTGTGGCCGTGTGTGATACCACGCAGGACCTTGACTGGGCTTCCCCCTGCAATCGGCCCTTGTCCCCAATAACACAGCGTCTCAGGCGCCGCCACGGCTGCTGGACGTGGAGAAGTCTGTCCCCACTTCTCATGGATCGGGACGGCAGTACCCACATGTCTTCCCCTTTTGGTCTTTTCTGCGGAAGACGCGTTTCGGGGGGGGGGCTCCTGCATCAAAGGGTTTTCGACATCTTTCCATTGGCACACATCGGGGACGAGACCGGCAACAGTTCACAGCATCATGTGGAAAGATACCAGTTTACGCCCATCCTCGAAAACACGGTACATTTTTACTCACGTGTTTTCCCCAATTTAACGGTGAAAAAAGGCATTTTGTCTTAATTTACATAAAATCGTGTTCAGAAAATATTTTCAGATGTAAGAGAGATAAAGCAGCTACTTTGGAAGGATGTACTTAAATGGCATTTTACCCTTGAGTTAACTCACTCTATTGGACCCGAATGCGCCTTAGCAACCCACGCAGTTCCCTTAGCAGCACGAGCCACACGATCCATCATCATTAAAGGGGAATATCCTGAACGCGGCTTGTGAAAGCACCCAGGCCCGCCCAGGACAAAGGCAACGCGTCACGCTGCTCCCCACCGCGGCCGGGAGAACCCCCCACCCCGACCCCCAACACACGTGCACACACACTCCCGAGAGACAGGAACCTGGCCGGCCTCCTCGGGGAGCTGTGCCCAGGGTCTGTCCCCCTGCCCAGGACCCAGAGCGGAGCCTGGGCTCTCTCGGCACCTCACCAGGGGTCTGGAAAACAGGGGAGGGGATCCCCAGGGCTGGGGCGAGACCCCGTCTGGGCTTCCGTCACGTGGGCTCCCGAGTTCTCAGTGTTTGTTTCCGTCCTGTGCTGAGGGGTGACATTTTCTAACACTCACTTTGATCTTCCTGAGCCTCGGTCCCTTGGTTGGTGACAGTGGCCCCTGCCTCGTGGGTTTACTGTGCCAATCAAAGGAGGTCCCAGCGTGAAAGTGCTTTGTCAACGACAGAGCCGTCCACATGCAATTAGCTCCGAGGACAGCTGAGTAGCCGCACCGGCACAGTCGGACAGAGGGAAACCTCAAGACCTGAGGGGTCCGATCTCGCTCAGGGGGTGGCGCTACGTCCACAGACGGGCCGCTCCACATCCAGCACGAGGAGTATTTCACGGCACAGAATAAAAACCACGTCGTTCCGGGAAGAGGCGTGTGTCACCACCAACACACGCAAAGTGGCCTGCATTTCATTAAGGCCCGGACAAGGTGTTGGCAGAGGGGAGAGCAGCGTGACCGATCGTATGCAAATCTAAGCTACATCTGTGAGGGGAACATGAGTGGTTTTTCAAGCTTTTTTAGTTTCAGCCTTGAGCATGTGTATCATTTATTATCTGGAGATGAAAAAGCCGCTTGCAGACGCCAGCCATCACCGAGGCGGACGTGCAGGGCCCTGGGACAGCAGGTGGCGGGAGGCCGCCTCTGTCGGGTGGCCCCGTCCTGGAGGCCCTCAGCTTTGTCACAGCGTCTGACGGGAGGTCACATCCCCCGTCAGTAAACAGTCACTTGGCTCCTCAGCAGTTTAGGAGAATGGGGAGCTGGACCCTCGTCCCCATTTTCAGGGGGGTCACTGTCTGCCAGTGAACGGGACAGTGGAAACCTTGGGCCAAGTCATCGCTGTTGGGTCACAAACTCCCACAAAGCAGGGATACTGGTGGTAAAAGAAATCAGACGGTTCCCACCATCAGCCAAAGCGGAGAAACAAAACCTGCCGCCTCCGGGAAATGTGGGTGGGAGGAGCCCGCGCCACCTGCGGCCCTCGCCTCTCCCGCACACCGGTACCGACGAGGTCTGGGATTTCAGGGTGTTTTCCTCTCCCATTTTCATTAAAAGCAAAACAAGTGTAAATCTGTTTTTCTGGACAGCAATGCACTTTTCTAAAATATGTACAAAATAAAGCAACTGTTTTGAAAGTGAGTCATTTTTCTTTTAACTGACAGTAGACAGTATCGGGAGCGGCCGGCCCACCTCCCCCAGCCCGCGCGCACCGCCGCGGTGAAATAACTCACAAACTGGCTTCGCCTTCTGATAGCACTTACGCAGTAATCGGAATTTAGTGGCCCCTGCCAGCGCGCCGTTCGAAGTGGGCTGTTGTACTGATCTCACACGCTGAGGGAAGTGGGCCCTGCCCAGGAACACCTCCCTCCCGGCTCCCTTCCTGCCCACGGAGCACTCGCTCCCAGGCGCTCAGGGACGAGAGGTCGCCCAGACTCCGGGTGGAGGTTAGGCTGCCCCAGCTCCCCTTTGGAGCCCGGGAGCTCCAGGAGCACAAAAACGTTTTGTTGTTTCCCAGATGCCAAGGGGAAAGGTGGACAGGACCTCAGCCCGCAAGCCCGTGCGTTTCAAAGGAAGGGTTAACATCTTCCTTCCACCCTGCACGGAACTGCACCAAAGAGCTGCTCTCGGCATGAGGTGGGGAGCCGGCTCACTTGATGTTGCGCGAATGCAACTTCTAAATGGTCCTTCAGAGGAGGCTCCAGGCGGACGGGCCACCCCTCCAAGACACATCAAAGACTGCAGGATCACAGGGCCAGGCCCTTTCATGTGGGGGGACAACCTGCGGCTCCCGGGGGCGGGCCTGGAGATCACCCCGCAAACTGAGCAGCCCAGGACCCACACCGCGGAGGGGGGTGCCGCCCGCTGGCCACGGGGAGGGCACCTGCATCAACCGGACAAAGAACACGCAGCCCCTGTGCTTCAATGGTTCCCAGCAAGTGTCCCCGTGAAGGCCGGTGGCTCCACCAGCAGCAGAGCCACGTGACACGTGTTTCAATGAGGGGCACTTTCCGCTCAGCCTTCCGGACAATGCCCGGCTCTCAGCCCAGGGACGGGGGAGCCCTGGAGAGGGTCCCCACAGGCGCCTCCGCTCAGCTCTCACCTCCCGTCCGGGGTTGTGTGGGGCCTCCCAGCGGCGAGCACCTGCGCCATGGGCGGGGCCGCGGGGGACAGCCTGTGGGGGACAGCCCCTGGGGTCCAGCGGAGCTGTGAACGAGTTGTGTGTGGGAGCTACGGCACAGGTGCAGACAGACCTTTCCCTAAAGGTGACCAACGTGAAGGGAAGGTGACAAGGTGACGTGGCTCACACAGAGAGGGGTGGTGACTCAGTTTCCTACCCTGGGAAACCTTTCAAACCTCACACGCCACCCGAAAAGGAGTGGAGGATTCTAACGCCCGAAAGGTTTGTCACCAGCCAGGGAGAGCTTGTGAGGCGGAACACACCATGCCGTGTTCCTCCCACGCACAGTGCGTGTTCACAGCACCTCCCGAGTCGTGTGTGTGTGTGTGTGTGTGTGTGTGTGTGTGTGGTGGATGGCCATACCTGCTCCCACCCCCCCAGAGTCCGGCCTGAAAGGAAAGGCAGGAGCCCAGCCCCGGCCGACAGTCTCCATCTCCCTGCCTGGAGCTCCGGGCACCGCCACTGCCGTCACGCTCTCGAGGCCTGAGGATGTCTCACTGCACCGTGACGTCGGAAGCAAGAAGCCTCTGCCCGGCCCCCTCTCCCACTCTCTGTGCCCATGCAAAGCCCCCCCCCCCCGCATCTGGACTCAACACGAAGCAGGAAAGACCACCTCCAAAGTGAGGTTTCAAATTGAGGGGCCAGTGTGGGGGGGCCGGGACCGCGGACGGGCTGCGGATGGGCTCGGGGTGGTGCGCTGATGGCCGGTGTCAATTTAAATGCATCAAGCGCCAGCAGGGCCCCCGGCCCAGGCTTCAAACCCGTACAGCGCGCTTCCACTCAGCCCAACTAGATGATTGCCTGTCACATCTGACACGGCTCGTCAAAGCTACCCTTCACCGCTCACGGGCAACGTCGAGGTCAGAGACCGCGCGCGGCGTCCGACCCGCCCGCTTCCCCTCCTGAGCGGCAGGCGCTGGACTCCACCATGACAAGCGGGGCGGCAGCAGTGGCCAGTGGAACAGCGGCTGTCCGAGGGCGGGCATCCTGACACAGCCATGCGCCGCCGCCGCTGCTCCCCAGGCTCAGGCTGAGACGCTGGGGACGCGGACCCCGCCCGGTGTGCCTGGTGGACGTGAGGAGCGAGGAGGAGATGTGGCCTCCTCTCGGAAAACGCCCACCGAAAAGCCCGGCACCCTTCAGTCCCAAAGGAAGAAAGGCTGACACGGGCTGTGCCGCAGGAGGCGGCGAGGGGACGCGGCGAGGACACACTGCAGGAAGCCAGACCCAAAAGGACCAACACCTGTGTGACACCCCCCCCTCCCCCGGGGCTAGGGGACAGAGCTCCAGCTGTGCAGGTGGCAAGTGCCCAGGACAATGCTGGTGATGGCCCCACAACACTGTGACTGTGCTGCTCCCCTGGAACAGTCACGATGGCCAATGGCACGGTGACGGCAGAGGGCACGTGGGTTCCAGCAGGGGGAGGGTCGGGCACACACTGAGCTCTGGGTGCACGCGGCTTGTGTCACCAGTCCTGGGAACCAGTGACGTGTGTGACTGTGGGCCAAGACTGAAGACGGCCACAGGGACACATGGCCCTTCACCCTGCTGTCCCTGCTTCACTTTGAAGACTTACAGGTGTGTTGTGGGCAGGGGCGGTGAATTCTGTAAGAGGTAAGTATGTTAGACCTTTCCCGCTAGGAGAAACACTGACATCTTACACAGAAAAATTGAAAATACAGTTTCAAAACAGAAGATGACCCTTAGATGACATGGGAGCCAGCCAGAGAGACTGAACTGGCTCAGCACAGCCACACCCCCGAGCCCCGGGGGCAGCAGCCTTCGAGGCTCAGAGTGCAGGTCCCACTCAGGCACGCCAAGCCCCGCCCCTGCTCAGAACCTGTCTCTGGGGTGGGGCCCACCCAGTTCAAGCCCATCAGGTGCCTGGCCACAGGGCACTGTGAGAGCCTGCAGGGAAACTGGAACCCGATATGCCACCTGTTTTTTTATTAGTTAGTAAGTAGCAAAAAGCACTTGGATCTTCAAAGAGCTCCTGTGCCTTTATTCTACACACAGGTCCTCAGGAATGTCTCTTCCCGGCTGGACCCAAGATGTTCAAGAAGTTTCCATTTCCACATGGATTTCCCACAACAGACCCGGCCGGCCTGGCTGGCCCCGCTCTCCCTGTGCCGTGATATTCCCACGGAGCATGTGCAGCTGAACCCCTGTCCTGGTGCCAGTAGGGACCGAGAATAAAGTGATGACGACGTTTTAAATGGACAAGCCCCTCGGGAGGGCGGCCGCAGTGTGTCTGGACGCGGCTCTAACACAGTATGTAACCATGTTAAGCGTAGACCGAACAGCACGAAAGGGTGTCACCAGGGCTCTGACCGGAGCCACTCGGGGACAGCGCCTGTGGGTGGGGTGCTGCTCTGGGAGAACCGGGGCGGGGGCGGGGGCGGGGGCAGCCCGGCAGCCCCACGCAGGGTCACCGGAGACGGCACGCGAGTCCTGGGCAGTGTGGCGCCCACGTGAAGGGCCCCTCACCCAAACCCTCCGCCTTGCCTATGGCTAGAGGATAAAAGTCACTTTTGTGGCCAGTGCGGTTCCTCCGGCAACTGCTCCCACGTACATGGGGGTCGTCTCCCTCCCAGCTGGCCGTGCCCCTAGCGTGCTGGCGGACCCCGCCCCGAGCCGCCACACTGGCACCGGTGAGCGCACAGCGAGATGAAGACACGGCCTTTCCACCCAGCACACACGCCCTGGTGCTGGTCCAGAGAGCTTTCCGGGGTCCGTCCACCCCTCCAGCCCCGGGGGTCCCAGGGCCACGCCCTTTGCTGCTGTGCTGGGGGAAGCACCTCACCCGACTACAGTCCTCCAGGGGGCCTGGGGGAGTGTGGTCATGGTGCCCAGGGCCAAGACCGGCTGACATGCAGACACCCGGCTCGGGTCCCTGGACCTAATCTGGGGCAGCTCTGAAGGGCCGGCTGCCTCCAGAGCTCCCTGTGGGAGGGGTGCAGCCCACAGGTCACACGCAGCAGGCCCCGCCCCCGCCCCACCTTGCTTTTCCCAGGCTGTGTGTCCCCACCAAAGCATCAGGTGAGACTAAGACACGCCCCCTCGTCCCTGCACCCGAAGACGGCAGGGAAAGGCGCCTCCAGGCGGAGCTGCAGGAGGCTACGGCGGAATCAGGGGCCTGTAGACCCATCGGCTGAAGCCCCCAAATCCACTCACCACGCAACACGTATTTGAGTCCCTACTGTGTGCCAGAGACTGGTCTAGTCCCCAGGGACACAGTGAGACAGAAGAAAGGCCTGTCTTTACTGGGGATACATTCCGTGGGAGAGACAGGACATGCTCCGCACGCTAGACCAGGGCTTTGCAAACGTCCCCGTGGGGCCAGACGGGACCTCCTCGCTCAGGCTCGAGGCCACACTGTCCCTGAGGCCACTTCTCATCCCTTGTGTCACAGTGAAATGCAGCCACACGCCCACTGCGCTGGTGGCTGTGCACCAGCGTAACAACAAAACCTCACACGGCCAGCCTTGAGCCTCAGCCGGCAAACTCCTGTTCTCAGCAATAAAAGAAAAAGGAGGAGCGCGGCTGGGACGCCAGGGTGGGGGTGAGGGGTCATTACTGCAGACGGCGAAGGACTGGAGGAAACGCGGGGCGATCGTGTGGGCGAGTGTGGGGGCCCAGAGCCCGGGCTGGGGGGGCAGGGAACGGGTGCAGAAAGCAAGGGCTGGGGAGGATCGTGGGTGACAGCGCCCTGCCAGTGGTTTGAGGCCGTGACTTTAATATCGCACACAAACAGAGATATTGACACAGTGACCTCATTACAGGACCACTGTGTCTTGAATAAGCAGTAATTCCAGCGTGAAAGTATCTCCACATGTTGTGGGTCTCGGGACACCCTCACTCACCCACGAACAGCTCTTACTGGGCCCTCTACACACGACAGGAGATGTCCCCAAGAAACCCACACAACGGTTTGCCGCGTACAGAGACACCCGCCGGGCGCAGGCACTCGGCAGCCGCCGCAGCTCCCCTTGCGCCTCCTGCACCCCAGCAGGGCCCCGAGTCAGAGGCCCACCGCCCCAGTGCGCCCACGCTTTCCCTTCCTGCCAGCTTCCGCGCCTCTGCTGGCCGTGCCCAGTCACGGCCTGTGGCACCAGCCATCCTGCCGGCTGCTGGTGTGGCACTGTCCCCCACAAGCTCCCCTGCCACCAGCCTGTCCCTGAGGACTTCACCGAAGACAGATGGGACGGGTCGGCTCAGAGGGCCCCAGACACACCCGCCATGTGCCTGCTGCCGTCACATGCTGGGCCCTGTCCTGGAAGGTCCTGAGGCCACCCAGCCCGGACCCAGCTGGGAGGGACCCAAGAGGCATCAGCTCGCAGAGAGCACCTGGTCCTGCTGCTGCTGGCCGATGACAGTCCCGGCAGCCCCCAGACAGACGTGTGCCTGGCTGAAGCTTTATTTCACCCACATCGACCGCTGCTTCGCCCTCTCAACAAAGGGTGAAGGGAAACCCTGGGAGTCACGTGGGAGGGGCCGGGAAGGGGCGGAGGATGGGACAGCAGCACAGGGACGACACAAGCCCCACCCCCGGCTCTCAAACTTCCTGTGGCCTCACTCCAAACCCTGCCCCACCAATAAAAAGGTCCCCAAAAGAGCAGAGATGACCACTGTTCTCATGTTTTCTGTGGGATAACGTACAGGAACAGGTGAGAAGGAGAAAGGACAGACCGTTGAGTAGAGAAACTAGAGAAAACGCAATTACACGCACAGGACCACGCCCTACTTCAACCCAGATGGGACTTGGGCAGAAGACAGAGGGTCACGCCTCAGCACCCGGTTCTCCCAGGGGAGACGGTCAATCCAGATGATTCCCATGACTTCAAAACACCATCATCTGCTTTATTTCAGCGGTCTTATTATGTATACACTTCACAACGGACCAGAGGAAGGGGGGTCAGTGCTTCTTGTGACGAGAAAGCTGGGACCCTCACAGCCACGGTGGTGTGGACCCCGTGCCCTCCCCTTGCACGCCAGGCCTGCAGCCAAGTTCAGCGGGCCCCCGTGTATGCGCCGCTTCCACACGCTGCTCCGGGCTATACGTCCCTCTGTGTACACACTAGTGAACTCAACAGCCTCTTTAACAGCGAGAAGGAACCGCTGACAAGCCACTGTCTGCTCGCTCCGGCACACGGACGAGGCACGCGTGTTCTTTCCTGTTACAGACGTGTGCTGCTCCGCCTCGGCCCCACGTCGCGCCGGATGCCAATCCGAGACTCATAACGGCTGTCAGACTCCGCAATTCTCCCTTCTGTGTTATGAGGTCAGGCAATATTACACGCACTGACATATTCCCCCTTCCCAGCTGAGAAGGGGGGCCCAGCAGGCCGAGGGGCCCCGGTCCGGCAGCCTCGCGTGTGGGGCGCGGCGCTTGGGGCAGGTGGCTCACCCTGCGCCCTCCTCTTGCTCTTGTCCACTGGCAACAGTAAATTAAACTGTCAAAAACGGAATTGTCCTGTCATCAGCACGGCCACGGCTTCACAAGTATCGCAACATCAGATCCATTTCTAATTCCGCGTTTCCCGGCTCCTGTCATTTCATCCGGAACTCGCACTGGACCGTGGGAGACGCCGTCCCAGGGACATGGGCATCGCGACCTCCTTCAGAGGGTTGACGTGGCATTTCAGGGACAGAAATTAATGAACGATTCTGGCAATTTGTAATATATATAAAAAGGGTGTTCAGGGGGAGGTCGTGACCCTCAGCAGGACCCTTTAAAAGGGTGGAAACGCTAACTCGGATGTGACACGGGGACCCGTGACGGGAAGTGACACACACGTCACTGCGAAGGAAACAAAGCAGGGTGCACACCCAAGCGGCACCCGGGCGCCCGGAAGGTGCCTGACGGCCCCGGGGGCTGCAGTGCAGGGCTGGGCCCGCACCAGGCCGCTCCTCAAACACGCAACTCGGTCCGTCGGTCTGTCTGTCCTGCAGTCCCAGCTCGCCCCCACCATCCGCCTCCATCTCAGAAATGGGCCGCAGGTGTTCTGCTTCCTTCCAGGTGATGCTTCATCAGGGAGACGCGGCCGCCGGCTTCCTTCTCAGGGTCACGCGGGGCCCGTCCCCCCCACTCCAGATGACAGGCCGCTTTTCCCCAGCCAGGCCGGCCTGGCCTTTGAGGCCAGCAAGTCACGCCCTGAACAGGGGTCAGAGCCCCTGCCCGCCCCCCACCACAGGGAGCCAGGGAGCAAGGGCGGCAGGGGTCCCCACGCTCTGGTAGGGCCACGGTGGCTCCTCCGACCCACTTCCGAGCAACAGAAAATCACAAGTGTTTCCCAGACTCTGGACGAACATTCCTCGCTTATCCATCACGGGCTCGAGACAAAGTTAAATGGAGACGAGGCGTCATCTTGCAGCTCAGGACAGCGACTCAACGCTCCTTTATTAATTCCTGTTTAATATCACTTCAAATTGCTGCCGTTATTACCGCACCATAGATGACGGAGTCTGTGTAATTAGTCTGTATTAAGCCCTTTTTATTTATAAGGAGCCAGATAAACAAACCCACTTTAATTACCTGGGCTCCACAATATTGATCTGAGCATCAAAATTTAATATGACTTTATTTCAAATTTCCATACGGCTAGTATTTAAATTTGTTCCAGCAAGAACAATTTTGCAGGCGCAAATGACTTTGCATTCAGAGTATGTAAATGACGGCCCGGCTGGGGACCCAGGCTCCCGTGCCCGCAGCCCGGTGCCGGGACCTCGGGGCCTCCCGGCTCCGCGTTCCGCTCCGATACGGCAGGAGAAGCCCCCAATTACCAGAAGACACAAAAGTCACGAAGACGAGGAGCCCTCTCCTCCCCAACCCGTGTTCTCTCCCACTTCAGTACACGGTGTGAACGACATACAAATCCCGAGGTCGTTCAGTGTAAACGGGCGCACACAGCCAGGCAGGAGCCGGCGGGCGTGTGGGCCGCGGCGCGGCCGGTGCTGCTAATCCCGTGGCGCGAGTTTCTGCGTTATTGTCCCCGTTTAGCGTGCATTAGCAGCAGCACCTTGATTACACGGCGGGGCGGTAATCTCCGCCGGCACACGCCGTCATTACTTATGTCAAGCCTCTCGAGTTGTTATGAAGACGAGGTTGTTTTACGAGGGAGAGGAAATGAGTCCAGCCCCCCAGAGTTTTGGGTGCTTAACACTGAAGCACTCCGCGCCCCTCGAAAATCCCACAACAAATCCTTGTTTAGTGCCTTGTGGAGATAAGGACTTCGCAGCAACGGCGCAGCATAAATAACTCACGTCCCGCTTTATTTGTAAATGTCAGGGAAAAATCACTGGTCTTTAATGTTGCTGTTCCTGCGGGGGCGGCAGACCCCGCCTTGGAGGGGCGGTGCACCAGCCCAGGGAGCGGCTCCGAAGGGGACCGCGCACCGGCCGGGACGCGGAACAAAGGACTGTCCGAGTCGCCTGTCAGGATTACCGTAAAACGCTGTTTTGGATGTATTTTTAATAAAAATGAACTTATCAAATCCGGGGGAAACACGCTGTCATAACGCGCACCTTCCCCCGGAGTCCAATAAAGCGGAAAAAAACGCTGCCTCGCACGAGCCGCGTTTCCATGTTTTCTTAAATACGGTCCACGGTGCGGTCGGAGAGAATTATTTCCTGGGGTTGTAGGGATTTTTGCATTGTCTGTTGATTCTGTTTACACAGCAAATGAAACCTACGACAGGAGTAGGTGAAGTCCCGCGGGAGAGAGAGAGATTCAGACGAGGCTACAGATGGGGACGGGGGCCGTGGAAGCGGAATATAAATTAACGTGCCCTCCACAGCCACATCTGGAAGAGAACAGGCCAAATAAATAATTTTGACATTAAAAGAAATTAAAGATCAGGCACTGCAAATAGTAGAATAAGTTTTTCTCAATAATATTATTAGTTTACAGCCTGTTGGAAATGGAATTCGGGATAAAACAATCAATCTGCGCGAGCCGCCATTGCGGCCTGGCGTGTTTCCCTCCCCCGCCCCTGCCACACGAAAGCAGGTAGTGACCTCCCCCAGCGCCACTCCGGCAGGACCGTCCCCGTCCTGCTCACATCCTTTCACCTGCGCACGGACACAGGTCTGGAAGTCTGCACCTTGAACCTGTTCGTGCTTTTGGGTGAAATATTGAAACCAAGCCCACGAGGCCAACCACATGTGCCTGAGGTCCTCATTCTAGGAGCCGGCCCCGCACTGTGACCCCGTCCCCCTCTGTCCCGACCCCTGGACACCTGCACCTGTGTGGCCTGGGGGCAACTGGATACACTTGTGCAGCACCTTGTTCGAGACGGAGCCAAGGCCAGCCGGAGAGGGCACTGCGGGAAGGACGCGAGGCCCCGGTCACGGCCTGGATGCTGCTGGGCACCCTGGTTCTGCAGCAGGGCCTCCCACAGCCCCCCGGGGCCACCCCTTCCCAAACTTCCCTGGGAAGTGGGTGCCTCGGTGCACGCCGACGTGAAGCCAAGTGTGAAAGCTCGCTTCTGACAGCCCCATCGAACTCACAGGGAGTGACTGCATGGGTGCAGCAGAACCCGAAGCCACCCACAAGTCACCACGCAGCCGACTGCGCACCAGCGACCTCCACGTTCTGTAGGCAGAGGCCCCGGCACCGGGGCCGGCTGGCCGCCCCGGGTCTTCACCAGCCACTGCGTGGCAGGGCCTGTTTTCAGACGGCACAGTTCTTCCGAGTGGGACAACAGGCACCACTTATTTTCAGAATTAAGAAATGTCAACTCCAGTTTTCACTCCCCACCCACAACCCACGTCACTGGCTGGGCCTCTCCCAAGGCCTTGAGCGCCCCCAGCCACCCCCAGACTGGAGTGTCTCCCAGAGAGAGGGCTCTGGGGACTCGGGCAAACAGGAGGGGGAGACGCGGCCATTCACGCCTTTCCCTGTTTCATCAAATCGGCAGAGATTGGCAAACTGCTCTGGGTGGAACATATGTACCAAGTCACCAACACAGAAGCCCTGAGCTTCTGGAAGCCAGGCCTCCTGCCCTGGCAGACACACTCAAATGTGTCAGATCCAGATGAGGGGGACCCTCCCGCCCGGCCAGCGTCCCTCTGCCGAGCCACGTCCACAGAGGGAGGGGAGCCACGGGGGCCCCGGTTCCTGTCTCCAGGCTCCTGGTTTGAGCAACACCTTTTCAAACTACGGAATCATCTTACTTTCCAATGACACAAAAATAATTGATGATTTCAATCAGCACTTAAATAAAAGAAAGTTTTATTCTTCACAGTGTAAGTGCTGGTATTTTTTGTAACTGACAAGCTGCCCATACAAGAAGCCTAATATTCTTGCCAACAAAGGCATCTGAAATTAGCAATTGCTTTTAGAAACTTTAATTACAATTTTAAAATGCTATTTCTGCTCTATAATAGATTCCAATTGTTTCAGTATTATCTGGCTTGCAAATAAAATCTACAGTAGATGACAATATTCCCAGGATTAATCACTCTTGAAATTCTAATATGCTCTTGAAATACCAAATAAAAAAGACAGCAATGTTGTTGATGTACTGGAAGCTTCTTGCTTTTTGCAGTCGCTATTATTATGCATATCCAGGTAGAAAGTTAATTAACCCAAAGCTTAAGCTAATTATGATAGCAGAATGCTATCAACCCAGTGTGCTCAGTCAGACAGCTGTCCAGAATTTCATTTGCTAATCATTTGTCTTTTGGCTGAGCATATGGTACATTTTCATGCTATCAGAGGAACAACAAACAGCTGAAAATCATTAACTAAAAACAATGTGCATAAAATCAGAAGCAGTTTTTTTATACAGCTTTGTGTCAGACAAAAAGCCAGATCCTTGCCCTATAAAAATTAATGATTATCGTGGTTCTTCTCACTTAAAAATTTTAGCTGATAGTGCAATAAGCGCGTGACAAAAATTCCAGTTGCGCCTGTGCCCTGTTCGTGTGAATGTGCAGAAATGCTCCCACCGTGTGACGGGGACACAGTGACACACGGGTTTGGGGGGACACTGTAAACGACACCCGTTTAGATGCCTGAAGACGTAAAGTCTGCGTCTGCAGGAAACCCATTTTCTCTCTGAGCCAAACTTCGGCATCGGCACAGTGAGACACCGAAGGTGACTTTTCTAATCGCGGAGTAAAGCGCATGAAATACGCTGGCGCACGTCCCCGAAGCAGAGTGTGACACTTCTCAGTCTATCCAGAAACCTGGTCCACATCAGAAAGCCACATGAATCACGGGAGACGGTGCGTCTCCACATTGCGGCCGAAAAGCCAGGGGGAGGGGCAGCCCCCAGGGCTCCGCAGGGCGAGCAGGGAGGGGCCCCAGAGCAACCGCGCCCCCCAGGGCAGCCCTGATCACCTGGGGCCGGGAAGGGAAGGTGCAACCCCAACACAGCGTCTGTGGCCACTCAGGGAGAGTGCGCCAGACTCTAGCTTTCACACGGAGCTACAGGTTCACACCGCCGGGAACAGGGAACTTGCCAGACACACGGGAACCGACGCCCCGTGAGTCTGCCTGGGCTTGAGGACCATCTGAACTCGTCGGAGAATGGACCTCCAACCTCCACCTCCCGCTGGGCGCTCGGGTTCTGTTCCTTGCAAGTTTCCAGAAGCCTTCAGTTCTCCTGTGACCTGGAGACTGTAAGAAGCTCGTTCCCCTTAGACGTAACTGGTAAAGTGACACTGACCACGTTTTCTTCCAGTCAGTGTTACCGCATCAACTTGTTACTTTTCAAACAAGCAACAAAAAACAAGACTCGGAACGTGTGCGAGTCTGTGTCACACTTGTCACCGTGTGAACAGAAAAATCCTCCTCCCACACACAGAGGGGGTCACCTGACTGCAGGCTAACGCAGCCCCACCAGCCCGAAGGAAACCTTCTGCTTGCGGGGAGGCTGAGCCGGATTTCCCACAGGATGTGACTTGGCAGCCGTGGCCGGCACAGGCTGGGCAGTGCCTGGCCTGCAGCGCGTCCCCGGGGGCTGATGAACCGGGGGCACCTCCATGGCTGGGTCGCCATCACAGCTGTAGGACAGCAGGCAGTCCCAGACCTCGGCTGCCGCAGAGCGGCTGGTCCACGGACACCAGCCAGCGCTCCCTCCAAGGCTGGATGCGACCCGGGAAGACCTTCCCGCCAAGGTCCCCCAAGGACTTGTGTTACCTATTTCAGATGAGATCAAGGTGAGTTAAGAGAGACACACCCCTCTTCACTCTCCCAGAGTAACTCAGCACAGAAGCCACATGGCTGGATCTTTGCTGCCCGTGGGGAGTCGTGCAGGGAAGAGGGCGAGGCCCGGCAAGCGGGAGGCCCTGCATCAAGGTCCCGGCTGTGCAGTGGGAGCTGGGAGGCCCCGCCCATCAGCACAGTGCCGGGCTGGCCCGAATCCCGGCCAGGGCCAGGTGAGCCACCGAGCTCCGCCCCGTGTCTCGGGTGTCCCTTAACCTATCGAGCAGGAAATGTCAGAAAACCTCAATTAAACAGAAAATGGCAAAAACCCCGACAACCCACAGCGGCCACCCTGCTCCCGCTGCTGGCTCTCGCAGGCCAAGGGGCAGCGGGGGGTTCGGCGCGGAGCACGCCTGGCGTTGTCTGCAAACCCGACGGCTCTGCCTGCCCCGCTTCTCCGCTGGGGAGGCCGAAGCCAAACCTATTACTTTAGTCATAAAGGTTTAATCATTTGCAGTTCAAATGTTGACACCTCTTCCCGATGTGTGGAATTTTTCACATCTGAGTTTCTGAGCTAAAAAAAAAAAAGGCTTTCAGATGAAAAACGCTGCCAGCAAGGAAAGGCGCGTGGGGGCAACTTGAACCTGGTCCTCACAGCCCTTCCCTCCCTTCCCAAGGCTACGCACGCAACCCTAATATTGATATTAATATTAATTTGTCATTAATACTAATGTTTCACTAACCAGCGAGGAGTCCTGTGAAAGATCCATTTTCCCTGCCTACCTAAACCTCAGTTCTACTGTGAAGAATGTTTTCCAATTACCGCTTTCCAGTAAGCCATCAGACAATGCAGCGAGGGTTCCCAGTAACTCACGAATGTCCGACGTGGGTGGCAATCCGGCCACCTGGCAGGTCACAGGTATGCCCCCCACGTTAGGACCTGCCAGCACCGGCGGACAGCCAGGCCAGCATTCGGGGCAGCCTGCGGGCAGCCATCTGGGTGGTGATACGGATCTTCACCTAATTGATTAGTTCCATTTTAAAACAAGTAACCTAATGAAAGGAGTGGGTGCTGTTCTCACTAGTTTGCTGAGCAAGACAACAGGCTCACGGACTATCTGCCAACCGCCCTCCATCAAGAAATGGCTCAGGGTGTGCCGCTAATTGTGGCCACACTCCTAAGTGACGACGGTCGGATGCCTTCTCCATGAGCCGCCCTTAAGATCCCACCAGGGGCACAAGAGGTGCCTTCAAGCTGCTCTGTGAATGGAAGGTCTTTGGTGACGCTCTGTGGTTGGTCCCCCCCTGTCACGTGGCCAGGAGCCCGAGGGCCGTCAGGCCGTCTGCAGGGGATGAGGGGGCGTCACAACACCCCAGTCCCGTGCAGGGCGTGGCCGAGGACAGGGCGCGGGGGGAGGGTGTCTGTCAGGAGCTGCAGCCAGTGGGGGACGTGCGTGTGTCCCCAGAGGGAGGTCGGTGTGCCTGCGGGGCACAGACCAGGGGCCGAGCTGTCCCCGGTCCCCAGCGAGGGTACAGGCGGGGGACGGTCAGACAGCAGAGGCCCGGACAGCCAGGAAACACGCGTGTGCTCACCTTTCCACGGACGGCGCATCAGTGGGATGCCGGAGCCGTGTCTGTGGTGGCAGTGCCACCACTGAGCACCCTTCTTCATGGAGAACGGCTCAGAAGTGACGGTTTAGAAGTGCACACCCTGCGTCCGCATCCCAGTCACAGGGGTCCGTCCCACAGACGCCACGGCCCCCGTGAACAAGGACGTGTGTCACGTGTGCACGAGCACACATGTGTGTTCACGGCAGCATGAGGGGTTGGGAGGGTGTCTGTCACTGCCTGTCTATGGCGGCAGCAACAGGACACTGCCGGGAAGCCCTGAACAGGTGACGTGACGAACAGTGGCTGAGAAAAGCAGGAGAGACATGGGTCAGGGTCCTGCCCTCCTGCGCTCGGGCCTGTCCAAGGGGGGCCTCTGGAGGCCGCTCTGCCTTTTCTGGCCTTTGTCCCTTAGTTTTCCTACAAAAGGACCCAGAATGGTTGAAACGATGTCACCCCTGCATGATGCGTGGAGTGACCGGACCGGAACCCGAGCCCTGGCAGACACCGAAGGCGCCAGCGACCAGACCTGAAGGAAACCTCAGGGGCTTCCAGTGGGGGGACCACAGTGACGACCACAAGAGGGGGATGCATTGCTCCAGATCCCATCCCGCACCCTGACCCCTGCAGAAGCTCCCGGCACCCCCTGGAGGGATGGTCCTGGCAACGCCCGGTCACGTGTCACTAGACAAGAACAACCTGAGGTCGCCGTCCCCAATGAACACAACAGGGCTTTCCAAGTGAGGGGCGAGACCCTGGGGGCAGGGGTGCTTGTCCTCTGTGAGAGACACCTGGGGTGGGAGAGGGGTTTCGGGGCCCAGAAAGCCTACCGAGGACGCTTTCTGCCCTGGAGGGTGGACCTGTGCACACACAGGTGAGGGAACCACCGCACACACCTTTTGGAGCTTCTGGCAGAAGGAGGCTCAGGATCTGCCAGTGTGAGCCCGTGCGCCCGGCTGTGGTCTGACAGGTACTGGCACAGGCCACAGGGCCGCTCCAGCCCACTCTCGGGGCAGCCGCGCTGCAAGGGTTTCGGGGAATGCAGGAGAAGCGCCAGACGGGACGCATCTGGATACGTGTCAGCACCTGATTCCTGGGACCCTTTGGTACATTCCCAAGTCCTTCCCGCCTGGCTTCTCTCACCTTTTGCACAGCTCACCTCCTTACTCAGAACTGTGCTGTTGCATACCCACCTTTAAAAAGGGGTGCAGAGTGGGGCCGATCTGAATGACACTGTTTCTGGTGTCCCCTGAAGCTACAGAGTGCCAGGGAGTGATGCAGCGTGATGCTGTGCGTAAGCATCGCCGAGGACAAAGCAAGTCATTCTGCACGGCGTGAAGAGAAGCAAGCAGGATGCGTCCCCTCCCAGGTCCACGGGCAACCAAGGGACCCACCTCACACCCGCACCACGGGCTGGTGTTAAAGACCCGATGGGGGCGGGGCAGGCAAGGGGGCAGTGACCCCAAAGGAAGACGACAAAGGCTGTTTCACCTGCTGTCTGGCCCCCAGACCCCGGGAGCCCCCCGCCCCCGGCACGCCACTCCCAGGGAACACATCCTCCTGAGGCGCACGCAGGCACAGGAAAGGCTGGGATGTGCGTTCGGAGACGGTCCCTCCGACTGTGAGCAACGCGGGAGCCTGGAGAGGCCTGGGCCCTTTCTTCCAGAACATGAGCCCAAAGCAGAAACACAGACCGTGCAGACCAGGGCCTTCCCAGCTTTCCACTTCAGCCTTGAACCTGGGGGGGGGGGGGAGGGACCTTTCTCTCCACGTGGGGCACACCTGGATAGGTACTGTTTTAGAAACAAAAGCTGAGGACTCTGTGAAATATGTAGCAACCTCCTGTAAAATAATTGTAACTGTTTCCATGTGAAAAAACAGTAACTATTTAAAACAAGCGCCTCGCTGGCAGTGGCGTGGCTCAACTTTTACGAGCGCCTTTCTGATGGCTTCATGGAGCGAAGACTGCTGGGCACGAGGCCACTCCCTGGGGCCGGTGACCTGCCTCCTGAGAGCCACCGCCCCGCCCCTGTGACTGCCAGCAGGTTGCCTTAGATCCACTGGTCTGCCCTGCACTTGGGTGTCTGCCAAGTATAACTTTGTAACACTATGCACCAGTCATCTGAAAAATAGCAACGCACTGAGCTACGGCAAACCTTCCCGATATTTGTGTTCCGAAAGCACGCTATCAAAATCCACTTTTGGTTACTACAGCACCGATGCGGGTAGACAATCTGTTACATATTAACCGCTTTCCAGCTCACGATGGTATGTTCACATTTCCCCAAACGCGAATTTCGGACTGCGTCATCTATCCCTGGTCCTGGTACGCACGCCCCTCCACGTAGGACGGTGTTACGGCAAACGATGGACCCCGAGCCCAGGACGCAGTAACGCCCCTCACCCGTCCCACAGCAAAGCCCAGCCTGGTGCCCTGCTGCTGCAGGAGGAGGAGTGGCGCCGTGGCACCAGCTGAAGTCAAAAAGTTGCGTTGGCCACGCTGAGCGGGGGACCGCCAGCTGGTCCCGACATGAGAGGCTACTTCGTCCACTTTCCAGGAAGCTGCGGGAAGCCGGAGTCCAAGTCAGCAGAGTAGGTCTGCCAGCTACTCTCTGGGCACTGACACCATCCCGGGGAGGAAGCAGCGAGCAGCCCCGCCCCACCGCCAGTGCCCAACCGGGAGAGGGCTGCCTGCCCCGGAACACGGAACACGGAACACGGCAGAAGGGCCGACGCGCACCGTGAGAGCCACCCGGGGCGCAGCGTAGTGCAACCAGCTGTACTCACTGCTTCAATGGAGACGTTTGTCAGGGGACCTTTTCCCTGCACACGTGTGGGGGTGATACGCGCGGTGACCCTGGCATGGTGGGGTGCCGCAGCCCTGACCCCGGTCCAGGTGGCAGCTTCCCCTCCAGCCCCTGCACCTCCTGTGTAAACAGCAATTCAGGGAAGGGCAAAGGGAGCCCCTCCTACTCCCAGGGAAACAGCTCTGACCTCGCAGGCCACCTGCACGGTGGTGCTGAAGGCCACGCTTTGAGGTCTGACCCTGGGCTTAGGATTTGCTCTCCAGGGGACAGGCAACCGAGTGGCCATCACTGCTGGGATGCTCAAAGACTACCTGGAAATGGGTTCGGTTTGATAGATGGCTGCCCCCTTGCACAGCAAGGGTGCTGCGGGGAGGACTGTCCCCACCCGAACTCGAGCACGCCCACTTGACATGGAAGCCACCCAGCTGTGCCCCCACCCCCAGTGCGGTGCTTGCCCAGCCAACCTGCAGCTTGTCCCGAAAAACCTTCCAGCCACTGCGTCATTCTTAGACACTTCAACTCAGCTGTCCCCCCACCCCCGTCTGACCCGAGCACCCTTCAGACTTGCAGGGGGATGTGACCGCATGCCCCGTCAGCCGGCACGGGGCACCGCCTCTCCCAGCCTGTGGAAGTGGGCGCCCTGCAGCGCAGTCCTCACAGGGGCCCTTTCAGGATCAGGTCGAGACCGTGGTCCCTTGGACGAGATTCACAGCACCCACGGCCGCTGGGCCGGGAGGGGCGGCTCCCTAAATGCCATGTGCCCCGTCTTGCAGCAGCTTGACTGTGGAGAACAGGATTTTCACGGGGCGCCCCGGCCTCCGAGTTTCTCATCAGACAGTGAAGGGTCAATGACACACTCTTCTGGGTGTGCGGTCCTTTCCTCGGCTACTTCCACGCAAATAAGATTCATACTTTCTTGCCTCTGCCGGCAATTCCATGGCTAGAAGCTATTCATTGCAACATAGAAATAGATTCTTATTTTTCTCTGATATAGATTCACAAAAGAGAGAAAAATGTGCTCGTATTGGATCCAGCCGCTTTGTTAAAATTTAAATAAATGCTGAGTTAGCCAGCTGCAGAGTCAAACTCTCACACGCAAGTTTTCAGTCCGTATGTGGGTTCCAAGCAGTTTTCAGGGAAAAATTCATACAGATGCATCATAATTTGCCAAATGCACTTGAAGCAATTAAACTATGAGGTGAACCACATGCCACATTAAATTTATTTTATGCATAAAAGGTGTTTCCAAGGAAAAAAAAGACAACAGGCCACTGTGAACCCTCAGGTGAGGAGGGACACAGAGGACCTGCCATCTGTCCCACGCAGTTCGCACCCCCAACCAGAGAGGCGGCTGCACCACATTGAACTTGGGGAAGCGGAGGGAGGCCCTTCCGGCCTCCAGGGCCCCGACTGGGAGGCCTCAGGCTGGGAGCCCTGGTGGGACCTGGGCCATGTGCCCGGGCGGCATGACAGGGACCTGCTGGAGGGTGAGGATGGCGGAGACGGAGGGGCTGAGATCTCGGGACCAGTCTGTCACTGTCACAGACAGCACCTCGCTTGTCCGCCGACTCCAGTTAAACTGCTAGGAAAAGTGGCCAAGAACAAGGTTCTGGGGCTGCCCAGAAGGGGGGACCGCGGGGGGACGGCGGCTGTGGTGCCCCCACGGGAGGAGGAGGCCCACGAGGCCGAGCTGTTTAGCAGGGTGCTGGGCGGTAGCCTGGGGCCACGTAAACAGGACTCAAAACAGTGGCTACTTTTTCCCGTGCTGGGAAATGCTTGATGAAGCTTGCTTTCTCGTTTCCATTTAACGTAGACCTGAACAGGACATTTAAATCGTCCGGGCCATTCTCACAGGTCAGGGCTCCAGTCATCCTGAATTCACTTAGCCTTCCTAACACACAGTTTGCCGAGGTTACAACATGCTTACACGTTGTCATGCTCACAAAGTCACAAATGACCAATGTCAGCAGCACTGTAAAGCTTATAAAATGTCTCAAGTGTCAGGTCGTTAAGGGGTACACACTTGGGAGGGAAAACCGAACAAAATTTGCAATAAAGCTGGTACAACTTGGAAGAGGCGGTCCCCCAAACTCCTGTCCACACGGCGCCTCCGCCAGCCCCTCCACCATGCCGTCCCCATGGAAACAGAGTGGAGGCTCAGCGACCAGCCTGCGATCCTGCAGCTGCGGCAGGGGCCGCACTCCCAGCCTGGTGCGCTGCCCTCTTCAGTGGACCAGAGGTGCCCACTGCTGCCCCTAGCACACCTGCTGCCTGCTGGGAGGGAGGGTCCCGGTGCGAGAGAGCGGAGCGAAATTGCAGGGAAAACCAACCAGCTTTGGGATGGCTGTGGAGGCAGCAAAATCGGACAGGCTCTCAAGTTGCTCAGGAGAACGTTGCGCCATTGAGGTTTGTGATGAGGGGCTGGCAGGCGCCGGGCTTGCAGACAAGCGTCAGAGCAGCACGCAGTAGGTCCTCCAGCAGCCCCCACAGGTCACTGCTGCGACCTCCCTGTGACAGGCGGCTGCCGAGGCAGAGGCGCGGGACAAGCTGCTCCAGGCCACACCTCTGGATGGGGGTGGTGCAGGCTTAGAGCCGAGGGCGTCTGTGGACACTACAGAGAAAAACGCTGATGCCTTTCACCCCAAGCAATGATTTCTGTGTGTATAAACCCAAAATAATGAAATCCTGTTGGTAAATTATGACAAAGTTACGTGCAGCAAAATACCCAATAATATCTTGAGCAAAAATTTTCTGAAATTTCTCAGAAAAAAAGATCAACGAAATATAGAATTTTAAAATCAACGAGAATCCAACTTCAAAGATGGAGTTATCAGCTTAAAGTAGACTGTTATAAATACAAGAAGATAAAGAGGAAGGAACCTGAGCACACCAGTAAAGAATACCCCCCAAGCAGGGCAAGAGAGGACAAAAAAACAAAACAAAACACAAAAAACCCAGAAAACAATGAAAATGGCAACACGAAGTCTACATCATTACTTTAAATGTAAATAGACTGGATTCTCCAGTTGAAAGAGACAGAGATGCTAAACAGATTAAAAAAAGAAAAAAGAAGGAACCCACAACCCGCCCCACGCTACGTTGCAGACTCACTCGGCTCTGACGGCACAGGAAGGCCGAGGGGACGGACAGGAGAAGGTGCTCCCTGCAAACGAAATGCGAGAGGAAGTCGGGCCACTCTCCCCCCAGCAGACAGGGCAGCCTGCGAGCTGAGGGCTGCTACACTGGGGACACAGTGTCGCTGTGTGATAGTAAAGGGTCAATTCATCGGACGACAGAACACCTGCAGTATCTGTGCACCCCCATGGGAGACTCTGGATGGGAAGCCAAGAGCGGATCTGAGGGGGGAGCAGACAGCAACCCGGTAACTGCAGGGGACTCGCTTCCAACCCCAGAGATCAGCCAGCGGGGAAAGAGCGCCACTGGGCTTAAACCACGGGTTAGAGCAGGACCACCGACAGGCACGGGCGCACCTCCCACGGCAGCGGGGGGGGGGACGCCCTTCTCCAGCGGGAGCGCTGGCCAGGACAGAGTGTGGGCTGGCCACGGCCAAGTCTCAGCAGGATTAACAAGCAAATCGTCCCCGGCGTCATTGAAGACAAAATGGCATCAAACTAAAAATCGGCTAGAAGAACACTGGAAATTCCACAAAAATGTGGAGATCAAATGACATGCTAATAAACCACTAATGGGTCAGCAAAGCAACCAGAAGACGAATTTTAAAAAACTATCCTGAGACCAATAAAAACGGGAACACAACACACCAAAGCTTATTGGACGCACAAGAGCAGTTCTAAGAAGGACGCTACATCGGGGACAAAGGAGGCGCTTGCGTAACTTACCTTTACGCCTCAAGGAAGGAGAAAAAAGAACTGGGCCACAAAGGTTGTAGGAGGAAGGAAATGAGGAGCAGAGAGAAACACAGGAAACAGATGGAAAAAAACAGTGGGAGCTGTGAAACTAAGACCTGCTTTGTAGAAAGATAAAGGCAAGCATCCAGCCAGACTAACCAAGGGAGAAAAATAGAAAAGACGAAACGATAAATAGACTAAATACCACCGCTGACACCACAGACAGACAAACGGTCATTAGCGACTGCGGTGACCCACTGTATGGCAAATGGGACGGCCTAGAAGAAAGGGACACATTCCCAGAAACACGGAACCCGCCCGCCCCGAGTCACCCAGGAACAGGAAACCTGAGCCCACCCGCTCGCTGCTGGAAAGGAGAGAGAGTCGCGACCACAGCCCTCGGGGCGGACAGAACCGGCTTCACTGGCGAACCCTGCCAGGTGCTTGAAGAAGACCCGGCACCTACGCACCTCCAACGTCCCCAATAGACTGAAGAGGAGGGACACTTCCAGCTACTTTCCGGGGCCTCCACCCCGTTGAACACACGCGCAAAAACGCGCCACAAGATGTTAGCAAACTGAGTTTGACGACACAATCAAAGGATCGTACCTGGACCGAGGGGGGTTTATTTCAGGGACATGTGGCCCCTCCAAGTCCACGGGAGGCACCTGTAAGTGCTCTCGACCACGGCAGCACAAGGCCGATGTGCGAGCTGGAGGATGTGTTAACTCGACGGGGGAGGCCCCTTCGAGGCGCCTGTCAAAGCGTCGCCCTGGACGGCTAGGACGTCTTACAGCTTTACCCGTCCCACCTGGACACAGCCGGGCCGAAGGAAAGGGTGGGAATGAACCACCTCCCCAAAGTGAAAAGGGCGGCCGCCGGGACGAAGCCTCGCCTCAGTGGCTGTCTCGAAAAGCCACTGCGATTGATTTCACATGGAAAAAATAGCTTCCACTTACTCACCCTTAAAGAGTGTTTTAAAGTGATATTTCCCCAAACAGTTCAGGAGGCTATAGGCGGTGCCCCCAAGACTTGCTGAGAACGTCACCCCAAGAGTTTCCAAGTGAAAATAGCAGCCCCCAACCCACAGTGTCGCCTGCGGCTGATGAGCGACAAATTCCACTGACCCCACACGTCAGGGAGGCTTCACAGTCCCTTGTCCTTTGTCAGCTGTGGGGGCGAGTCTGGGACCCCATGGACACCCAAGTCCGAACGCTCACGCCCCTCAGGTAAGATGGCGACAGAACAACACACCTGGTTGACCTCCTTGACTAGACTCCCAGCCCCGGGAGGGGGCCTGCGGGCCAGGGGGGTGGGCCCAGACAGGGGGGCCCGGCATCGGGGGACGCGGTGGCCGTGGTTCCCCACCGGAAACCGAGATTAGGGTCGGTCAGGTCCCTTGGCCTCCTTTCAGGTGACTCAGATTTGCCAATTATATGAAAATCCAACTAGCAAAATTATGCCACCATTCATTTAGGATCCAAGAAAATAATCTTGATCTAAGGGTCTTAGAATTTTTACGGCAAAGATTAAATAAACTGTCTTTTATACTCCTTTAAAATATATACACATTTGATATTGCCAAAAAATAATATGAACAAGGATTAGACAACCTTCAAAACTCATCGGCAATTTTTTCTTGCCTTTGTAAAATGTGTATATGCAAAGAATTCAACAATTTAAAAAATACTGAAAAGTTTAAGATTTTGGATGACAGTCAAGATGGGTTCCAATCAGACTCCTTAAAAAAGTAACATACATTTCAAATAAATTACAATGAAAATGTAACAGAAAATGACAGAAAATCAGCATAGCTGGATGCAAAAAATTAAGGTAAATGGGGCCGTTTGAAGTTCCCCGTGACACTCCGAAGCCACAGAAGAGGGTTTCAGAACTCTGCCGATCTGACCGACGTTAAGTTTGGCTGGTGGTTTTGGCAAAGGTGACGAGGGAAGGGGGAGACCCTCGGAGAAGTCTGCGTCAGAACGGCCTGCACTGTCTCGGAAGCTGTTCTGTACATGTAAAGTTATCACAAAAGGAAATCTGATAACATAAAATGTTTCCTTAAAAAAAAAAAAAAACCTCCCATGGGCAAAGCCGAAATAGAAATGACAACCTTTAATATGCAAAAAGTCCTTGCAAATAAATAAGGAAAAGACATAACGTGATAGAAAAATAAGTGTTTCACCAAGAATCCAGAAGTATCAAGGAGGGTGTTCAGCATCAATTACAATACGATAATTGAAAATAACGAGAACTGGAACACATCTAAATATTTAATTCTACTCATCAGAATTTATTCTCCAGAGTTGCACAAGTATACAAAGACATCTGTATAAAGATACTCACGGTGAATAATTAATGTTACCTGAAAAAGCTCCAAACCACACAACAAAGACGACCCCCCCCCCAAAAAAAAGAAAAACCCATGACAAATCTGAACATATATTAGTGGGATGCATTATTAACAGGGGTTGTTGAAGATCAGGGCACTGTTGGTTCGTCACTGAGACACGCATGTGCATGTGTATCACGCTCATATCACACTCGGAAACCCGAGGCCCTCACTGGAGGAGACCCACTACCTCAGTCTTGCGCTGCCCCCGCCCCTCAAATTGCCACAGTAAACTGGCAAGTGTGTTTCCAGACATTTTCCCACACCGAGGCAAGCAACTTAATATTAACATCTGCGCTCACTGGAAAGACTTCCGATTACTTTGTTACAGTTTGCTCCATTCACCAGCCTCTGTGCAGTAAGTTTTCCCGCCTGCTCACCGGGATACTTAATTGTCAATTCCGAGCAGAGCAGCTGGGGAGCAAGGGGCTCACAAGGAGGAGGATGTAGGAAGAGCTGCCAACTGCCCAGAAGACACCTCGTTCTTCCAAGTTTGGCTGCTACAGGAGGAAGATTTTGACTGATGTGGCTAATTAAATTTAAACTGAGGTTTTTGTATGCCAACCGGCTTAATTTCCTTGAGTTGTATCTTTTCTGAAAAATCACCTGAATGTGTTATTCGAAGATTCGGAGGAAGTGTTAGGAGTACACATAGTGATGATAGAATCACAGGTCCCCCCCAACAAAGTTGCACTGAAATTGCATGTTCGTCCTAGAATTAAGTGCTCCTAACAAATCCCAAGTAAAAACGGAACTGGGAGCTAGATGAAAGCCCTCCATTGAAAACTCCCGTGTCTGCACCACTAAAAAAACAAAACACAACAAAACCAGCCGCGGGACCATGAAGTGGTGAGCATGGTCCGGGTGGGTTATCAGTCCCAGATGCGCTTCCTGGAGGAACAGCAGAGCTTCACTAAAGCCCAGCGGGCTCAGTGACGATCCTCAGCAAGACGGTCCCGTGTGGTGTCACTTGGGTGTGATGGTCTAAAACGCAGGGTGGGCTGTTAAATGGAAAACTCTCGAACAAGGGCCTGGTGTCCCGCCCGGGGTGCTCGCGTGCATTAAGGGGTTAATATCTCGTTTGCTCTGATGCATGCCTGTAAGAGCAATATTTATATCGGATATTCATCGCTCACCCAGATGATTGATATCAATTTCTCTTCATAATATGACCAGCAAATAAAGCACACGGCGCCTCTAATATATAAAGAAATAGCATGTGACAAGGTCCCCTGAAACTCGCCTGCCTGGACCTCACACGCTAAATTGCTTCTGCTGGCTGCACCCACCGCCCAGCATGGCTGACAGACAAATTGATCGAAACATTGGAAAATAATATGCTTGCAAAATTTCTCTGGGTGAGTTTTCAGTCTTTTGAATTTTTCATACAAGAACAAAATGAAAGATTGCCTCCCTGATTTTCCCTCCATTATGCGGCCCATCTTGTGTACTACAGGAACGTACAATACTTCAAACAGCAGCGGCACGTTGTAAACAGAATGGGAACATTTGTCATCGAACACCCGGGCCGGGCCGGGCGGGGCGTCGGGGCAGCGGCGCCCGGCCCCGCAGCCCGCACTGTGCGGTGATAATGAATTCATACATTTGAAGTTGCCCGAGGGCCTCTCGTTGGACGTCCGGGTGTTTATTACAGGAAATACTGCCTGTATCATTTAAGGAGGAAGAAGGCTGGGTGATTTGATTAGAAATGTTGACAGTCGAGGTGTGTAAAGAATGCCACTCACCCGTATTTTCCAACTCCGCTATTAGGGTCCTTCATTTTTCATGACTTCCTGGAAGCCCCCTCTGAACCGCGGACCCGGGGGCCGCGCGGAACTTTCCACAGAGCGCACTGCGCATGCTCACAGCTCCCTGCGCTCCCGAGAGCGCTCGGGACTCAGGTGCACGGGGCCGCGTCCCAGGGAAACGGCCAGAGTCCCGCGTGACCCCGGGAGGGGAGAAGTCTCACAGTAGCCCCGCGGCCCCCGCACAGACGTGTCTGCTGGGGAATGGCCACAGCCACCGCGCCCCAGACCACAGGCTCCCGCAGAATTTTCAAATTAATGTCTGCGGTGTTACAGAGCGGGCCGCGTCCTCGTACGTTTAAATTTACACCTCATGAAAATTCTTATTAACTAAATTTTCCCCTCAATACTTGCAGGTCAAGAATCGATGAATAGTCAATTTTTTTCAGTCAAAATTAAACAAATCATAAAAAATGGCATAATTTCCAGCATTGCAGATTAGATTTAGTAGGTAATATCTGCCAGATATGAAAAACAGAACTCATTACGCCGCACTAAAATAATTTTCACCGCAGTATTTTTCTTCACTTCATCAGCTCCGCCAGCAGTGATCTGCCCGTGACACGGTATTTCACAGAGTAACTCGGTTCACAAACAGACTGCGGGACCCGGCCCGAGGCCCCTGCGCGGGAGGTCACCTCGGCCAGGACGCCGGCTCTGCACACCGCACCCCTCAGCGGGCTGCCACCCTGGAACTGCCAGGCTGGTGGCCCGGGTGCAGAAGGCCGGCCGCCCTGCCAGCAGGAGCCACGGACCCCAGGGGGTCTGGTCTGGTGGATTTCTTCCCCCAAACGCAAGTCTGAGTTAAGAATATTAAGTGACATCGTAATGCCCTTTGTTTCTACCCAAAGCCTTCGATCTGTGCACTGGGTGGGCTCCAGTCTGCAGTGACAGGAAGACCAGTGACCACGTCCAAGCTGAACGCAGCCAGTGGGGTCGGTGCTGGGGAGGGAGGGGCGCAGCCCGGGGGATGAAACGACCCGGGGAGAGGAGTGGAGGTGCCCCTCTGCCCCCTCCAAAGACAGGAGACGCTGCAGGGGCGTCTGCGCGCACGGACGAGCGGCGCCAGGGAGGAAGCCACGCTCCTGCCACCGTGGCCGAAAGGGAAGAGCGAGCAAACCCCGTGTGTCCGTTGCCTTTTAGAGCAGAAGGCGGCTTAGAACCTGCGTGTGTGCTTCGGGCGGGCAGCTCTGAGCACTGAGCGTCCCTGTTCAGAGCGGATGCTGCGAGGCAGGGGCACCGAGCACCCGGCCCGCACTGAGCACCCGTCACGCCTCCCTGCAGGCCCAACCACTTTCAATCCCCGGTCCCACGGGGCCAAGCAGAGGTGACGGCAGAGGAGCTTGCCCAAGCCAGGGCCCAGGAGGGCTACAGAGGTGAGTCACGAGCGCCCACGGGGCAGCTGGGGGTCCGCCCACTGATGCAGAACTGCAGGGAGACCGGCCTCGCACCTGGACGAGAGAGGCAGTTCCTACAGGAGCCTGGAAGACAGGCTCCTGCCTCAGGGCGGATCCACGCAGGGTCTCCTCGAGTCACAGAGCCTACAGCAAACAGGATGCGCCCGGCCACCGCCATGGCCGCCACGTGCAGGTCTGGGGCCGGGGGGCTTCCAGGCGCCCGAATGCCACTGTGAAGCGGGCACAGTGGTGGGCCGGGGCTGGGCCCTGCGTCCACACTCTGCAGTCCCCGCACTCGGGGACCATGAGGACAGGATGGAGCCCAAGGCAGCAGCAGCCATGACGATGAGGCACGAACGCCGC
This sequence comes from Artibeus jamaicensis, assembly GCF_021234435.1. NCBI lineage: Eukaryota > Metazoa > Chordata > Mammalia > Chiroptera > Phyllostomidae > Artibeus > Artibeus jamaicensis. The sequence continues at coordinate 21,374,406 of NW_026521861.1, read as the reverse complement.
ACGTGAGCAGTGGCCTGCAAAACGTGAACAGCATCTCCCGATACTGTTCGAGATGGCGGAACGCACCGAAACCCCGGACCCCGGGCTGCACTCTGCCCGGCAGGACGTGGAGAGCAACCCTGACGGGACCATGGAGTTGCACGTGGGGGGACGTGGCCCCTGGTGCCTTCCGCCAGGAGGCAGGGAGCCGGGAGCCGGCCAGCACCACCTCACCCCCGAAACCCCAGGGCCTTGCAGGATCCCCGGACTCCTGGGGACTTCTAGAATGACTTCAAAAACAGGCCCCAAACTGGTCAATGGCAAAGTTCCCCAATTTCCCCCAATGCGTCACAGACGGCCTGCAGCGTTTTGCTTGTTTTAAACTATTGGAGAATCAAACTTTTCATCCCGGAGCAGAGCATTCGGCGCTTCGGTGGATTCTGTGGAAATGCCTGACTTTCTCAAACCCCAGGACGGCTGTCCCCGGGCGGGGCTCCCTGAGACCTCAAATCCCAGGACACTTGTCTTGCGCAGGACTCCAAGTGAGACCTCCTGACGAGGCAGAAAGCCGAGACAAAGAGGCCCAGGGCCCTGTGACATGATTATTGTCCCACTTTGTGAACCAGTCCCTGCCAGCAGAGCCCCAAAGTGACACTGCAGACCTTGGGACTGACATTATAATCAGAGCCACTAAGGGGAAAAAAAAAACCCTGAAGTGCATGCACGAAACCTGGGGACACGGTGCCAAGTCTCGCCTCCAAGGGGACTGGCCCCAAACCTGAACTTGGAGGGAGCGCCAGCTGAGGGCCCCACAGCCGCGCCCCCAAGCCCGGCCGGCCCGCCCCAGCTTTGCATTTGCAGGGAGCGTCTGTCCGCACCGTTTGTTCTGTTTTAATGCGCCTTAAACGGCACACTGCTTAACACCGTGGAAAGCCGCCGCACGGCATGCAGCATTCTGAAGTTAGGAGGGACAAATCCGAGAAAACCTCCACAATTGGGCTTCCATATCTCTGAATTGGTATTTCAATGACAGATGTTTGCCGAGGCAAAAACCTCTGTCAGGACAAAATTAGGTGATCTATCATTTTAAGATATGGTCTTCATATACTGTTTACTCCAAGATATCACTTGCCTGAAGCCAATTTTGACCAGGAACATTTTGTGATATGGAAGTGATTTGTATATCATCATTTTTGTGATAAATGTAGCTCTTGAACACAAAATAACCCACATTCCGCAGTATTACCGTTCAAACTCCTGCGCCAGTAAATCTGCACGAGCGCTTTTATTACTGCGAGGACGCCGGGCCCGGACTCCGCGGGCTTCCCGGGGACTGGCTGCCGCTCGCCTGCCTCCGGACCGGAGACAGGATTTCCGACCCCTGTTCAGGGCGCCCCACACCCACCCTCCTCCTGGGGTTCCGGAACCTCCTCCGGGACACGCACTCTCTTGAGAGCTGAGGCAGTGAGGACGCTTGGTGGCCCTTACTGAGCCCCCGGGTCTTGTCAGCAGGCACACGTTGGGTTGAACAAAGCTGTTAGCTGCCCAGAGACCCCTCCTCCCGGGCCCATGGTGAGGACGTGGGCTGCAGGGGAGAACAGGGCAGACCTCCGTCTGGTAGGACTCGCAGTGGGCCGGGCCACAGGTGTGAGCGAAGGCCCCGGGGGCTTCCTGGAGGTCCTTGAAGGGCATCAGGTAGGCACTCTGAGAGGCAGGAAGGAAGGCATTTCTGAAGGGGCCCTGGGTCAGCTGCAGCGAGGAAGGAGAACACAGTGAGTGAATCGGAGCACAGCACAGGGCGGGCAGAGGCGGCGGACGGCGGCTGCAACGAGAAGCGTAAACGAAGCAAAGCATGAAGGCAGGTGTGAGTGGTGCTCGGGCTCGGCCGGGACGGGGGCTACAGGACAGAGGAACCGGGTGGAAGAGCGTTCGGAGAGACGGAGAGAGGGATGGAGAGACGGACAGAGGGACACAGGGACAGGGACGGAGGGACACAGGACAGGACCAGCAGACGTGGGGTGCGAAGGCGCCCCCTCCCCCCTTGGAGCGACTAACAACGGGGGCTGTGAGTCGGTCCCACCCCCGCACATGGGCAACCTGAGCCCCGCAGCTCCAATGCCCTTCCTGGGGCCTCTTGCGGGGCGGCAGGAAGCCAGGGAACCACACCCCTGAGGCGACAGCCCTCCAGGACTCACTGCATGTCTGGCAGCCAATGCTGGTGAGCCAGTGCCCATGGCCCCCCCCCCCCCCCACACACACACAGGCTGGCTTGGCTTCATCTCAACAGCCTCGGGGTCCCAGGAAGGCCTGAGCAAAAGCTGTCAAGTGGCCGAGGCTGCAGCCCCCAGAACAGCCTCCCCCACAAGGCGCTGGCTGAGCCCCCGCCAGCCCAGGCTCACAGGGCCTGGACCATGTGGTCCTGGGGGAGGGGCCCAGACCACACAAGACGGGCCGCCCACCACCCCTGTCCCCTTACGGTCCGCTCATGGTCGCCCTTGGCTATGCCTGGGCCCTGAATGTGGGGAGGGGCCACTCGTGGTCACAAACCACACGGGCACATCCACCCGGTGTCTGGGTGCCACATGACCAGCCCCCATAAAACACCCTGGGTGTCGAGTCCCCGACAGGCTTCCCTGGCAGACGGCACTGTGCACATGCCACCAGAGTCTGCTGCTGAAGGACGTCCCCACGTCCCGTGTGACCGACTGTGAGGGCCCCTGGATGCTGTGCCCACTTCCTCCAGACTCGGCCCACGCGGCTTCTCCTCTTGGCTTTGTGTCTTTCCCGGGACGGGTTGAAGGCACGGGCGCCCGGCACACAAAGGAGGTCGGCCACGCTGCAGAGGCCGAGTGAAAAGGCAGGTGACCGTGGCCATGCGTGTGGCACCCACCCCGGGTCACGGGCGGGTGGCCCTGGGGGGGCTGCCCAGAGAGAGAGAAGGGGACGGACGAAGTGGCGTGACCGTGGCAGCGTGACCGCAGCAGCATGATGGCTGCTCCGTGGGAGGGGGTTGAGCATGTCAGCAGGGAGCCGGGGGGACGAAGGTGCAGGAGGCAGAGACACAGCCACGCGCGCACTCGCCCCTCGGGACCTGGGGGGGAAGAGGCAGAGCTGCTCCCGACCCTCCCGGGGGCGCCACTCAGCGGGCGGGCCTTTCCTGCCCCCAGCACCCAGCCAGCCAGGCCGGGGGCGGCTCCTGAGTCCGCTGCGCCCACACCTCCGCGAGGGCGGGCAGGGCAGAGGCGTGGAGCCCGGGGACGGTGCTGCCCGAAGAGCTGGCCCAGCAGGCAGCCTGGCTTCAGACGGGAGCAGGCCGGGCTGAGGGTGAGTGGCTGGGGAGGACGCAGAGCCGCCCCGAAAAGGGTCGGCAAACGGCATCTGTGATGGAGCTCAGACCTGCGGTCTGACCTGTCGGGGGCACAGGCTGCAGGTGCCTCCCCGGCGGGGTCACCCCAACCTCGACACGCCCAGAACGTAGCAGAGGGGCGCCAGGTGCCGCGGGGACTCGGCGTGCTCTGGTCAGGACCACCACCACACTGGAATCCCACGCAGACCCACGAAGCCTGGGTGGCGGCCACACACAGGGTCCTCTCCTCCACGCCACGGGGACATGTGCTCTGGGCGGTGACGTGGGGACACGGGCTGATCCGGTGGGAATGTTCATTGTGTGGGAATGTGCATCGTGCTGCGCACGTGGTGTCTGACGCGGTGCCCCCCACGTGCCGTGTGATGGGGAAGGCGTGCACTGCGTCCAGCCTCCAGCGTTCTCTCAGCCCGGCGGCATCAACACGCAGGAGACCGTTCGCCGTCTGCCGAGGTGCATTGTGGCCCTGATGGGGGGGGAGTGGCTGTGTGCGGGCTTCACTGGTCGTAACCCGTTGGCAGCAAAGTCCTCAGTCGGGGGGCGCGGGACCACTGAGCCCCTCTGTCTACAACAGGGCGGGGACGCTGCCCCCTCCTAATGACCGAGGCGCAGCAGCGCCAGACAGGGCTTGTTAGCCCAAGGCTCAGTGTCATCCAGGGCCCCTCGAAGGTGAAGTGTGTCTGCCTGCACAGTCGTACTCAGGAATCAGCGACCCACGGGCGACAGAAGTGACTCCGGCCAGGCGGCACGGCCGGCCCTCTGACCTGGCAGCTGGGAGGGGAAGGCTCGGCCAGGGGGAAGTCCCTGTGACGAAGTTTCTGATGCAGAAACAGCCTCCTGTCACAGTGGAGAACCTTGAACCTGCAGGGCGGTGAACCCTGACCCGACCGAGGGCGCTGGTGCGGAGCAAGGAGCGTGCAGCCGGGGGTCACTCCAGCCTGGGAGGACAGTGACCTCCACAGCAGCCCCAGAGACGCTGCCTCTGAGCCAAAGGGGTCCCACAGCAGCCCGGGGCCTGCTGGCCCCACACCGCAAAGTCCACTAGAAACGCGGACCCTGCGCAGCGTGGTGGACACTCGGACACCACAGAGGTTCGGCTGAGCTGAGGGGCCAGGCAGCTTTGATGGAGTATGTGTGGGTTCTTGCGTGGTCCCCCCAAATTGAGCGTTTTGGTATTAACTTCCTTTTAGCACAGTGGCCCAGAACGGGCTGCACGCCCCGCATCAAGGTCACAGGCTAGGAAGCAGCAGGGTCTGGGCTGCCCGGGCCTCCCGTCAGCGCCGCCCCGCCCCCACCAGAGTCACCGTCACCGGGCGAGCCTCGCAAAGCAAGCCCGACCCCATCGATTTGACCCCCGCCATCTGCGAGGGGTGCTAAGAACCCCCCGTGGATGCCTGAAACCGTGGGTAACACTAAACCCCAGAAACGCTGTCTTTTCCTACACAAAATGTACATGTGAAGTTTAATTCCTACACGAGGCACAGTAAGAGATGGAGATTATGAAATAGGACGATCGTAACAACACACTGTGACGAAAGTTAGGTGGAGGTTCTGTCCTCCTCTCTCTCAAAACAGCTCCCTGCTGGCACGAGCCCAGCCGTGAGGACAGGTGTGAGGGACGAGGTGGACGGGGGCATCTTTGGATGGCGGTTGCCTGTGGGCATCTGAAACTGGAGAGTGACACCGAGGGTGGGGACACTGGGGGTGGCAAGCCCAGCGTGCATCCCCACCACCAGAGGGGACAAGCTGAACCCAGCCTCTGGGCCCGGGAAGAACAGCTCCCAAGGTTAAGAATTTCAGGTCTTTCACAAAATGCCCATCTCATTTAATGCGGTTGTTCTGGGATGTTCTCTCTGCTCAGGGTCCTCTGACAACCCCCCGCCCATGTCACCGCACACGGGCCATCGGGCCGAGGTGCCCCATCACTGCACATGGGGGACGGCCAGGAGCCCCGCGGTGGCCTTGCTGAACATTGTCACGTGGAGTTTTGGTTTTTGTTTTGCTCACTCGCTTGTTTTGTTGATTAGGCTCCACCTGAAGGTGAGATCAGGCGGCGTCTGTCGCCACTTGGCCACGTGGAGTCTTTGCAAAGATGCTGTGTCAGGCCGCTGCAGACCTCAGCTACGAAGTTCGGAGGGGACGGTGACAGAGTGTGTGAAGGATTTGGGTCATGGATGGTATATAACCTTTTACAGCCAGTCTTGCTCCAGCAATAAAATGCTTTATTCACCCACCACGAGGCCGAGCAGAGGCCCGGTGCGACCCACGTGCCTGTGGTCCCTGGGCCTGCACGCTGAGCTGCCAAGAGAAGACATGGGCGCTCCACGTTGTCGGAGGGTCCCTATTACACAGCCCATTGCGAGTGTCCCTGACTCTTAGACAACTCTTAGCTGACTACGAGGAGCCACGGCGTGGCTAATGGAGTGTAAGGCTCCAACAACAAATCGTTAGCACGTCCGGGTGCTGCACTTCTAATGGAGGAAGTTTTTAATCATAAGCAAATGTAATCATTTATGTTAAGCAACCCATGGGCCTGGTCAATGTAGCACAAACAGCTATTAAGCAAAAATTACGGCGACCGGGAGGCAGCTGTGCATCGCTGACGCAGCAGTTTCCGCCGTCTGCAGACCCTGATAAACTCCGTCCTGGGCGGAGCGAGCCCAGCTCCCCACGTGCACCCCCCTCTGGTGTCCAGGGGTCTCCAGTCCCCCCAGGCGACAGACAGGATGCCCTCTCAACACCTGTGTCTGCGGAACTCAGTCTGGCCGGGCGCGGCTGTGGCAAACGGCTGGAGTGTCGAGCTGCCGCACCTGCAGAAGCGACAGTGACCACACCCCGGGGCGAGCGCAGAGCAGGGAGTGGACCAGTGGCTCCTGCCACCCCCCTCGGGGCCGGCCGCAGAGTGGAACCTGCCGGGTAGAGCAGAGCCAAGGCCCCTTCCGACCCCCTCACTGCTGCCTCACAACCTCCACCTGGACCAGCCCTGCCTCTGGCTCCAGAGAGGACCCAAAGCGGACTGTCACCTTCATGACACGGCCTGGTCCCCTTGTCTCATCCGGGGCAGACAGGGAGGAATCGATAACCAAGGAAGGAACTGAGGTGCCGTGAAAGTGGAGAATCAGTGCGAGGGCCACAGACACGAACTCCCGAATCCCTAAAAATCCACGTGCTACTTGGACACAGATGTTCAGCAACACTGTCCTGACCCCTCCCCCACCCCCTGCAGAAAGCACCTCCTGGGCCAAGGAGACCGCCACCCCTGTGACAGGGACCGCTCGTCCCCCGCCTCCCCTGTGACAGGATGCAGCCAGAGGGGCGGAGAAGCAACGTTCCGCCCCCCAGAAACCAGCTGTAGGAAAACGTCTGCAAATGTCCGTTTCTGAGGGGAGATGCTGAGTGTCCTGGGGGACCCCCGCTTAGAGACTGTCAGGGAGCCTCCGGGGCAGCCGCACAAAGGGACGCTACAGACAGACGGCAGCTCCGAGCTTCACCGACGGAGGGGAAGGAACCTGTCAGCAGGCCACGCGGGTTCGGCTGACGGAGGGGTCGCCGGCTACCTGCCCAGTAATTCCTACGTCTGTACTGAACCCTGATGCTCCAGGACACAAAGCACTCGGGTGACCAGACGCGATGTCGAAGTTCTGTGCGCACAGTAGGCACCCGCCTGCCACGCACGTGGGAAAAGAGTGGCAGAGTGAGAGCGTGGCCTCCGGCCGCTTCCGTGGACAGAGGAACGTGTGCAGTGAGCTGGACCATCCGTCCAGAGGACGAGGGAGACGAGGAGAGCCCGCCTGCTTCCCAGGACAACACCCGAGTGCGGGCCGTCCCCGCTGCTGCCCTCGAAGGGCGCTGCTCCCACAACGGCGCCGCCGCCTGGCAGAGCTCCGGGTGCGCGATGAGCGTCCACCACAATGCACAGGTGTTTCAGGACGGCACCCCCTCTGCCACTCGCAGGTGTCTTTCCTTTTCCAACCCAGTAAACCGCAGTTCATCCAATCTCTCATATCGTGCACATGCCTGGAACCGCGCAGGCGAATCCCGAATCCTGTCGGTGATCTGCGGACCCGCCGCGCCGCTTCCTGCGGAGAGGTGCACGCCAGGCCGGGACCACAGGGTTCAGCGGCGGCTGGGCACGCCCCGCGCTCCCCATCACAGTGATTAATGAAGGCACCTTTTTCGCAGAATGTCAGACTCTGCCTTTTTAACAACTGACCTTTCATAGAACACTACTGAACTCATAATTCCACTTTTGTTCGGTTTCTTATTAGTGGAGTTAAAATTAATACTTAGGGGAATGATGGCGAAGGGGACGCGCAGTAAATCTCCCCGCACATCAGCCTCCGCGCCGGCTGTCCGGGGCGGCCCGTGTCTGTCTGCTTCCGCCGGAAGGGGACTCTGTGGAAACCGTTCCTCTCGAAAGACAAATGAAGGGCGGCCTGCAGACCTCTTTTGAGAACTAAGATGTGCATTTTGAGAAAGACTCCAAAAGTTTGCAGGGCTTTTTTTTAAAGGACCTAACCAAATTGTTAATTCCAATCATATAGCTAAAACAATGCACTCCTTCCCATTTTCTTAACCATTCCTGAGGATGACAGTGACGCATGGTACAAGCCACTCTGTGGCCCACAGGTCTCTCAGAAGGGACATCTAATAGCCCATCAGAACAACACAGCATGCCGAGCTACCCATGCAACAGAGGTATCACACGGAAAAAAAGCTAGCTGCTAATACCTCAAAAGCTCATCCCTAAAATGGCAAAAAAGAACAAAATGAAAAAGACCGAAGCGCAGCCAGCACGGGGTCTCTTCTAATCATCACTGGGAACAGCAAATTACTTAAGGACTCAATCTTTTTACCGCACCAGCCGTTCCCACGCTCAGACGTACCTAATTTCTACAAATCCCTCAAGGGCCCGAACCAACTTCAGCTTCAAAGAGCTTAGGGGACCCCGGGGCACGGGAAGAAGGAGAGAGTACATTCAATTACTACCTCTGATTAAATATGTGAGAACAGCCGCGTGGACACGCACTGGAACCACAGGACGTAGGTGGACCTGTGGTCCGAGGAGAGTGGGTGTGCCGTGCTCCTCCCATCGCCCGAGTTACGCGGTCCTTCACCTGCAGGGGGGAAGGTTTCGGGGCACGAGCTGGCCAGCGCGGGGGCCAGGGCCTCGTTCCAACGGGGTCCCCCTGCTCCCCCGGGGAAGATGGGACACTGCTCATCTGCAGCCCCGATGCTGGCAGTGCAGGCTGCTGACACCCCGTCACAGTGTATGGGAGCATGGCCCCCCAGACCAGAACTGAGGGGCCAGCACCAGGAGGGAGTGCACCTAAGAGGGGTGTCGGAGATGGAGATGGAGATGGAAACGCGAGCCAGGGCAGGGAAAGGCGGTGAGGGCAAAGCGATCCGACACACTTCAGGGAAGACGCCGCATCTGCTCTATTTTCACCAAGGAGCAGCCAGGGAGCCCATCAAGGCGGCCACGGCGAGGAGGTGCGGCGGGCGCCTCTGCTCGGGCCCAGAGCGGGCGGCAGTCACGGAAACGATGCAGGCGATTTCCACCGCGGTGCTGCCGGTCACACGGCTTAACACTCGATTTCCAGCCTCCGAAGGCAGCACTGGGGGGCGGGACCGCCACTGAGAGGGGGCAAACAGGAAAGGAGCTGACTCGGGCGGAACGGCACTTCCCCGCCAGGCAAGGCGGTCGAGGACAGACAGCCAGCCAGAGGGTGGGCCGGGACGCGGCCCATCTGTAAGACTCTGAGACATGAAAATGGAGGGGACAGGCCGTGAAACAGTGATGCTCTCCACTGCCTCAAAGATAACGACTTCAGGCAGGACAGACCCCCGTCCTCCCACCTGCGTCCTGTAATGTCTCAACCGGGCCCGGGGCTCGCTGTGCCGCTGTTACACTCGCCCGACAGGGCAGTGTTCCAGCACAGACTTCCAGCCGGCACCACCCTTGACGTGATCACAGCCGGCTGGCCAAGCTGCGCCACCTCCCTGTCTGGCCACTTACCCAGCAAACGGGCATTCGATGGCTCAAAGGCTCCTAGACCTGAGTCTTGAGGACACACAGCGCCCCGGCCTGCTCCTGGGCACGTGCGCAGAGGAAGGACGGATGGAGCATCACGGCGGTGGCAGTGAATGGGAAGCCTCTCTCTGGAGTGTCCTCCCAGAACGGAGAACCATCCCTCTGACCGAAGGTGACAACCCCAACCCGCCTCCACATGCAATTTACACTTGCAGCTGAGGATTTTCTCATACAAGTTCTTTGAGTACGTGTAACGGAGTCCGATCCTCAAAAGAAGTTGGGAGCGACAAACCAAACCCAGCCACCCGCCCTCCCCACATCTAGTAATTCGCTCCTGAAAATGTGCTGTAGACGGAACGTTCAGGTTACAGAGGCTTATACCTCATTATTGTAATTGGGAAAAATAATGAGTTCCTATTCTATCAAAAAACCACAACCGACTCCCCTCATTATCACTGAAACACTTTGTAAACACCTACATGAAAATTCAAAGACTTCTGCATAATCTATATCATTTAGAACACCAATTATCTAATTATTTAACATTTACTGAACTCATTAGCGAGTTCATTTGTGCGCAGGTCTCAAGGATATAGGGCTGTATCAGAGGCAAATTACAATTTATTTCTACCAAGGAGGAAACGCCAGCGACAACATAAATGTTGAAACAATGTGTCAAGGATCCTAAAGATGCTATCGACATTTGACCGGGCAACAGAAACAAATGCTGAAACAATGTGTCAGGATCCTCGGGATGCTATTCAAATTTGACCCAAGAGGGTGATGACCCCCATAGACGCAGACAGGCTACACCCGGGAAAGGGAAAAGATGCCAGAGAGCGAGGCTAGATGTTTAAAGAAGGAGACTGGGGGCCGGGGAGTCTGTGGGAGGCAGGTGAGGACACGGAGCATGCGCTCTGTACTGCTGGTGCACCCGGCGCACCTGAAGGGCTCCCTCTGGCTCATTCACGAGAGCGGGTCTGCCGAGACTACTGGGAGGCTGGGCCATGCCACTCTGTAAGCTGCTCCCGCATTCGGGTAACAGGAAACCGAGGCGTGTCCCCTTCCCCGACCCAAGGGACCGTGGATTAGCAGGGACAGGGAAAACACAGCGGCAACAGGATGCCACGCCCAGGAAAAGCAACATCCAAAAAGGACGTGTTGTCATTCACGTGTTCGCAGAGGCTGTGAACACATCAGGAAGAAGGGCTGGGTCACAGTCTCCTCCAGCCCCGAGGGCAGGATGTACGGCCGCCTCGATGGCCCACAGGGACACACAGGTGTTCTGTGGAAAAGCGAACAGGACCCTGCCAGCTTAACTCGGTCTGTTCAGGGAGCGGCCGCCTCACCAAGGAGAACCACGGTGGGAACCGTGGGCTGCGGGTGATCACACATGTCACCGATGGCAACAGACACGCCATCAGGGGGTCTTAGTGTGGAGCAGGAGGTCTGTACCTCCCACCCAACTGCACTGTTCTAAAAAGTCTTCATTAAAAACAACAGAAGCCGTGGCTTGTGTGGCTCAATGGACTGAGCTCCAGCCTGAAAATCAAAGGGTTGTCAGTCCTGGTCAGGGCTCATGCCTGGATTGTGGGCCAGGTCCCCAGTAAGGGGTGCACAAGAGGCAACCACATGTTGATGTTTCTATCCCTAAAATAATAAAGTCTTAAAAAAACAAACAAACAGAAGCATCTGCCAGCTTTGCTGTCCACTGCACACGAGGCCATCTTACCCATCTCCCTGTAACTGCTTGTCCCACCCCAATGCCCGGACTGTGCCCACAGGGACGGTGTCAGGGCCACGGCTATCCAGGACGGCCGCCCGTCCCCCTCAGCAGGGGGCTGCTGTCGCAGAGACGCCACGCTGACCACAGGACGACACCATAGGCATTCACTCAACCGCTCGGATCCTGGAGGCAGGAGTGTGGGAGGCGCCTGGGCCTCTGCCCTTGGGTTGTGGACGGCCACCTCCTGTGTCCCCATGCGGCCTGGCCTCCCCTTCTTAGAAGGACGGGGGTCGCGTGGATCAGGGCCCACCTGTCTGAGCTCGAGGTAACCGAAGCCCCTCTTAGGGACCCATGTCCAAAGCAGTCCCCTTCGGACGGACAGGGCTGAGGACTTCCACATGGGAATTTTGGGGACACGAGTCTGCCCATCCATGTGGTCTCATCGACGTTGATGAGGCTGACACCACAGGACAAGAGGACACAGGACCAGCATCCACGGTGACAGCCCTGCGAGGCCGGGCATCACAGCCGTGGGCTCTGTCTGCATGAGTACGAAGGCTTGGGAGCCTCTCACTCAGCACTCGACTGCGGCTTCTGAACAGGACACTCGAGCAGAAGCCCTGCAAGGACCCCTGGAGCCGCCCCACGGGAGGGGGTCCCGCCGGGAAGCACATGGCACCTGCCCACCGGCTCCACAGAGTGTGTGTGGAGGGAAGGGGGCGACAGACTGAGCAAATGGCCTGCCAGCCCCCAGCCAGGGGCTGAAACTGCTCCTGAACTTGGTGTGGCTTTCACCTCCAGCCTCCCTACCCTCTCTGCTCTGTGGGAAGGGCCCCGACACTGCAGCCCCCAAACCCCGCACTCAGTCCGTGGTGAAGAAAGAGGGGCGAGGTGCCCCCCGGGCTGGGCACGGCCGGAGCCGCGGGCAGGTACCGGGCGAGGGGCTCAGGAGACACAGCCCCAGGAGGAGGCCGTGAGAACAGCGCGAACCTGACTTCGGGAAGATGATGCGCTCGTCTCCATGCACTGGAATGTCACGCAGTCTTACTAACATTAATAATTTTAGTTCTAGAAACTGTACCAGCCTTCCAAAGAAAGAGTTCTTGACCCAAAATACCAAAGGACATTAAACTGAGAGATGATCTACTGATGCAAATCATTAAATTGATTTGCATTTGCCTACTGAAGCCCATCACGGAGATTAAGTGTGTGAGGGGCGGGGGGGTGAGGGGCTCACCGCCGTGTGGGGAGAGAGGCGGCGTGTTTGTGGGTCCCGGTGCCATGTCATTAATTTCCCCACTTTCCCTCATTAACAAGTAAAATGTTTTTACTGCTTGAAAAGTTTTAATAAATAGAAAAAAGCTGAGCAGCTGACATAGTTTTTAATGTAACATACAAGGGCTTCCAATATTTTTATACACGTGAATGAAAAAGCTAGAAGGAAATGCTGAAAGGTTCTACCCCGTGGCAGACGGGGACTAACCCGGGGGACCTGAGGGTGTGTCACCTCAGGCCTGTGGACCTGAGCGCCGGCACCACAGTCTTCCGTGGAGGTCCCCCAGAAAGCCCCTTGCCTTCATCTGGGGGCCCCGAATGCCGGGAATAATGGTCCACAAAGCAGTCTGTGTGCGGAGGGAGAGTGGTTCCCCGGGGGGACCAGGAGGGGCGTTCAGAGTGCAGAACTCCCCCATGGAGGCAAAACCAATTCCCAGATGTGGGCCAGGGGACAAGCTACATGGCACGCTCTGCACATCGAAGTCACCACACACTCACACTCACATGAACGGGCAGCTGCCTGCTCTGGCCGGAGGGGTACCGGACACCCAGTCCTGGCAGTGCGTACGGGGTCAGCAGTAGGCTTCAAAAGGCACGAGCCCTGTTCTCCCTTCTCCTCAAACCCCGCACCACTGTGCCTTATAGACGCCACCGGGAAACGACACACCTGTGGCCTCCCCCTTGCAGGCCTCGCCTGCACAGTAACGGGATCAGCGCCTGCCCTGGCCCCGAGAATGACCCCTGAGGCCCACCTGCCGTCCGAGGCCACAAAGCCTTGCTAACACGGGAGGGGGACTGGGAGCCCGGGCGCTCCTCTAGGCTTGGGGGGACTCAGCCAGGCTGGGCATTAGAAGCGCTGCCCACCGTTCAACACAGTGGATGAGCTTGAGGCCACTGAGCTGCACCCTTCCAAGTGGTGAAATGGCGAATGTGTGTTGTCGCCTGCAACCATGTTGTCTCCTGCAACTTACCGGGAAGGGAGCAGCTGGGCAAGGGGCATCAATGCTGCAGACGCCCGTGGCGATTTCTCCAGCCTGCGTGGCACTTTGGCCCCCGGGAGGGCGGTCCCCCCGGCCCCCCTGCTGAGATCCCCTCCACGGGCCGGCCCTGCCCACACCCTGGACAAGTGAGGACAACGTCTCTCTAGGTGACACCGCTCTGTGCCAATGTGTATCAGGCCAATAAACTGAAAATGGATTTTTCAGAGAGACCATTATACATACTTTAGGTCTGTCCATTCACAGGAAGCCCGTGACACCTTGGGCGGGAGGGCAGGGGACGTCCCGGAGGCGGAGCCCTCCTGTGGCCTCTCACAGGGGCCACGAGTCTCTTCGATGCAACGCCAAAGCTGCGCTTTGTCAAACAGGTTTATCACCTGCGGACTGCTTAACCAGCAAAACTATTCAAGGTGGCAAACAGGTAACGTTTTACAAGGGCAAACTAATTTCCTGAGACACAATCTGTCAGAAAGTAAAAGAAAAAACCCTTAATATGTCATATGCTAAAGTAATGTTAAGGGTTTTGTAATAACAGATGCGGATGGGGAACCCACCTTAAGAAAATTTTATTGCTGATCATTTAACAAATTCAGGATGTTTATAAATCGTGAATGTGCTTTTGGCCCTCAGATATTAGGGCTAAAAATGTAACTTGCAAGTTGTTTGTCAATTTCTTCTCCGGGAGGCAATTTGCGCGGCTGACGGCACTGCGTCCGTGGCGTGTGGGCCTCAGGGTGATGAAAAGCTGGAGCGTCGAGGAAACTCAGAGGCAGAACCGGAAGCTGTCACGTGATCGACCCCCCCTTTCACACGGGGTCGGGGACCTGGCCAGGTAATCGCGGGCGGGGCTGGAGGAGGGGCACGCTGATTCTGGGCGGCACCTCCACCCTGTTTCTGACGCCCTGAGACAGGACACTTACGTGTCCACACACTGAAACTATCGACTCGGTTCTTCCCTTCAACACAGAGGCCAATGTAATAAATGAACGCACTCCAACCCAAAACAAACAAATCAACCAGCTACTGTTCCTACTTTTCGAGACAAGTCATTGTAGAAAACGGCACCACGTGGCAGCAGGCTGAGCCCAGGGTCCTTCCCCGCCCCCTCGCCCAGGCTCCCGTCAGCATCTGGAAGAAGTGCCCGCCTCGGCTGCAGCCCCAGCACCCAGGCCGCCTGGGCTCTTCTCCTGGGGGCGGCGGCACCCGGCCCACTCCAGCTTCCCAGCACGAGCGGACGACTGGTCCCCGGACGTCCTGGTCTGCTCCTTGCAGCCACCAGTGTGGCCATCTGTTTCCCCAGACGCCGCCTGGTCACTCTGGCCCTCAGAGATGGGAGCTGAGTGACTTCCATGCTGAGACGACCCTCAGAACCCAAACACCCCCTCGAGGACAGGCCGCGCCTCATCGGGCAGACGGGTTCGGCCAGCGCAGGCCCAGCAGCGCCTTCTGCTACGTACACGGGGGACAGAAGCAGCCACAGCCTCCGAGCCCCCAGCTGCGGTGCCCTGGGCAGATGCCACGGTGGCCCTGGCAAGACACTCGGGCTGTGGGCTCTTCAGCAGAGGAGTGACAGGCTGGCCTAGATGTTGCCCAAGGTCCCGTACAGTTGTCCCTCACCAGGAAAC
Source organism: Artibeus jamaicensis (assembly GCF_021234435.1). NCBI lineage: Eukaryota > Metazoa > Chordata > Mammalia > Chiroptera > Phyllostomidae > Artibeus > Artibeus jamaicensis. The sequence goes on along the minus strand of NW_026521861.1, from coordinate 21,359,405 downwards.
CCGAAGTGATCTGCAGGGAGGCGCATGGCCCGTGGGGACACCGGGCCATTGGAAGCCCAGCCACTGGCCTGGGCGGATCTTAATGCCCGCCTGCTGGAGAGTCGGCCTTTCCTCCATTCCTTCAAGAGCAGTTTATGGCTGCGTGCGAACCAATGGAAGCCCACAGGCAGCTTGAGCGCAGCACCCCCCCCCCAACCCAGGCGGAGGAGGACAGGGGTCTGTGCAGGATGGAGACAGAGGGGACTAGCGGGGGGTGCTGGGAAAATGTCCACCTGCAGGCCTGAGACCTAACTTCAGACTCAGTGACACTCCAGTGCTGGGCCACCACAGCCTCTTCCTCCCAAAGGTGGAATCTGGTGTCCGCACCCCGCTTTCTGAGGGCAGGAGCAGAGCTGACGACGCCTCTCTCCGTCTCGCCCCCAACACCCCCCAAGGCCCACGGCTGCTGGGAGCTGCCCATGAGACCCAGGCCGGGGGGGCGGGCAGGACCTGCAGAGACCCAGGGCTCTCAGCACCACTGGTGGCCAGGAAGGTGTCAGTCTCAAAATATTATTTTCAATAAAAGTTCTGTTTACCTAGAGGAGATTTAAACACACCAGAAACTTTGAGGGAAATGAGCGGCCCCGTTCTTTTTAATAAAAGCAGTGCTCGGTTTTACGATAGCTCTTCTGACAGAGCTCTGCACCGGACGAGAAAGGAGCACAAGGCTGCGTGTTTTCCCAGATGACTTTTAGAAAAGAAAAACCACTGTTTTGGGAAGAAAAACTGCTGTTTTGGGAAGGTCCCTTTAAAGCACCAGTGGCAATCCAGAAAAAGGGTGAACGGCTTCTTTCCCCACCATTTTAGAAGCACGTGTTTTCAGTGAAGAACCTTCCACGTGCGGAGCACGCAGCCCCGCCCCTGACACGCCACACATGGGACACTTCTGCCCCAGAAGGGGACGCCGTGAAGGGTCAGCGCTCGCAGAGGCCCGCACTCCCACTGCCCCGGGCCCAGGCTCAGAGGGGTTTTTCCTCCCACCCGGGGGCTTCCCGCACTGCGTGGGCCCGGTCTTCGTGCACCCACACGGCCAGGGGAGCTCTCTGGTGGGAACGTCTGTCCCCGGCTCGGGGGAGCCCTTGAGGACTCCGGGGACCTGCCCCATCCTCGGCTGGCGCGGGCGGCTCCCCGACAGCCGCTCCTTGAGAAGGAGCCGTCACCTCCCACGCTGTGCTGTCCGCCTGCCGTTTTCCACTGGAAGACGCCCGCGGAGGGAGCCCTGTGCACCGCCCCAGAAGCGAGGGCCCCACCAGCACCCCCGGAAGGTGGCCGCGGGGCACGGCACTTCCTGAAGGCTTCCCCCGCCGGCCAGGGAGGGCGGAGAGGCCAGCTTTCCAGAAGGCGGCCCAGGAAGAGCAGCTCCAAAAGTGACAGGGGTTCCACCAGGGACAGTCGCAGCGAGAAGACCATCATCGCCCCCTTTTCTTCTGGGGAAGACTCCAGAAGACAAGGAGGTGACCGCCAAGACGCGCCACGGGGCCTGCACTGTTTCCTCCTGGGAGCCTCTCGGTGTGAACAGGCGGGGCGCCCGCCTTCCAGACCAGCTCATCAGAAACAAAGTGGCCGGGGCGTGCTGTCCTGGCCACTTCCCTCATGAGTGGCCCCTGCAGACACCGGACCTCGAGGGCCTCAGGCAGGGCAATGACAGCCGACCCGGAAGGGACCTGGGTGGAGCCCAGGTGCAGTCAGGACACTCGGCCCTCGAAGCCCTGGGGCTCAGTGCTCGCAGGTGCCGGTGAGCAGGCCCGCTCTCGGCGGGTGACACCTGGGACAAGCCCAGAGGGCTGCTGCGGCTGTGGCCCATGATGACCCCCTGAAGGGAAAAGGGACAGGCTTCCGGTGGCTGTGTACAGGGGCAGGAGAGCCGCTTCTTTGGGACGGCTGCCATCCTCTCAAAACAGATGCGGGGAGGGGAAGCCCCCAGAGCCCACGGGGGAAGCTGCGGTTCAGAGCGGGCACTCACGGGTTTTACCTGACACCCCTCAGGGCCCCGACCCCGTGCTTGAACTCAGCCGGCCCCTGCTCCCACTCCACAGTGCTCACCCTCCGAGGGCTGCGAACTCCCAAAACACCTCTCCTCTCACGGCTGGCTCCTGCTGGAGCCCACACATCCATGGCTGTCACTCAGCTGTCCCCTTCCTGCCTCCAACAGCCCGATTGCGACGGAAGTCGGCTGCTGGACTCACGGACCCAGGCCCAGGGCAAGCCCTTCGACCCCTCGCCACGCCTTAACGGGGATGACAAGTAAGACTCTGATGTTGCGCTTTCCCTAGATGGTTCCGGAGCAGAGACTTCAAATCTCAGTGACGCTGTTGAAATGCTGCCCAAATGCAGCCTGGGACACCCCCACCGGCCGGTGAAACGGTGGCCCAGGGGAACAGGTTCCCGGAGAAAAGGGCACAGAGGTCAAAAGGACAGAAGCTGGCGTGGCCACGCATGTGGGCCGGAGGGCGGTGGGCCTGGGGTTCAGGGGCCACACGGTGCAGACTGAGGGCAGGCGGGGGCGCGGTGGTGGGCTCCTCGGTGCCTCGAGCCTGTGTTAGAGCGCAGACGACCTCTCCAGCCAGAGAGCTGGGCGAGTGCCCACAGGACCAGGTGCGTGCCGCACGTTGGCCTCAGAACGTGCCGGTCTGTCACAAAGAACTAACATGAGCTCCTGGAAAAGGTTTTGGTGATGTGTGGACACTCGGGGACCGCCTGCACGGGCCGGCCCTGGCCAATAAGGTCGGAGAAAACCTTAGCCGACGCTTCTGGGGAGTGAGGTGCTGGCCCTCCTCCCTGTGTCTGCTGCCAGGAATGTGCCGTGGCAGGTGGTCCCCAGAGGCTGGCCTGGACCAGCCTCCAGGACAAGGACCACAGCCCGCAGCTGCAGAGAGCACTGCTGGGAGGCGGCCAAGTCCCTGTGGCCAAGTGGCCAGCAAGCGCCGCTGCGCTGGTTCCGCACGTGCGCACGGGGCACCAGAGCCGCACCTGTTGAGCCATTACCCGGAGCGCCCACGTCGGCTGAATGCAAGCCGGACTCAACTCACGAAGCACAAAGAAACTCAGCTGTGTCTGTCTTTCCTCAGACCCATGAAGAGCATTAACTCAACAACCATTATAATGCCGTGTTTCCTTTTTCTTCCCCAAATGCACTTAAAGAGTAATTTTTAAACCAAAACAAAAAAGAAAAGACAACACAATCTCCGTGACTCATGGTGGAACAGAACACACTAAACAACACCATGACATTTCCCTTGCAAATGACTGGGTGCCTGCGGCCGCCTGCTCGGCACGGCCAGCTGGTTCTCGGAGCCGAGGGCAGTGGGGCCATCGCTCAGAGGTCTGTCCGGTCCTGGGTCTCAGAGAGCCCATCGACCGCAGCTCTGCGGGGGCGACCTCACCGTGTGGGCAGAACCGGCATTTATCACGGCACTCCTGCTCATTACGGCGGCCCTGACAGGGGCCGTTACAATCCATTTTTATGTTTCTCATGTACTTTCTTTAACCAACATGCGTGGTGTCGTGTTTATTAGCCGGTGAAGACAAACACGGAGCGGGGTAGCGGGTGGTGGTGTCCTTCCGTCAGAAATAACGAGAACTGCAATTTCAACCCAACTCCTCACAATCGACGAACGGAGGAAACCAAATGTTTCATCCAGAACGAAACGCCGAGGCGTGTTCTGGGTTTCCGTGTCTGCCGTTGGACGGACAGGGTGGAAGACACGCAGCGCAGTGAGGGGGACTCGCCCCTCACCCCAGGGGCGCACGCAGCCAGGGTGGCCTGAGCCCAGCCTGGGCGTGAGGATGGAGCTCAGCTGGCCCACGGCCCAGGGCAGGCTGGGCCCGATTCGGAAAGTCGGGAGTAGGCAGGCACCGCATCTCCCGAGTTCCAGAGAAACCCCATCACGTGTACCAGGTATCCGCGTTCATGACCACGAGGCAACTCCTCCCGGGAGCCCGCAGACCAAGGGCGGGTCCCTGCACCGAATCACAGGAGGAGGGCGCTCGGACGAGGAGCTCAGGTGCTGGCAATGAAGGCCACGCACTCGGGGACGTGCTGCCCGTGGCCAGTGCACAGCACGCAGGCCCCGCCCCGCCAGCTCGGGCGTCACTCACCTGGCGTCGGGCGTCTTCCCGCCGAGCAGCCGGATGCTGTGCAGACCCTGCTCACACGCAGACACCTCGATGGGCCCCAGGGGGCTGGCCACCGTCCTGCACCGCAGGTCACAGGCCGCGTCCATCCTGCCACGCACCTGGAGGAAGGGTTTAGGAAGTGAGAAAGTGCGTGGGGGGAGCTGGGTCAGTTCTAAATACAACAGGAACCCTGGTTACTTAAGATGGAAAACATTTTCCAAAGTTTCCCCCCCCATTCTGGGGACTCGCTTATATAATGTCACTTGTGCAATATGGTTACTTGGAGGACAAAGTCACCGTCACTGCCTAGAGCAACAATCAGGAGCGGCCAGCACCCCCTCCCGGAGGGACACGCTCCCTCCCCAGCTGGGTGTGACCCCGGAGGCTGAAACTCGGCCCCTAGTGAAAAGCCCCTGATACCAAGCCCTCCTCCCTTCAGCAAAGCAACAGAGCGGTCACCACACAGGGTCCCATGAACAAAACCTGGAGACAGGACATGGGACCTGGAGAACTGGAGTCAGGCGATGAAGTCTCACCGCGGCCAGAGCGCGATACCTGTGTCGGGAGGCGGCCAGGAAGCACACGGCGCCCAAGTGACTCGCACGCTCTGGAGGCTCCAAAATCCACGCACATTCACGCAAACGCACACGTGCATCAGGACCCCCCACGGGGCGCCCTCCACACGGGCTCTGAGAGATGTTAACCTCGGCTGGCACAGCGACGGCTCAGAAAAGGCACCGGTTCACTGAAAGCAGGGAGACGCCAGGGAGGGGTTCAGGCAAGTTCCCATTTCACCAAAATCACTCTCACTCTGGGGAGGCAAGGAGTTGGCAGCTCGAGAGACGGTTGTGGAGCGATGGATCTGCCTGGTGAGCCCTCCTCCTGCCCTGCCGCCGTCTGGACGGCCCCCCTTCTTATCTAAGCCCACACGTCCCAGAGTTCCACCCCCGACCGGCCCAGTCACGCAGGATCAGCTGACGCAGCTGGCCCGCCCACATCGGGACCCTGCTCGCCTGACCAGGACCCGCCGGCTCCTCCCGGTCTCCATTTCTACTTCTCGCTCCTGGAGACACTTCCCATGGCTTTGTCCCAAACTGTCACCCTATACATTCCCCCCGAGACGGGGCGAGTCAGTGAAGGCCCTCACCCCGTCACCCCAACCCACCTGAAGCGGCGGACCCCAGCATGGCTCCCCACCAGCCTCACCTGCCCTGCGCACCTGCCTCCCAGGCGGCCCCGGGTCCCACTGCTGCTGCTCCCTCCAGCAGGCAAACTGTCTCCCACAGGAGCCTCAGCTCTCGCCCACGAGAAAGGACTCTCGGACCCTCCTCACTCCGGGCTCTCCCACCCCTCCCCCATCCAGGAAGGTGCTGACTGCTGATTGCTTCAGGGGCCACAGCCGGCAGTGAGCTGCAGTCCACGTGCCGACCTCATGACCCGAGCCCCACGAGCCGAGCCCCCCGTGCCGACCCCACGTGCCCCGTGGTTCAGTGAGGCTCTGTGTGGACCGGCCCGAACACAGGTGAAGACTGGGTACCTGGGACGGCCATAGCCTTTGAGCTTGTCACCCAGGTGCTCCCCTCTCCTCTGTAGAATCTTATCCAACAGTGTCAAAATATGATCAGCTGATTTCTCAAAAGAAACCTTGGAGGCAAGAAGGGGCTGGAAAGAAGTATTCCAAGTCATGAAAAGCAAGGACCTACATCCCAGATTGCTCTATCCAGCAAAGCTTTCATTTAGAATGGAAGGGCAGATAAAGTGTGACCCAGATAAGATCAAGTTAAGGGAGTTCATCATCACCAAGCCCTTACTATATGAAATGTTAAAGGGAATTATTTAAGAAAAAAATTAAAAATGCAAACAGTAAAATGACAAACTCACAACCATCAACAACTGAACCTAAAAAAACACAAAAACAAAAACTAAGCAAACAAGTAGAACAGGAACAGAATCACAGAAATGGAGATCACATGGAGGGTTATCAGGGGGCGGGGGAGGGGGAGGGGGAGGGGAGGATGGGGAAAAGGTACAGGGAATAAGAAACATAATTGGTAGGCACCAAATAGGTAGGAGTAGGTTAAGAACAGTATAGGAAATGGAGAAGCAAGAACTTGCACGTACGACCCACAGACGGAAACCAAGGTGGGGGAACGATGGTGGTAGGGTACAGGGCGGAGGGAGATAAAGAAAAGAAAAAAAAGGGACAACTGTAACAGCATAATCAATAAAATATATTTTCAAAAATTTAAGAAATGACCATTCTTCAAAAGCAGATGGCTACCCCTTCTCCCAGCTCCCTGGAGGCCTTGCCTCATTTGTTGGAACCAGAGTCAACGGCTGCCCCCCGACCCGCCATGGCACATCTGGGGACGTTTCCCATTGTCCTGAGCCATAGCGAGTTGGCGTCCCTCTGAAGTCAGAGGCGTCACACGCACACACACGGGCTCAACTGTGTGTCCCCACCCAGGGAAAGGGCCCAGCTCTCCGTTCTCCAGAGCGTGCTCCCAGGGGGGTGCTCAAAGGAGGGTTCTGGAGCTCAGGGGGCAGCCCGGACAGGCCGCCCCACCTCCAACCCTGGGAACACGCAGCTGCGTGCCAGCGCGTGAAAGCTCGGAGCAGTCTCGCAGCAAAACCAGCTTTGCCGTGAGACTTATGTTTGTTTGCACAGCTCTGCAGAAGCGTCCCCCACAACTGGGGCCTCCTGCCGGCTCCCTGCTTGGAAGCATTGGCCCCCAAGGGCCCCAGGCTGTTGCTCAGCAGATCCGGGCTCAGGAACCCTGGCTCAGGCCCCACGCCAGGAGCCTGACAAGCGACAAGCCCACTGCAGGTGGGGCTCCAAACAGCAGGTCTCCGAAGCTGGGACCAGCTAATTTAGGCACAAAAACAATTTACTGAAAGGCTGTCCCATAACTCTCAGAACTTCTGGGAAGGCTGGAGAAGCCGGCTCAGAAAACTGCAGGAACTGAGGCTGGCCACAGTCCAAGAGCGGCCAAAATGAAGCCTCAGGAAACACCTGTGGGGATGGCCGGGGGCTGTGGGCATGCAGCTGCCGCTGTTGCCACCGTCGCCCCTGGAAACAGGATGCTGCTGCCACGGCCAATCCCCTGACGCCTGGCCGCCCCGCCACTTGCCTCTGGTTCGAGGCCCAGACGGGAGCCCAGAGCTGCCTTGGGGGCCAGGCCAACGCCCACCTGAGCCAAGTGGCAAGGGAAGGAACGGCTTCCTGGGGAGGCAGCTGTGCCCATGTGGGCCCCGAAGGAGGCCGGGGACCCTGTCCTGCTACAGACGGGGAGGCCAGCACAAACCGCACCGGGAGGAAGAGGGAACATTCCAGGCCACGCCCCTTCCCAGGTCTCAGCTTTCTCATTAGTCAGTAGGGGTGACACCACAGACTCTTCTGGTCCCTGGTCTGCTCTGTGGGCCGGACTGGAGAACCCAGGGAAAGCTGAGAAGAGGCCGGACCAGCCCTCCTGCAGGACCAAGGCCTGCGTCCCCCACTGTGCACACCCAACCCTCACCGAAGCCACAGATGTCAGGGAGGCACCTCCAGGTGTTCAGAGGAGGCACCAGCAGCAGGTCAGGGGCTGGGTGATGAAGGTGACTGAGGACATGGGGCACCAGGGGCCACCTCGGGCTTTGCTCATACGTCCCCGTGGCTGGGCTCTGGCCCCACGCAGAACTGGCTGATGGCGGAGGCTGTCACCCTGGCATGCGGTGAAGGGCCACCAGCCAGTGCTGGCGTGGCTGGAGCCGGAACGGTGTCTCTCACCAGTGCACAGCTCCCCAGCACCTGCATGTCTGAGCTGGGCCTGCCCACCGCCGACCCTGTCCTGCCCGGCAACTTGGCGCTGCCCCCGGTCTGCCCGGCCCGAGCTCCGGCCACAGTGCATGAAGCCCGGCTCCGGGGACTGCGCAGCCACAGGAACCAAGGCCACCGAGCCCATCACAGAGCGAGGGTGGCTCCGCCCGCATCAGGCCGAGAAGCAGAAATGGCTGACGAGCCCCAGGTCAGAGTTCCGAGCAAGCGCTCGCCACTGGTCATCGGGTCACGAGATGTCAGAGAGAGTGGCTCCTAGACTTCCTGCTGGTTCAGGAGAATGAAAATCAACCCTCTTCAGCTTCCCCGACGGGAAGGTTCACTGGGGCCCCCTCCCCCTCGACTGTGGCCTGGGACCCAGGGCCCGGCTCCTGCAGGACGGGCCTGGACCGGCAGGACTGTCACCCGAGCTTCTGGGTTCCTGGGCCATCGGCCTCACTGGTGAAAGACAACGCACCGTAACCCACCGATGGCTGCGCTGCCAAAAAAGAAAGGAAGAAAGAAAAGCAGCAATTTAAACGTAGTTTTCCACCGCCCCTGCCAGAGGCAGCCCTCGAGGCTCCACGGACACCTGTGCACAGTGCTCTCCTGCAGGCAGTGGGGGGCCTGGCAGGGTGTCCCCGCACAGGTGACAGCGCAATCAGCCATCTGCTGAATCCTGCCAGGTCACCGACACTGCGTCCCCAGGACGGGAGCGTGGGGCCGTTTGGCGTGGCAGGCAGTGCGTGGTGACAGGAAGCCCAGGCTGAAGTGGCAGGTGTGTTTGACACACGTGCCACGGAGCTGGCAGGCCGGCCGAGGGGAGGGGGTGGTGCCTGCAGACTTGATGGCGAATCGCAGATGGTGGCAGGCCCTGCAGAGACTGGAAGCCGGGCAGCACTTGGACGGAGGCTCCACGGCGGACGGACACACGGCGGGGGGGGGGGGGGGGGGGAGCAAGTCTCAACACAGGCTGGTGGGAGGAGCTGCCGGGAGGGCAACAAGGCCAGATGCGGGGCTGCCACAGGCGGGGCGGCACGAAGAGGCGCCACGAAGAGGCGCCAGCATCCTGACGGTGTGTGACGACAAAGGCCTGTGCCCCGACAGCCCACACGGCACCGCTCCCCGCTCCGGGGCCCAGCAAGGCCTGGGCTCCGATGACAAAGCCCCCCGAGGCCGCTCGCCCACCCCCACCCAGAGAAGGCCGTGAGCCTGAGCCCAGGAAGTCAGCCACGGAAGGAAAAGGCCCCAGACACACACTCGGCCCTGGCACCAAGTCCGGGCCAGGCAGGCTCCCCGTGAAGGCCCCAGTGGGTCGAAGGGCAGCCGCTATGGGGGAGCAGGGCCACATCTGGGGGAGATGTGAGCAGCTGAGGGTCTTCGGAGAAAACAACGTCTATAGAGACCTGAGTGGTAAGTAGGAGCCGGCAGGGAGAAGGTGCAGGTGCGAAGCTGGTTGAGGTTCATGCAGGTGAAGCAGGGGCCTGGAGACGAGTGAGCAGGCCGGGGAAGTGCAGACAGACACACAGCCAAGGGCTGCCACACAGCCCGTGAGGCCGGCACTGAACCTGGCTCTGTGCCTGAGAGGGCCTGGGCTTTAAAACACACCACGGTCCTCTGGGTCGTGACCAGTGAGCCGCTGCTGGGGGAGGCGGAGGAGCCCCGAGTGTTCATGCCGGCGGCATCCTGGGACATCTACTCCTGCCAGGGCTGCAGCAGCCTCGCCGACCCACCGCTGCGAGCCGTGAACACTCGCAGCAGACACAAGCCAACCACATGACTCATTCGATCACATTCCAGGGGAACCCCAGGATGATGAGAGGCCGTAGTTGAAGGCAGGGGGGTCTAATGGCCTGAGGAGTCCAGGAGGGCTTCCTGGAGGAGGTACACACATAGGAAAGCGAATGGGTGTTTTTTGAGGGGGCAGATGGAGGACAGGAGAGACTGTCACAGGCAGGTCACATGTTGAGATTCTGGGGTAAGAGCCCAGGGCATCTGGGGAACCTGAGGAAGCTCCCGCAGCCCCGTTCCTGAACCTCTGCCAGCAGCCGTGACAACCCTGCTCACACCGAGTGAAACCGCAGGTCCTCACAGCCCTGCCGTCTCCGGCAGAACTGGATCTGCAGCCCTGGCCGCTGGCCCGGCTTTCTCAGGGTTCCACGGGCCCTGAGGGCCAGCAGCTGGCTCCTGCCCCCCGACTCTCAGGAGCACGAACCCCGCCGTCCACAGCCCAGCCGCGCAGAGCCGACAGGCCAGCTCCCGCTTCGTCGGACGGCAGCCACCCTGAGCCACAAGAGTGATGACATTAATTGGTGGCAGAAAACAATGGATTTTCCATGCCTGTTTGGAGACCTCTGAAAAAAACGAAGCTTCATTTCATCTCCCTTTTAACATGAACGGCGTTTAATGTTCAAATTGAGCAGCTGGCGCCAGAGGCTGGGTCCCCACTGGATGAAAAGCAGGAAACCCGGAGACACACTTGTCGTCCTCCTCCTCCCCGCGCGGCTCTCTGGGCACGCTCGCCTGTCTAAAAACCGCCCTTCCGGAACCCTCTGCTCGGTCTGCGCCTCTCCCTTTTAACCATCTCTGGCCTCGGGGCCCCATGCCTGAGAGTATGGGGAGGGGAGAGAAGGAAGTCAGGACCACCCTTCTCGGACACACCGCAAACAAAGCACCTGCCTGCTCACTTCGTCACCTGCCACGGGTCCGCGGGCTCGGGGGCTCGGGGCTGGGCTCCAGGTGTCCCTGACAACTCGCACGGGCTGTGGGCGACAGCCCTGGACATCACGCCCCCGCCCTGGGAGCGGCCGGGGGCCCTCCGACAGGCGTGGACGAACCGTGGTGTGCCCAGACAAGGCACCTGATGTGGCGCTGAGGAAGCGTGACCTCGGGCCACAGAGAGGCACGGCGGAGCCTGCAGTGCAGGTGGCCGAGGGCAAGAAGCCCGTCTGAAAGGGCTGCTGGCCGTGTGATGCCCGCCCCGTGGCGTCTGGAACAGGCAGGTCTTGGGGCCCGGTAAGGAGATCAGTGTTGCCAGGGCCGGGGTGGGGTGGGGTGAACGAGGAGGGCAGCGGATCCTTGGGGCAGTGAAGCCTCCTCTGGCAGGCGCTCTGGGCCATGACACACTGACCCAAACCCTTAGGACACTGACCCATGAGTCCCAACAAACGGTGCACGACATCCCTGCCAGGGACGGTGGGTGATGGGGGGCGCTGCAGGGGGGCCCGGGTGGACTGGGGAGCTGTGTCACTCCTGCTCAATTTTGTTATGAACCCAAAACTGCTCAAAAAGTTTTGTTGGGGTGAAAGAGGGGATTCCAAATAGGTCCCCCACCTGCTGGGCTCCCAGACCCCAAGGGCTAAAAATCCTGCCCCCCCCCCCCGCACCCTGGGTGGCCCCTGCTCTGGGAGGGGCTGCGGGGGGCAGGGGGGAACAGGGCCGCTCCAAGGCACTGTCTGGACACTCTTTCCTGGGAACTCATTGAAGTAAGAAGTCTGGGTGCTCACCGAGGGAAAATCTCCCCTTCGACCACAGAAGTGCCCCTCTGTCTGTCACGGAGCAGATCCACAGTGAAGAGGGAGCCAGTCTGCAAACAGGAGTGAGCCACACACCTCTGGGAGGGGCTTACCTTTCGGGGAGCAGAATGAGGCATGCACAGGGGCAGACATCTGAGGGGGGCCTGGGACGAAGCAAAGATGCCTTCGTTCAGCAGAACACACTCTGCTGCCAGCTTCTGCCCCTGGAGACGCTGGGGCCTCAGCCCATGGCACAGGGTGGCCACGCCCAGGCGGCACATGGATGGCACACACAGCGATCCCCAGGTGCCCCGGCCCTGAGCTGGCCGGTCCTGCTCCCCACCATCGACGGGCAAGCCCTGCAGCCCCTGGGACCCTGGCCCCCCGTCTCAGCCGCCTCCACCGTAACCAGCACATGGGCGCAAACGCTCCTGGAGTTTCTGAAGCACAGGCCAGGGAAGGCCGGCTGTACCCTGCCCCAGGGCCAGGCCCGGCACTGCAGGGACCAGAAGGAAGCCCTCCTGGTCCCCAGGCATGAATGAGCGTCCCGACATCTCCCCATGGAGCCTTCTCAGAGAAAGGTGCGGCGTGATTTATGACAGGGCGTCCTCGTGTTCCAGACACGCTCTGGCGGCCAACACGCTCGAGGGGCCTTGATGGCGCGAGGCTCTGGGAGGGACAGACGCCGTCCCCACGGCAAGGCCGAGCTGCCGAGAAAGGTGCTCTGCTTCTGAATGGTTAACACGCGGCAGGAAATTTTACGTTCAAATTGGTTACCTTCTGCCCAGAACCTATCAGTGGCTTGATAACTTGGACATATAATTCTATACCTTTTACTCTTTAAACAATAATTCAATCGAATCCTGTGGCTGAAGCCAAGATTTCCAGACCGAAAGTGCACTTCCCATTTGATTAAATACTAATAAATGCAAGAATAAAATACCAGGCCTTTGTCTTAGAGTGAATTCTTCAAAACCATAGACTCTGAGAATGAATTACTCCTCTGGAGAAGAGGACGGGCTCTTCCCCTCACAGGCGGCCTCGCCGACTCCGAGCCTTAATGAGCCCCGTTAAATCATGATTCACGGCGGCCGCGGCCGCGGCGGCCTGACATCACCGCCAGGTTTCCTGACTCCAGGTGACCTGCTGGCTGGGGGCGGGGGGAGCCACAGTCAGCGACCGGATGCCACCGCGCACGAATCTGCGGCCCTCGGAGAGGCGGGCGTGTGAGTGGGACGTGAGCCAGGAGGGCAGGTGTTGCTTGGCCTTCCGTCCGAGCTCCGGGTCCTTGAAAGCGGGGGCCAGGTCTCCACAGGAGCAGGAACACGGGGAGGAGCTGCCACAGGAAGATGGCGAAGTCCCCGTTTTCTGTGGCTACAACCGGAGCACAGAGCCGGGCAACGGCGTCAGCGCCCTGTGGCAGCGCGCAGGTGGAGGGGTGCTCGGCACAGGGCGCCTACTAGGCCCTGATGATGAGTGGGGCCCGCCCTCCAGGGCCCGTCTCAGGGCTGAAGCCCACACAGAGGGGGCGTCTCCGACCAGGCAGGCAGCGGCGTCCCGGGATCACAGGCCACCGGCCTCCTCTGGACAGGGTCCTTCCTCAGCGCTGGGACAGGAGCCCTGTGGACAACGCGGCCCCTCCCCTCACCCCGCGATGCGTGTCCGCCCTGTGCAGACCGCCTCTGCCCCCTCTGCCTGTGTTCGGGACCCATGGAGGAAGCAACCTGGGCCACTTCCCAGTGTTCTCAGAAGATGGCAGGTCGTGTCACACCTGTGTGTGGGGACACAGCGGACGCTCGTCAGCACCTGTCCCTGAGTCCCCTCTATTCCTCACGGGCTCAGCTGTCCGCCTCCCCGTCCCCCAGACACTGCAGGAGCCCATGGCAGGGAGCCGGCCTCCGCAGGGCGGCCGCCAGCCTGGGGGACAGTAGTGAGAGTCGGCGGCTCCCCGGGGACGGGCAGGGCTCGGGAAATCTGTCCTGCCCCCAGCGGTGCCGTCCCAGGGCTGCGGGTGGGCACAGGACCCGCCGGCGCTGCTGGAGGGAGGAGGACGACCTCAGGTTAAACGAAGATTTAACGTTTAACAGAAAAATTGTCGCTCCAGTTATTTGATTTGAGATGCTTGTTACACGCAGGGTAAGACGCACATAAACTCCATGTTTACACACAGAACCTGTACAAGCTTCCGTAAGAGCGAAGACCAACCCGTTACCAGTTCCCCCACCGCCGGCACAGGGACAGAGCTCTGGGCAAGCCTCGTCCCGGGAAGTGGGGCTGTTGCAAAATCAAGTGTAAGTTACACCCGATCTTCGTTCAGATGATCAATTAGCGTCATCATCTCTGTCTCCTCGAGACAGTGAACTTGATCCCACGGGGTTAAAGCGATATACGTCTCGGACACTCTGGGGCAGCGATGAAAAACATCTCACCGAGGCAAAGCGAAAATGCCGACCCAGGAGGAGTAAGCAGGCAGAACCCCTGCGAAGCCAGTGACGGACCAGGACCCCCGTTTCCACTTCCGAGAACCCAGACAGCAGCCCACGCTGAGCAAGGCTCCCCCGCCTCCGCGGCGGCCTCTGAGGTCACCGGCCCCAGTGGCTGGTTTCGGTGAACCGCGTTGCACTAACGGGTTCTCCGGAACGATCAGCAAACTCCACAAGCCTTCTTCCTCAAGGAAAACACCACTTCTTTCCAATCGGGTGAGCCGACCGGGCGGGGTGCGTGTTTAATTTTTCCCAAGTAGCCCCGTCTATCGGCCTCACGCCAGAGAGCTCAGCATCGCTAACACCTGCTCGACTTGCAGGGTGCGGAGCCTGGGCGTCCCCGCCTCCCGATGCAGCCCCGAGTTTGGGGTAAGACCGCGGACGCTCCCCACGCCCCCCCCCCAGCTCCGCCGACCTCACAACTCCTCGGGCCCTTCTGCTGAGACGCCCCCACTGGCACATGGTCTCCGGGCCCCCCCAGGGCAGGACGCTTCTTCCACCTCGTCCCATGCGGGAAGGGAGGTGCGGGGAAGTCCTTGGGGTCCCCTGGAAGAGGGTTTTCACACTCCAGTCGGACCCCTGCTTTGGTCCCTGAGACACCATGGTGACCGATGGGTTGGGCAGGCCCCAGCTGGGACGAGCCACTGGACTCCTCCACGGGCTCCTGAAAGGGGGGAGCCTGTCCCAGGAGAAGGAAACAGACTCCCCCAAACCAAAAACTTCAGGGAAGAGAGGTGTCGGCGCCCTCAAAGGGTTTAATTTACCACTGGGAACCTGGTGGTTTAGTAAATGTTTCACCTCTGGTTCGGACCCTAAAACCCACGCTGGAGCAAAACAGGAAGGTTTACGCTTCTCCTGCCGTTGAAACGCACCAGGGAAGGCACGGTGAAAGCAGAGGCTTACCTGGGGGACGGAAGGGCCTCTCCGTTTCACGTAAGGAGCACCAGCCAAACTCCAACGAGGAGCAGGAAGAAACGGAGGCGGGGCGGTGATGACAAGGGACCCGGAAACCCGCTGCCACCTCACCGCTCACCGGAGCCTCCGCAAGTGCGCTTCCTGCGGCCAGGCCCTACAGACACACCTGGGCTTCCCCTCGGTGGGGCAGGGGACCCCGGAGTCACTGGGAAGGCCTGGGCCCGGGGTTCCACATGCCCCTCAGCAGGCACCCCAGGCAGGACCGAGGACCCAACTCAGCGGGAGGCTCTGTGCCGATCCGCATGGGCGGCCAGGCACCATCCTCCTCGCAGGAAGTGCCTGTCGGGGCTCCAGTTGGACAGGCCCCGCATCTGCACCCCCCACCTGCTGTCCTCTCCATCCAGGCTGCTGAGGAGGTATCCCACGGGCACCCAGGAGTGCAATGACAAGCAACAAGCCCGGTCCCTTCACTGGGATCCACACCCAACGGGCGGTGTCGCCTGTGCAGAGGCTGGGGCCCAGCAAAGCCGGCTGCAGGGGGAGGGGGGTCTGGTGTCAGGCTCTGCACCGACGGCTCATCGGGACGCACCACTGCTGGCCACACGCGGTCTCTCTCCCTGACACCGCCGACGCCCTGGGCCTCCCAGCTCTGCCTCACCTGGGTCTGCACGGGAACCCAGCAAGCACTGCAAGATTCGAACCCTGCTTCAGAGACCGGGAAGCTGAGGCTTACGGGAAGGTCCGGTCACCGGGTTCAGGACGCAAGCCACTGTGGTAAGAATGAAATCCTGATTCCCTCTGGCTTCTGGGCCCACCCCGTCACTATTTATTCACGTCACCCAAGACGAGACCCAAAGAAAAGGTTCAGAGAGGATCCCCTGAAAATTAAGACGCCCACACTTGTGGGTGGGGTGGAGCCAAGAAAGTCTTCACAGAGGGAAGAGTTTTGAAGGGTGGGGGCGAGTTCGAAGGGGTTCATGAAGGAGGCGCTTGGAAGTGGGGGGTGGAGTGGCAGAGACACAGAGGGGAGTGCGGGTCATGACGCTCCACAGACATAACCGGAGGGCGGGGCAGATGGATGACCGGAGGGCGGTGGACAGAGCCGTGGGACCGGCTGAGGCCTGGAGAGCGGCGTGAGGATGGGAACCTGGGGGGGCCACGCTGAGCAGGACCGCGAGAGCACCTGCTGCTCAGGGATTAGCCCACAGGCCACTGCCGGGTCACCTGCCCTGGCTGCCGCAGGTCCCTCCTCAGGAAGGGACCGGGAAGTTCCTGATTACATGACACCGTCTGATCACAATGACTGGGAGCCACCACACGTAGGACAGGACCAGGGACGCAGGACGTTCTGGAACGTGTGGGGCCGTCCTGGACGAGCGGAGTTACCAAGCAGCTTGCAACACTCGCCCTGCCGCGCACTCGGACAGCGGACGGGACCCGCGGCAGAGCCCCGCCAACACACAGGCACGGTTTTAGCCGACACGGGGGTTTTCAGGGCAGCAAATCCCTGCCGCTCAGGGGGAAGATGCACCCACTGTCTCGGGAACTTCACAGCAGCGGTCCGCCGTGTCGGAAAAATCGCGGCTCCCACGTCAGTGCCGACGGGACCACGGACCGCCGCTTGGTAAACCTGTCCGGGGCTCTCGTGGGACTGCTGGGTCCCAGGGGCACACACGTGCGTGTCCGTCACGTCTGTGGCGCAGGCTTGCCCCAGCACCTCCGCTCTGAATGCCGGGGTTTCATGCCCAGTGACCCTCTGGCCCTGATGTCTTGCTCTGAGGCTCTTTTAAATGGTCTACACACGGCAGACACTGCCCTCCTGACACTTCACATCAGGATTGGGAAGGGAAGGTCAACTGTGTGCTTGTAAATGGGACGCCGTGTCTGGCGGGCTGAAGACCAGGAGGCGACGATGGATGGGAAGTTCCTGGCACACAGGTAAAGATCGGAGGCAGAGCGCACCTGTCAGAACCTTCCTTGAACCGACAAAATTAACTAGCATCTTCCGCCTTGGACATCTAAATGACTTAGTCACACAGGTCATTTGGAGTCTGCAGCACTCAGACGAGGGGCACCACTAAAAACAGAATCGAGCCCCTGGCCCCGGCGCCGACAGACGTCTTGGTCCACTGCGGCCCGAGCTCCGTGAAGCTGAAGCTGGAGACCGCTGCGGCAACGGTGCCGCCGCTGGGCCCACAGCACGACGGAGGCCTCCACCTTCCAAGGGCATCCCTGGTGCCAATTAGAGGGACCGCGTCCACTCGGTCTCACAAGCACAGCCACGCTCAGCAGAAACCGTCTCTTTAAATTTCAAGGAGGGCGCACCTCAGGCTGTAACTCCCCTTGCAGCTTCCATTCCCCCCCCACCCGCTGCAGCACCACATCCCATAAACACGCCTCCCGGACCAGCCACGCTAATGCGGGTTAATTTTATTGTATTTCGCTGCTGTCTCACTGTTGTGCACAATTACCTTTATCATTTTATTGCCCGGGCAGAAAGTAATCAGAACAATTATTTGAAAACGGAGCTTTATAAATTCTAACTCACAGTGGCTGGCATTTTTGATAAAGCGGCAGCTTTATCTCGGGAAGCGGCAGGGCCGGGGGATAAATCACGCATCAGTCAAGTGCGGCTGACCCCAAGTGCATTGCACAATATCGCAAGTGCTTCTGAAGAAACTTTCCGGCGCCATCCATCATCCCTCATAATACTAAAATAGCTGCCCACCTGCAGAAGAGGAGCTGGAGAATAATAATAAAAAAAAGGCAAAGGAAAAACTCCCGGCAGTGTGGGCAAAGACGTCACCCAGCCCCCCGTTAAACTGTAAGCTGTGGCCCGTGCACGTAAACAAACAGGACTTTCCTGTAACTCTAGGCACCTGTGTTCCTATTCGTCGGCTCCGTTTTCATCCTGAACGAAACATGGCGTTAGAGCCCTTCAGAGAATGGGCGCGGCCCTCGCCTCCGGGGGTCACTGCTTTCTGTTTGGACCCCACTGCTCCTAAAGCCCAGTCCCCGTGGGGTCCGTTGCAGGTACCTGTGGACTCGGCCTCTGCATCTGTTCTCTGGGCCTGATTCCCCCCAAAAAATTTATTGCTAAAGAAAAGAAAAAAAAAAGAATGTAACTTGACTTGAAAGCCAGGAAGAAAGGGAGGAATCCTGCGGTCCCCACACCAGTTTTCCCTAAGTTAATTCCAGGTGGCAGGGAGTGCCGAGATGACGCAGGCCATCGGGAAGGCGGCTGGCCCTCAATCACACAGTCACAGGGCGAAGCCACCTCGGACCTGCAGGGGCCCCACTGCCCTGAACACGCTGCCCACACCTCGTTTCACTGGCCTCCGTGAGACAAAAGAAAAGCCGCCGTGGGACCGATGGCTGCCCTTCTGCCCGAGAGCAGATCCACCGGAGGAAGAACGCTCTGCGCCTCTACGCCCCGTGACAAGGACCACGGAAAGGTCTAGCTGCGTAGGACTGAAATTTACTAGCTAAATATGCCTGGCACCGGGCCAGGTGCTTTACATACATTATCTCATTTACTCCTCCCAGCGACCCTCAGGTAGAGCAAATTACCTGTAGATGAGAAAACAGATTGAGATGTTCAGTAACTGGCCCAAGGGCACAGCATGTAAGTGGCAGGTGGGTATTCAAGGTCAAAGCCAACAGACTTCCAAACCTAGACCTCTGTCAAACGCACAGCCTTGTCCACCCTGTGTGTGTCAGCACGAGTGCCCTGAGCCTCCCCGGGGCCTGGGTGACTCTCCAGGGCAGAGGCCTCGGCGTAGGGCGTCCACCCACGCGGGCCGCCTCACCTCGTGGCCCAGCAGGACACAGCGCACTAGCCTGCCTGCCACCGAGGGGGACTGGGCACAGGCGGGAAGTGGTCCCAGCCGCCTGGATCAAGGTCTGGGCATTCGTGAGCACGCCCACCGATCTCCGGTCTTCGTGGGACAGAAACTGACAATCACCGTCTGCTGACTGGTATCACCCTTCGCCCCCAGCAGACCCCGGTGCAGCAGAAAACCTCATGAGACAGGGGTTGGGTCTCAGACCCCACCTCACAGACACCCACAAAGACGTGCCGTGATTCGACGCCGTCCAGCACCTTGGGGAATGGATTCTGCGCAAGTCAGACACGCAGCATCAGGCCTTGTTAAAGGGTTTCACGCTCACCCAACCGATTTTCACTAGGTCTCTTTACAACAAAGGGAAGGAAGACTCCACGAATCCAGCAGAGGTTAAAAACAGCAACATGACCAAAAACGGGAATGAAAATAAAATGGGTCAATAAAAAACAAAACAAGAAAACCCTGAATGCACAGAGAACACTAGGACGGGAAATTGTTACTCTTCACATAAAATAATGTTAGCGGACCCTCACTGTTTTAATTCCTCTCAATACAAACATTCGGATATTGGAGAAATAAGCTCATTAACTGGTCCACCTGTTCTGAAAGGAATGATGACTTCCTGCCTGCCTGCTCCAGGCTCCGGGTCAATCCGAGTCCCCGGCCACGCTGCAAGTCCCCCTGAGTGGCCGAAAGGACGCTGCAGACCACGCGGCTGAGTCTTCTTCACAAGGAGGGTGTTGCGGGTCAGCTCCCTCGGGCCCTGCAACCACAGCACGGTGGCACGGGTTTGCCGGCATCTGTGTGAAAGAGCCCACTCGTGCGTGAGCAGATGACAAGCACTGGTGTCCCTGTCCCCGAGGGAGGGCAGAGCATGGGAAGCCGTAGGCTCGGATGCGACCCTTGTGCTGGATTCGAACTGGAGGTATCAGGAACGAGATGGACAGAAACTCCCCTGCAAGTCACGGCTCTGCCAAACTAAACGTGAAGAGAGCAAACCCGCTGCACTGGAATCTGCGTACACTCAGGGTCTCTCCTGACCCCACGACCGGCAGCGGAGGACCCGGGAGATGATGGGGGGGGTGGGAAGCTCTGCAGGCCCCCCGGTCCCCTCACTGCGTGGGCATTAGCATTCGCGATGGAAACCCTCGGCGGCCTCAGGGACTCGGGACCACGGTGCTGCGTGTTTGCTGCTGAGCCCTGTGGGCGCCAAGGTCCAGGTCCGGGGAGAGGACGTGAGTTGTGGCTGGGAAGGAAAAAGGTTAAATGGATCATAAATTAAGATCAGGGCCAGCGGCCGGCAGCTGTCTATCTTCATAAACCAGACTCAGGGGCGTGTCCTCCTGCCTAGAGTCGGACGCCGCCAGGACGCCGGCTCGCGGCCCCCACCCCGCCAGGCCTCTCCGGCCACACTCGAGGGGATAATAGTGACAACATCGGGACTGCTACATTCAAGCACGGCCCTTCGAAGGGAAAAGGGTACTGCCCTGTGTGGGTTGATTTAAAGCAAAGCTGCCCACCACCCTGGCGGACGTTTCTCCCCATGCTTTCTCCAGGAACACTGAGGCCGTGGGGAGAGGCAGCCTCCGCACCTCACCCTGGACTCCACGGCGGCTGGCGGGACCGAACCCGGGAGGGCCTGGCTCAGCCCCCAAACCCAGAGTGGAGCCCCGGCCAGGCACACGGCACAGCTGGAAGCGACAGCCAGGGACGGCCACCTGTGTTTTACTTGGGCATTTTTATAAGGAAGCCAGGGGTTGAAAGCACACCCAGGAAAACCGCACGGATTTAGATCTCGCTAAAATGTTAGGTCCCTCGGGCCCAGGCATTAATCTGGCATTGAAGGCGGCCTCCCCCTCACTGGCCGCTCACCCGACCTTCACAGATCGCTAGCCACACTCACTGGACAGGGGACCGACTGACTCACTAGTGGGCTGCTCTGGGGGGTGGGGGGAAGATCAGTAACAACAAAAATTCCAGACACTCGCGTTCCCTTAAGTATTCACAAAGCAGCTTCCCGTTCATAAGGATGCTTGACCCCAAAGCAACGAGGCATCTGTTTTCTTAAAAACAGTGAGGATCAACCTGAGAGGGAGGCTGCGAGTGGCCAGCACCAGGCCGCGTGGCCCCTCACTCTGCTCGCGAGCACCCCCCACCCGGTCCCGCGCTCGGGAGGTCTGCCAGCGCCACCCCCACCACGCAGACCTCCAGGGACTCACGGGCAGCATCAATCTTGTCGGCGCCGTCCTGCTGGACACGGGGGGGACCCAGACTGTCCCACGGAAGCTTTGGGACTGTCATTACATTCTCTGTGACCAGTCGCAGGGCCGTCTCCGCAGGACCGAACACCCCGGTGACGCCCTGATGTCCTTTCACCACAGGAAGACACTCTGCGTAGGAGATGGGGAGACGGAATCTGGTGGAAGGAGATAAGCCCGCAAGGGGACCCTGTGCCACCCTCCCCGCCTGACACGGAGCCTGCGTCCGTGTTATCACGCCGTCCCTCCACCGCGGCGGCGCGAGGATGGGGAGGGCTCCCGGGAACGGTTCCAGAACCCGGAGGCGGCCTGGGCCGGAGACGAGGAGCGTGTCCTTTCTCTACAAGCGAACGGGCACCTGAAAGTGTGGTGGCTCACCCACCGCCCTCACGCCGCAGTCAGCGAGCAGACGCAGGAAGGTTCTCACCGCTCGGCCCACAGAAGCTGCGGCTTGTGGGGTAGACACCCCTTGAACTTTCCCAAGCGCTCCCCTCTCACGAGTCAACCCAAACACCTAATTACCAAGTGACCATTTACAGTTTCCAAAGTAATGGCCTAACACGGTTTTACAAAGCGGACACTTGCAGAGGCAGAGAAAACTCCCGCCAGACGCCAGCATGGGAAACGGCATGTATTTGGCCTTGACCCAGAGGCTGCAGAGACCTGCCTCTCTCAGCCATTTCCACCATAAAGTCAAGGAGAAGTGCGTCTCATTTACAAACAGCAAGTTCTTGTCATAGAAAACTGAACCATCAATTTAAGCTGTTAATTCTGTCTCGAATCCAAAAGCTTCTAAGAGGAGAACTGGAGACCGGACAGAGAGCCCCGGGCTGGTGTTGCCAGGTCAGTGGCTTTGCAGCACAAATTAACTGCCAACGAAACCCTTCCTGTGCACTCCTCCAACTCAGCTACTTCACACGGGCTGGCCAAACAGAACGTCTGGTTTTCCCCGTTCGACGGCCCTGGTGATGCCTATTTGTCACTGAATCTTCATTCGAAACAGTTTTGTTAGATTGTGTTGTGACAGCTGTCCTATCAGTGTGCATTCAAAACAAAAATCAAAACCCGTGAACTTCCGTGCAGCCATTTGAACACTGAAGGGGGAAGAACACAGACTGTGTTTTCCACACTCTGTGCCTCGTTATTTTAAGAAAAGGTCAGACCACAGCCGGAGCAGGTTTGCGCGGTGCACAGAGAAGGGGCTGAGACTGACCACATGTGTCCGAAGTGGTTTGCGAAGTCTCTCGGGACCACTGACGTTCTGGCCAAACCGTTCCCTGCGGTGGGGCTGTCCCATGCACCCAGCCTCTCCCCACCAGCAGCCAACAGCAGGACACAGCCGTCACACTCAAAACACCCAGATCAATCAAGTTACTGGTGAAAACGAAAAATGTCTTTCATACTGGAGCTTCTGGCCAACCCAGTATTGTGAGAGTCCTGTTCAGGCAAGCTCGTCCCCCGTGGTGGTGGCGGCCACACTGAGAGAGCACGGTGGGGTGTGTGGTACATTTGTGCACAAAGGCAGCCCGGTGCTCCAAGCACTAGCGCTGAGTCATCAGAAATAAAAGCCAGCAAAGAAAAGCAACTGTCGCACCCGGAGGAACCCGAAAGCCCACACCACGCCCCTCGGCAGACGTCCAGTCCACCCAGACCAGCGCCACCCAAGACGGCGGCTCTCAGCCCACGGGGTCAGTGGAAATTGGTTTGAAGGCAGTAAAATTAGACATTGAGCCACTAAGTTGCACTTGTCACATTTCGAGTGTCAGAGAGCCCCTGTGACAAGTGGCTACCACACAGGACAGCAGAGACAGGACATGCCCACCGTCGCCAGGAGTCCTGTTGGCACTGCCAACCACCCCGCCACTGTACGTGTAGGTGGAACTTCGGCCCAGGAGGTGACCAGCTGGTGTCCCTGATTGCCCAGGGGCCTGGCCACAAGGCAAGCGGTCAATCCTGGTGGGTCAGTCACTTCTGCCCAACATAAGCCTAAGCTTCTGTGGTCAGGGCCTGGTCCGGCCAATTCGGAGTCGGTCACACACCCCACACACCTCCCAGACATTCCCACAGTGAGCCCGCAGGTGGGAGGGGCCATGAACGGACTCATGGAAGGAGGACCTGACCCCCAGTGCAGACCCCAAATCCTCAGACACAGTCGCTGAACTCGAGGCGGTGAGAGGCTGTGAGCGATTTCTCAGCGTGTAAGACCAGAAGGCTTCTCTACCCGCTCAGTTCCCGGAAACAGTAACAGCATCTTTGTGCACAAAATTTCAATTATTTCTTCAGGATAGAGTCTCAGAGATGGAATTGCCCTAAACAGCTAATGATGGAAGAAGGTCACCACCCTGCAGGGGGCCCCGTGCTGTCCCCGGCGACAGCACGGGCACAGACCTCAGTAACGCGGGGCAGTGCTCACATTGGGGGGGTGAGAAACCACACGCAAAACTCGGAGTGTACCGCTGTGCAGGTGCACGTGGTGTGTGCACGCGCGTGTGATTATGCTGCATTCACAATCAAGGAAACACAAGCAGGGGGAGCAAATGTCTGAGACACTGGTGTTCACAGGCAAGAACTTGAAAATAATGATGACAATTTGTATAAAAATAAGAGGAAAAGACAAGCAAACATGCGTGAGACGTGGAGAATGTCAAATATATAACTGAAATACATATTAAAAATGAAGTGGCCATCCCAGTATTAGAAAACACAAAATGTGAAACTCAGAACTCACTACATAAGCTTATTAGTGGACCAGACAGAGCAGAGAGTAGAAAACAGGATTTGTGACAAGACAGACCGACAGAAAATACCCAGACCGCGGAGCAGAAAGAGAAAAGAGATGGGAAAGCCCCAGAGGGGGGCAGCTCTGAGGGGCAGCCGCCAGGACCGCCCGCCCCCCAACCGACCCCACAGGGGAAGGAGTGGGTTAGGAGCGTGATAACAAAGAAAGGAGTCCAGGAGTCTCCAAAAACAGACTGCAGAAGCGAACCCCGAGAGCTACAAAGAATCTAAGACACAGCAGACGCAACCACAGTCTGATTCCCAAAGACTGAAAAAACCAGTAAACACCTCGCAACACCGAACAGAGAGGAAGTAAAAATAAACTATACAAGTAATGATAATAGGGAGCATGATTACAGAGATTCCAAACATGATGAGAAAACTATGAACCATTTCCCATCTCAAAAACTGAAAACCCAACCTGATATAATTAACCTGCCTAGAGCTAAAAATGAATAACCCTGTAACTAGCAGACCAGTTAAATCAACAGTTTAAAAGTCTTCCCACAAATACCAGGCCACATATACAAACTCTACTGAATGTTCAAAGAAAAGATCATTTTAGTACAAATTCTCCTAATGAGCTTAAAAGAGAGAATGCCCAACTCATTCTACGAAGTCAGTTTATGTTTGGAACTCAAAACAGACAAGAACTCTGTAAGGAAGGAAAAAATGGGCCAGTCTCATTCCTAAACACAGTGGGGGAAAAAAAAACCCTAAACGAAAAACAGTGCACCCGGTCCAACAGGTGTTTCAGAGAGAGTGCTTAGTGGCCAACTCCGGTCTAGCCCAGAATGCAAAACTGATTTAACATTAATAAATCTGTAGAAGTAATTATCCACATCACCAGACACTGGGGGTGGGAACCGTATCAATTTCAATTGATGCAGAAAAATCATTTAATAAAATTCAAAGCCCACTAATGACTTTCAAATCTCTCGCAGACGACCAGAAAGGGAGGACATGTCCTCTCCACCGAAAGTCTTCAGGCAACATCCTTTCTGGTGGTGAAAAATAGCATCTTCCTCTTTAAAACCAGTAATGCGGCAAGTATCAGTTATCGCCTTATCTTACCATGGTGCTGGGGGTGCTGGTTCGCACAGTAGGGCGGGTAAAAGAAGGGAGTGATTAACACAGCAGAAGCAAAGAGGCAACATTCTCCTGCACAGGTGCCATGACTGTCCACACACAAAGTCAAAGAACACACAGACTGAACATTAAAAAGGGAGTTTAGCAAGGACAACAGATACAAGACAAGCACACGAAAACCAACAGCACGTCCCCCTGCCAATCACAAAGACACGAACCCTAAACACAGGCACCATTTGTAACAGGCACGGAAACCACAGGAACAGGAAGGACCTGAGGAGGACACGACGAGAGACGGGCAGCAGGGAGAGATGCTCGGCCCGACAGGACGCCAGAGAAGTGCAAGTCAAGGTCACCCGGAGACACTCTCTTCTGCCCAGAGGGCCGGCCAGTGCCAGGTAGTTCTGAGTCTTGGAAGCAGGCGCACAGCCCCTCGGAGTCCAGCCTGCACCCACCACCTCCACAAAGCGGTGCTGTCTCGTAACACGGTGGCTGACAGTGCGGTGACTGAACCCTGCGTGGGCACACCCGGGAGAAGCTGTGGAAATGTCCGAGTGTGACCGGTTAACAGCCACGCGCTGCTTCCTGGAGGCCCGGTCACGCACACAGACACTTACGAAATGGGGACCCATCGTCTGCGACGCGAAAAGAGACCTGTCCGCACTGCCCTGCGGTGCAGGCACACAGCAGTACGCACGCAAACCGACTCCTTGGCAGTTACGCACTCGCCCCTTTCCCTCCGCAGTGACGGCGGGGGGGGGGGGTGCGCGCTTCTCCGCACAACAAAGTCACACAGCTCACGTGGGCAGCAGGTGGCAACCAGCACAGCCGGGGACCTCTGTGTCCTCTACACGCCCGTGGACACTGTGAGAGCACAGGCAGACACTCTGGGCAATCAGCGGGACCATCCACACACACGCAGGACATTCGCTCTTACTTTTCTTTTTAAATTTATTTATCTTTAGAGCGGAAGGGAAGGAGAGAGGAGAGAAACATCAATGTGTGGTTGCCTCTTGTGTGTCCCCTGCTGGGAACTGGACTGCAACCCAGGCATGTGCCCTGACTAGGAATTGAACTGCGATCCTTTGGTTCACAGGCCTGCGCTCAATCCACTGAGCTACACCAGGCAGGGCCGCTCTTACTTTCTTACATTTCAGACAAACGTGCCGTCTGAGCCACGGGGCCAGCTGTGCCCGTGTGCTGAGCGTTTGCTCCCGTCATCCGGGGGCCTGGGACAGAGGACAGCCCTGGTGGCTTTACTTTTCAAACGCCGAGCTGCCTGGAGTTCTCTCCACAGCCAGGTGGGTAGACAGCGAGGCAGGGGCCCGCCCGTGTTACCACACCCTAAATTCAACTGATCGGGGTCCAACTGGAAGAGAGTTAGTGGCAGTGGCCTGAGGATTCCGGAGGGGAAAGGACCCTTCTGTCTGGTCTCGTCTTCAACACACGAACACATCCCAGTGACCGCCCTCGGCAGGCACCTCTCCAGTGAGGTCACGTGTTTCACACTGCGGCAGTGATGAGAGAAGAGCCATCTGAGTCCGACACGCCCTTGACTCCTTGTCTTCCCCAGTCTGGTCCCTCCACACGGAGCTGGACGGCCAGCATTTACACAAGCACTGAGGCAAGGAGAGTCGAGGGGCCGGCAGGGAGGGGGGCCAAGTCGGGGCTCAGCCGCTGCAAGGGACGGGGGGAGGGTGGCAGCGGGAAAGGGCCCAGAGGACAGAAGGCAGAGAGAACCATGGTGCTGGGGGGAGGGGCTCGGAAGTGGTGGCTGAAGCAGAGCTGACGTCTGTTCTCTCGGATGAGGAACAGCCATGCGAGGAGCCCCCACCCAGAGGCCTGGACTGGCCTCCGGTGCCTCCCAGCGGCCCCACCTACCGGGAGTCAGAGGGCCAGGGGCAGCAGAAATGGCTGGGGCAACCTCCCGGCAGCGGCCTCACCCGCTTTTCCATCGAACCCCAGGCGACTCACCCTGCACCGGAGAAGACCCGCCCTCTATTCAGTGCCCCCCTGGACCTCTCACTTCCCCCACAGAGTCAAGGACCACCACAGTACCCCCCACCTTGACTACCATTCCAGGTTCTCTAAACAACAACACAATACCATCGGCTGCTATGAGGACCCACAACAGAACAAAGAAAAAAAAGTCATACAAAAAAAACATTCCTGCATTTGTTTAAAATAAAAAAGTCAGCCTTAAATGGCTCCCTACCCCTTACTTGGAGCTGCAGGAAACATCCCTCCCCCAGGATAAAGGTGCCTCCCTCCTTCACAGCAGACCTTCATTACTAAGCACCAATGCCTGCCTGGTGGCTGCCCCCCCCTCCCCACGGCCGCCCCGTGCTCAGCGGCCAACTTCACGAGCATTTGCACTCACTGTCCTTAGCTGGTGTGTCCCGGAATATTCCATTTGCTCCTTCAGGCCATGGTTCTGTGGCAGCCACAGCTACCAAACTCAGCCCAGAGTCAGAAAGCAAACAGCACAGGCTCTCGTCGCCAAAGCAGCTGCCACAAAATCCACACACTGCACACTGCGGGCTCTGGTGCCAGCTGCTGTCAGTGGGCCCAGGTGCCCAGGCGGGAGAGGGAGACATGAGCATGATGGCAGAAATGGGAGAGGCAAGGAAGGCCCAAGTGGAACTCAGACGTAAAATGTGGTGCCTAAAATGAAAATACACTTCACACGATGAACAGCTTAGTTACAGCCGAAGGAAAACCTGGGTGACATACACTTTAGGAACTATGCAGGCAGGGGGAGTGAAAAAAAAAGACCAAAGGAAATACACAGTGTCAGGAGGATGGGGGGAAATATCAGGCAGTCTAACACACGTGCAATTCGAGTCCTAGAAAAAAGGCAAAAAAAAAATTGAATACTAATAATTTCTTCAGATTTGATGAAAAACCTATACTCGCAGATGCAAGAACTCAGTGACACCGAAGCAGAAGAAACATTTTTATAAACTTAACCAAGGAAAATCATAATCAACTTGCTGAAAACAAGTAATGAAGAGAAAACCCTTCAAAGTGGCCAGAAAGGGGTGCAGGAGGGACAGATTACATGCAGAAAAGCAAACTCAAGAAGGACAGCAAACTAGTCCCTGGAAACTATGCCAGGCAGGACACAATGGAACATGCATTTAAGGTGTGGAAGGAAAAGGGCCGATCTGGGATGGTGTAAGAAAGCTACAGATCAACGGCCCTTGTGAACACACACACACACACACAAGTCCTGGAAAATATCAGCAAACTGCATGGAGCAGCACATGATGATAATCTACGTGGATCCCAATAATCTACTCAGATTTTTTCTAGGGATGCAAAGTTGGTTTAACATAGAAAAACTCATGACCGTAATTCACCCCATTAATAGCATAAAGAACAACAACAACAAAATACTCCGCCCTCTGGCAAGAGGCAGCTGCAGGTGATATCACGCTTGACAATGAAGGACGCTGACGCAGGTTGGTGGGGGGGGGCGGAGCCGCGGGAGACCCAGCCCATGGCGCCTGCTCCGAAGAGATCAGCCCCTCCCCCTGCACAAGCTCACTGTTAAGGACAGAAGCAGCTCGTTCAAGAAAAGTCCTGGTGGCATAATCACAAGTATGAACGTCAGTCAGGCTGGCCCCTTTCGAACCTTCTGTACTCACAGGGCACAGAAGGGAGGTGCCACAGGGCACTCTGTCATAAGCCAAAAAGGACGTTTGTCTCAGGGAGGCACCCGTGGGCCTGGTCGAGATGGGACAGGAACTGGCCGGCATGACCACAGAGCGGCAGCTCACCTGCAGGGCCCACTAATGAGCTGGGGTCACCCAGAGTGGGCGTCTGGCAGGCATGTTCCGGAACGTCAACAGTCAGTATGATGGGCAGGTGAAAGCTTTCAGTGATAATTAGAATTCTGGAAAAGTGGTGCTGCCACCTTGGCAAGACAGCCTGCCAGTTCCGTGAGTTTTCCAAGGGGAAGGTGATGCTGTTAACACAGAGTTTCAAACGTTTTATTAACGCACACGAGCATCGGAAGATCTGCACCGTGCAGCGCCCTGACCTTTCCCGAAGGACCAGTGAACGATGTCACGAACCACACAAGGTGCCGGACGTGCCCTTGGGGGGTCACTAGCTGGAGGAGAGTGCCCTCAGGGCTTGGATCCGCCCTGCGAGGAACCTTTCAGAAACCGCCACTGCGGTCAAAGCCCAACAGAGCATCAGACAAGAACGGTGGCAGCCATCCGCGTGTCCATTACGCCGCGCTCCCTTACGTGGGACCTGCTTCTCTGAAGCCAGATTTTCTTGCTTTGCTTCAACAAAAACAACATATCACAACAGAGTGGATGCAAAAGCAGATGTGCAATCTAGAGGGTTCTGTTCATGTTTTTGAAAAAGATTTGAAAGAAATGTAAACCAACATCACTCATTTCACTAATACACTTTATAAAAAATATAATTACTCTTCCTTAAAAATGTGTCATTGATGTTAAAATGTAAGACTTATTATTGCTTAAATGAATTAAGCATTATTTTAAAATTTCTCGATGCTTAATGTTTTTCAATGTCCAAATCAATATTTAATGCAGTATATTGTGACATATAACTCACATAAGTTCTTTGGTTTTCTTTTAAGGTTTTATTTATTTACTTTTAGAGAGAGGGGAAAGGAGAGAGAAAGAGAGGGAGAGAAACATCAGTGTGTAGTTGCCTCTCACACGCCCCCTACTGGGGACCTGGCCCAAAACCCAGGCATGTGCCCTGACTGTGAATCGAACTGGTGACCCTTTGGTTCACAGGCCCGTGCTCAGTCCACTGAGCCACACCAGCCAGAGCTCACGTAAGTTCTATGGAACCCCAATGAGTCTTCAGGGCACAGAAGGCTCCGGAGACCAAACTGTGCTCCAACTACCGACCGTGTCCCACCCGCCCTGCCCACTACCTACACCCCGCCCCACATCCCCGGGGGCCTTTCGGGACCTAACCCCCACCTGCAAACCCAAGAAAGAACCACAGCAGCCCTGGAGGTGCGTGAGGGTCCCCGTCGGTCACCAGAGGAAGATGGTCCATCTCCCATCTTTTCGGATGCTTCTCCCACCAGCAGTGAAAACTTCCCCCCAAAACTTGGTTAAATCTCTCCAGACCCCTCACAAAGCTGCACCAGAGACGCTACCACTGTCCCTGCCTGCAGCTGGACACGGGAGAGACAAAGTCTGGCCAGTCAGTGTACGAACACCATTCCACATGAAAACACTTAAAATACATCAGATTTTTGGTCAAGATGAAAGACAAAAAAAAAAAAAAAATCGAGCAATCTATTCTAATTGGGTTCCCATGGCAACTGTACAATCAGGTTTTTCAATATAACATCCCTAAGGCCCAATGCACACTTGTAACACAGACTTCAAACAGCCCGGGCTGTTTTCGCATCGCCGCGCTCCCAGGAAGATCAATCGCCACCCACCCATCCCCACGCTGGCCGGGAGTGGCGGGGGCCGCAGCACTGCGGGCCGGTAGGCGTGAGGCACGGAGGGAGCAGCGCCGCCACGGTGACCACACAGCCGACCTCACGCTTTGGCTTTGTCGGACCTGCTCCGGGCGGTGAGCGAGCACTGCCGCTGTCACGGAGCCACGTTTGAGAAACAGGGGAGTCGGGCCCAGCCACCACCGCGCCATTATCCCTCCCATCGATTTCAGGGATGCACAGAATCAATCATTAATAATTACATTAGGAGATGGCCCTCAAGGTTAATCATATTCTTAGAGACTCTCACTGTGAAATTAAACAGCAAACATAGCTGTGCTGATAAATAAGTAAATAAAACAGGACTGAGAATTCAAATCCACCTTTTAAACAGTAAGGGACCAGCACGTGTCCTCACCTGGGACTCTGGCCTCTCCTGCCCCGACTGGTGGCCCCCCTGGGTGGGCCCCGCCAAGCAGATGCCAGGGACACGGGCCAGCCCACGCCGTCGGGGCACAAAGAGCCCCAGCTCAGAAATGGCACTGTCCGTCTGGTGACAGCTTACAACCCACGTCTCTGCACCAACCGTAGAGATCCCTGCGCATGTGAAGCACTCGGCAGGCCTGGTGCATTGGTGGCAGTGCGGAGGTGACCCTGAAACCTCCCACCTATTTTACACACACCCCCATCAGTGGCCACGGGTATAATGCAGGCCTTGCGACACAGCTGCCTGCAGTGAGAAGCATCAGCTCCACTCCAACAGAGGCCGGGACCACCTGCGAGCAGACATGGGGCCAAGGGCTGCTGCAGCTGCCCCCCCACCCCCACCGCCCCCGGTCTCTAGTTTTTGCCTCCACTCAGCGTGGCTGGTGGCTCTGAACTAACCAACGTCAGCCATCACTGTTCAGGGCTCAGTGCGTGCCATGTCGGGCAGGACCCCCAAACATGGCTCCCTCCTGGTAATGTCGCCCTCCCTGTTCTCAGAGAAACCAAGGCTTGGGAAGATTAACTAACTAACTCAAGGTCACAGTCACGAGTCCAAACTGAAGCAGTCTTGTCCCCAGAGTCTGCACCCTTAACCCTACATACACTGTCCCAGAGGAGAGCCTGGGCTGTGTAAACCTGTGAAAGAAGGATGCTGATTGGACGGGAGGGAAACAGGGATGCTACCTGGATGGGAATGAAACAAAGGTGCTGATTGGACTGGAGAGAAACGAAGATTCTGGTTGGCTCCTCCCCTTTTTTCCAGTTATAATTTCACCCTTCCACAGCACTGTGGTTCCAAACTAAGACTTCTACCCAGGTAGTAAGTCACACTTCAGAAAATACTTATTGTTAGTCCACACACTTACACTCAACCAGGCAGCCAGAATATGACCCCTTCCATCCGACGCATGAGGCAGCTGGGGGTTTACCAGCTGCCGGGCCACATCACCAGTCAATGGCATCCCCGGACCCTTTCTACCGCTCCCCCCACAGCTCTGGCTCCTCCTAAATAAAACGCAACTCAGTCCCAGCAAACAGGTGTCTAGTGGTGCATCTGAGTGTTAACCGTCACCTGAGACCTGGAGAACGCCTCCAGCCAGAGGGGCGCGGGAAGGAAGAAGGCGAGTGAGATACAATGCGGCTGTCCACGCATAACGTGCGTTTGGGAAACTCACACCCAAGTTTGGGGAACATCTGCATCTCCTGTCGTAACCACAAGCCCGAAAACCCTAACGCTCTGCTAACATGTTAGGTTTGCGATTTGAAGAGATTCACATCGTCTCCGAGGAGTTGCAAAACCACACACCCAGATCCAGCAGCACAGGCAACTGAGAACCACACCGGCCGCGAGCAGATCCGTCTGGACGTGAAACTCCGGAGCCAGTCCAGGCCGGAGGGCGCCACTGCCCTGCTGTGCGAGGCTTCCCCGCAGCTGCTCAAACACTGGGGGCTGCCAGGACCTCCTGGGGGGCTTGCACAGACACAGCCCCCAGGCTCTGACCGGGCAGGTCTGCCGATAACCTGCTTTCTTGGCCAGCACCCTCCAGAATGCAGACACGGGCAGGGCTCACACGCTGCTCTGCTCTCGGCTGCCCCACCCAATGGGGAGCAACAGGTCCCACATCCCCGGGCGGGCGGCTCTTACTAATGACACCAAAGAGGGCCAAACTCTGCAGGTGGTCCCTACTCTTCATCCTTTTGACTGGGGAGGGAGCTGTACCACTCATTTCTTGGATTTTAACACTTACATTCCCCAACCCCCTTGTTCCCCTGAGACTCAGTCCTCTCCCTTCACCCACCCAGATCCCTCTGAACAGCCAGTGCCGGAATTGCCCAATCTGTCAATAAGGTAAGAGTTTTCTAAACTACTATCCATATGACTCAATTTGTCAGTAAAAACTGCCACCAGCGCTGCGCTCGCAGAAAAATGTCCATAAACGCATTACTGCGACGGGCAGATCGATGTCTATAATAAAAACAAATAGATTTAACAAGTGCCTGCTTCCCCGAGCGATGCCATTGGTGGCCAGCGCATTCGGGCTCGCCCGGACTTCTGGGAATGGGGCGTGAGTGCGGCCGGGAGCTGCGGTCGGGAGCCTCAGCTGACCTCGTGAGTGTTCCCGGCAAGAAATTATTCCAACGAGGTTTTCCAAATAGTAGAGTGAACATACAAGGCACTTGGAGCTGTCTCACAATTCCTTTCACAGTCTCACACACACACACACACGACAAATTTCACAACCGTGAGCAAATGTGTTGCAGAATTTGTACCTGATTTGACCACAGGTGCATCACAGGCCGAATGAGTTTGCCTTGCGGGGGAGGAGGCAGGGAGCCTGCCGCCCCTCACTCTTCTGCTAAGCCCCCCATGTAACAGAAAACAAGTTGTGGCACAAGAAGACAAGTTTTGGCGTTCAGCCCGTGGCCGAGGATGTCACTGCTGTGTCAGTACCCCTCGGACAGCCCATTTAGCTGTAGCAGACAGTAGGTGGGGCTGCCATGGACTGGCTTTACTGCCAGGGGTTCTGTGCACTTCGCCGAGACACTGTCCCTGACAGATTTACAAGGGAGCCAGGGCGGCCCAAAGCGCACCTGCTCCAGCAAAGGTTACAAAAGGTCACACGAATGACTGATTCCTCCTCCCAGACAGTTCACTTCAACAGCCACCAGAAGGAGCAGCCAGGTACCACAGGCCATATACTCATCGCCTGGTTCCCAACCCCTGGGGCCCTCCCTCCCGTACGAGCTCTTCTTGACTGTTTAAGTCGAAAGACAACCAGACTCCTCCCACCGACCAGCAGCTACGGGGCTGTGGCCCAAATGCCACAGAACACACATCCTGCCGTGTTTTGTGCGCAACACCAGGTCTCCGACTTCATCTACCTGTGCTCCAGCCAGGCCCGCAGAGCTCACAGAACGGACAAGACCACCGGCCAGGGGGAAACCAGCCCTCCTGAACCTGACCCCCCACCCAGGCTAACCACACTGCAGACCAGAAACAGGGCCTTGGGGGAGGGGGGCTCATCTGTCACGAGTGGATATGACAATGCTGGTGCACAATCCACTCTCACCCGTGGTAACATTACAGCGTATGGGTCGGGCTGGTTAAGTACTATTCGATGATAACACCCCATCTCCATCTCTTTCCCAAAGGGGCCAAGTCAGACGCTGCCCATCCCAGGACGCAGGGGCAGGGAGGAGCACTGTGACAGCGCCCTGGGGGGTGGGGCTTTTCAGAGACCGCAGCCCAGCGTGCACCCCTGGAGCGACCAGAGGCCCAGAACACTCAGACCCTCTGGGGAAGTGGGCGGAGAAGAGGAAGGCTGTGCGGGGCCAGGGCCGGAGGCAGGTGTGCAGTGTGAGAACAAACCTGACCTGTGTCAACAATGACCTGGGGAGAGGGGAATCGGGGGGTGGGGTTTTGCTTCCTTTTCTTTTCTACCAAGGAGAATGTCCCACCACCTGGAAAGGGCAAGGACACCCCAGAAAGGGAGCTGAAAGAGGAGAATCTGGGGGTTTAATCACTGGCTCCTACAAGTCCTCTGTAAAATAAAGACAATCCAGTAACTTCATATTGTTGAAAACTACCGAAAACAGTAAACTGCATTCGGATCTGGAGAGGACTGAAGGAGAAGCGGGACGGGACCTCCCAGGGTCCTCTTCTCCACAGGCCTGGCCTCCCCTCCTTCCCCTTATGCAGGATGGACCAGGGTGTAGGGACCCTCGGCACAAAGGGCCAAATGCAAGACAAAGCCCCGGGGAGACTCAGCTGAGATAGTTGGGACCAAAGCGGAGAGAAAACGAAAGGCCCGAGAATCCCCGCTGCAAAGCAGGGGTGCATGTGCGCACCGAGGGCTGTGTTTCTTTCAACCCGGCTCTCCGGCTGGGGCGCCGTTTTAAAACAGAGTGTACTACTAGTTAAATCTAGCTCTTGTAATACAGGCCTGTTTTAATGAAAAGAATATTCACAGAGAAAACTACCTGAGCATGCTGTACTGGAGGCCTGACTCCCCCAGGCCCCAGGATATTATTCAAATTCTAACTCCAGGCAAGAGCCCAGGAAGCAAGCTCAGCCCACCCCAGCTGCTCCGGGACTCCGCCTTCTGTGTTGCTTCTGTGTTGCAGTGCAATGGGAGTGAACAGAAGACCTACTACCAGCTTGGGGTGAGGGCTACATTGTTTCCTTCAAACTCTTTGCCCCACCCCTCATAATGTGACACATTTGTCTCTTTTTCACCTCCCTGAATGCTTTATCTATTGAGGACTCTGGGAAATCCACCAGACAGCCTCTTGCTCTCCCGCCTTGGGATGGGGAGGGAAGCCTCATGAGACTGCCCAGTTCCCAGTGCTTCCTTTTCAACAGCTGCAGCTTCTGCCTCCGACAACCGGGACCCCAGCTGGGACCCCTCTCTGCACAGAGCGACATCCTCAGATCCCTGACTACCCAGCCCAGCGAAAGCATTTCCAGGACAGAAAGCCAGCCCTGAGCTGAGGGCCTGCCAGGGAATGCAGAAGGTGAAGAGCCCACGGTGTGAGGAGCCGCTGGCTCAGTGAGAAGTGCTCTCCTTTCTTATTCCGGCCTACAAGTCACAGGCGGCGGAACTGGCTCCGGGACTCCACCTGCGTGCTCCAGGTGTCCACAGAGCCAGTGAGGGTGCCAGGCATACACACAACAGCCACACAACGAGGACCCCCACCTGGTCCGCCTGTCCACCCGTCTCAAACAAGAGAGAAATGTGGGATTCGGCGCTAGGAACATACTCAAGCCTTAGCTGCTAGGGAAGTCCCCAGAGGGGCTTCTGGAAGCATCTTGGGAACTGAAGGCAAGGCGGCAGTCCCCTTGGCGCTAGTGAACAGGGCGGGGCAAGATGGTGGGCAAGACAGAGTGGAAGGTGCTGGCCATCTGGATTCGGGGCAGGGGCTGCCAGGTCCCCACACCAAGCCAAGGTCACTACAACTTGGTCCAGGGACCGCAGGCTCGGGGAAAGCCAGGCGTACGTGGGCACACCTGGGCACACCTAGGCATACCTGGACGCACGTGGGTCCTGCGCGGGGCGGGTGGGGGGCAGGGAGGGCACTCAGGGAGGGGCTGTCCCACGGGCTGCAGGTGCCCGCCCTCCTCTGGTAGAGCCCTGAACGTAGGCAGGAGGCGGGCAACACGGACACTACGGCCTGGCCCAGGGCGCAGACCGCCAGCAGCTGCGAGCGCTGCGAGTACCGTCAGCCGGCGGCCGGGGCACGTCCGGGGCGCGGGGGCGGGGCCTGGGCGCACGGAAGTGCGGGCCGGGCGCGCGGGGGCGGGGCCGGGGTGGGACCCAGGGCGGGGCGGGGCTTGAACACCGGGATCCTACGGCAGCACGCTGAGGAGGGGCCGAACTCGGGCCCCGCCCCCGTCCCGCCCTCCCCCGCCCCCCGCGCGTGAGCTCGGGCCAAGATTGGAGCGTGCCCAGTGCGGCGGCGCCCGGAGGCCTGTTCTGCCCCGCCTGGTTGGCCCACAGGTCTGGCCTGTGCCTCCGCGGCCTAATCCTGTAGCCGCAGGCCCTTCCAGCGGCAACAAACCGCCCGTGACTCTGGCTTTGTGCCTCAGTTTATCAAATGTCAGCCGCTTCCTGTATTGCCTCCAGGTGCTTGCAAGGAGAGTGGTGACGCCAGGTGCACCTACTAACCCTGTTTCTTGTACCAACCCTGGGGTGGCTACACGCTGAACAGGGGCTGCTCCCACAGGGCCGCACCCGCAGGACCCAGCGGGGCACCCTTCCGACCTGGTGCGCAAGCAAAGGGGCCTGGGTAAGCCTCTAGTGCAGGTGGTGAGCGGTGGCCGCGCAGGGCCCCTGAGATGCTGCCTGGTCCTATCTCAGTCGCTGTTCAGTGAGCACCCAGGTGCCGGGCACTGCTTGGTGTTGTACAGACATTATCATGGATTTAACTGTGTCCCCCAGAAAAGATATGTTGGAATCCTAAGCACCCCCACCCACAGTACTCAGAATGCGACCTTATTTGGAGATAGGGTCTTTCTACTGAAGCAGCAAGTTAAAATGAGGACATCCGGGTGGGCCCATAATCCAACATGCGGGGTGTGGGTAGCAGCCGAAGGCCACGTGCAGACAGACACAGGCATTCCAGCGAAGTTGGAAATCAGAGCGCAGAGCCCAACCAAGGAACACCTGGGCCCACCAGCTGGCAGAGCATCAGGAGCCCCGCCCGCCTGCCTGCGAAGACACCTGGATTTCAGAGCCCTGCCTTCCGGAAATAGGACTGCAACTGTGTTGCTTCGGGCCACCCAGTCTGTGGTACTTCTCACGCAGCCCTCGGAAGCAAAACAGATACATTGTGTCCAATGTGATTGGCATAATGACCCCAGGGGGTGGTACCTCCCCTGATGCTTCAGGGAGGTCTCACACCCCTTGAGGATTTCAGGGGTCCGTCCCTGGCCCACCTCCTAGGTCCTGTTTGCTTAGCAGGAAGGAAACCTTCCCCTTCGCAGTGGGTACAGCTCCTCCTTTGGGATGTGCCCCAAATTCATGCTTCGGTATTTGTGGCTCTCTGACCCAGTGCGTTAACACTGATAATAAAACGTGGCTCAGGGGCCCTCCACAGGGCTCACTTTGTGAGGAGCCTGGGGACTGTCCACAGACAAAAGAGCCAACAGGACCACAGACATGCTCAAGGCCCCCTCCCCCCAAGCCCCACCTTGGCTGAGACACCTTAGAAGCAGCTGCTTGTGGAGAGCAAACGAGGCCCTGGGGACACAACGGGGATCTAATCTAGGCCCCTTTTCTCCAGCGAGCCTGGACATGGCCGCAGGGTCCTGGGCACTGCCCCGGACAGCCTTGGCCTTTGAGGCAGGACGTCAGGACAGACCAAACACCTTTGCTGCTTGTTCTGGGCTTTTCTCTTAGCTCACTGCAAAACTTCAGGAAACTTTTCACAATGTAGTCCTCAATTTCGTCACCTGGGGAAGATTTCTATACCAACCCACTCCTTGTGGGGCGGCACACGGGTAGTTCTCATAAAGGACAGCCCTACCCCTGTCCAACAAAGTCTTGTGTGGGGACCAGATCAGAACTGGGGGCCCCACAGAGCTGAAAGAGAAAATAACGCCAGCGTTGCCTCGGTGTCTGCTGCCGTCCTGACATGCGTGTGTTGTGGTGTAGTCTTACAATTCAGGTGTAAACGACGCTTCTCCTTTTATCTGAGTAGCATTTTAATGTGAATTCCTAGCTAGTTAGTGTCTCCATTCCCACCACAGGACAGAAGGGCCAGCGTGGCAACCCCGTGGCCTGGAAGGGAGATGATGTGGTGTTGGGAGGGTGGATGGCAGACAGCAAGGGGCGTGTGGCAGGCAGGTGAGGCACTGGTGGCTCTGCTGGCGGGACACGGTCGCCCTTGCCGGGGAGGTCGAGGGACACTGCAAATGGCTTCACCAGGGACTCCCCAGTGAGCAGAAACGAAGTCCACCCTCCCTACGCTTCCTGGTAAATTCTACCCTTCTTGGTGGTAATTTTCAAAGATTAAAATTTTTTTCTCCAAGCTCCCCCACGCCTCGCCCCCTGTGCTGTCACACGGACCCTCATCACGGTCTCTTCCTGTTGTTACAGCAACAGGAGCCTCATGCGGCCTCGGGGGCCAGCCAGGGGGCCAGAGGGGCCCAGGGTCAGGAGGCCGGCACCTGCCTTCTCCTTCTGTACGATACAGCCTCGAACTTGATGGGCCAGGTTTTCTTGGGGTGGGGGGCTCATCTTGGATTAACGAGCCCCATCCCATTCTTCTCCGGATATGGGGCCCCATGAAGGACTTTTTGTAGAAGTGGGGGGGCAGCGGCAGGAGCGTGGGCGCACTGCGAGCCGACTTCTTCACACGCCTCCCAAGGTCCCGTCCGCTTCCTCCTGGGCTCCCTGGGCGGGGCTGATCTGCGTCACCTCTTTAAACACCCAAACAGCTACCGATCGGGTTAAAGGAGTGAACAGGGCGTGATGCTTCCAATGACTCAGCCCGAGAAACCTGTCTAACGAGCCCCTTTCCCAGCTCCTCTGGGACACCAGAGACCATTCACAACAGAGCCGTCTTCAGCAGTCAAACTTAATCCCCACTACCCTGCCTTTGGGAAAAGAGGGGATTTTGTAACGATCCCATAAAACCGCGTGTGGTTTGAAAGCCCCGGACTCCGGACAGGCGTGCCTGCGCCCAGTAACACCAGCGCTCGGGCGGGCGCTCACCACCGTCACTGTCTGACCTGAGGTTTTCTTCCCGAGAGCATCTCTGGTGGAAGGCTCTGCTGATTTAACACGACTGATTTTCTTAGCCCTAAGCTCCTGGAAAGGTTGGAGCCCAGACAGGCCAGAGTCGGCTCCTCGGTCCCCCGCTGGTGCAGCCCCCCGACCTGTTCGGACAGGGCAGCAACATCCTCCCTGCCTGCTCTTCACTCTCAACACCCGGTCACCGCCAGCTGTGTGGTGGGCGGGCGGGGCTGTGCTCCGCGTGTCTGTGCAGCTGGGACTTCTGAGATGTCTGTGCACTGGGGGACCAGTGTCAGGTGGCTGGGCAGCGGAGACAACCCGTGTCAGCCCAGGATATGGTCCTGGGATCGGACCCTTTCCCCTACAAGGCCAAGCAAAGCAATGCCAAACCTGGGCCTCAGTTCTTTGTCTTCCAGATAAATCTTAATTAGCATTGGATTTAATGAAATTACTCAAACATTCAAAAGATAGGACTCATAGAAACCAATGTCACAATAATGATAGCTGAGAATTACTGATGGCTTGTTAAGGGGCAGGCTCTGGGCTGGGTGTAGATGTTTACCACCCTCCTGGCCCCTCACAACAACAGGGTAAGGCAGGCGATTTTATCATCGTGGTTCTGCGGGTACGGAAACAGAGAGGCTGAGCAGCCTGCCGAGGCCACACAGCGGCGAGTGTTAGAACCGTCTGTGCCCGTTAGCGGCGTCTTTGACCAGGAGCAGCCGTGGGAGAACGAGCGCTGCATGTTCTCGGCCTCTGGGGGTGTTTGCGGCTCTTTCTTGCAAGCTCTGCTGACCCCGTTGCATGTGGCCAATCACCCATCAGCCACTGTGTGTTCAGTCATCTCCTGCAAGGGCCCCAATGGGGCCCATGTGACTCTGGGGCCACGCTGGCCCTCTAGCCTGTGGAGACAAAGAGAGGACGCTCTGGGTCCAGCTGGGTCTGATGGTTGCTACCCCTGGACTTCTCCCATCGGCGTGACCGCGAGTTCTTTTGTTCGAACAAACAAGTTTGTGCTGTGTTTGTAATCAAGAGTCTTGAGCAGTACCAGTGTTCCCTGGACCCTGTGGGACCTGCCTTTGTGGCTGTCCTCTGCTGAAAGACTCCCCACCGTGTGAGATGTGTGTCATCCTTGTACCCATTTCACAGGGAGGTTGACAGAGGCGAGGGGACGAAGGCGCAGCCACTCAGCCCTGAAATGGCAGAGCCAGGAGTTATTGATCCCCCGAGGACCAATATTTTCTAAGAATATTTCCAATTCCTCAGAATACAGGATCAGGCAGGGCAAAGGAAGAAGAAGGAGGAGAGAGAGAGAGCAGGGAGGGAGGGAGCGAGCAAGTGAGACAGGAAAAGGCTCCGTGTTAGCATTTTTGAATTGAGGAATTTAAAATCTTTTGGTGGCAAGTTATGATGGTGTATTTCTAGGGCTTAGGGATTTTAGCTTGCTATTTGTTCTTCAAATAAAAGAATCAGAGTTGCTGACTTAGTTTAAACCAACTCCAAAGACGGCGGAGTTGACTGCTGATTAAAAACTTGTCTTTCTAGGTCTGAGACGGAAGAGCAGCTCTGTGTTCCCCGAGTATGGTGCTTCTTGCAAATTTGATTTTCGTTTGCAGAGTCTGAGGATGTCGGTGGTCGGGAAAATGTAACTTGATTATTAACAAGCTAGAAATAGTATCACTTTGGCATCTACCCATGTGCGATAAAAAAATAAATCAGAAAAAGACTAACGAGGAAAGGAAAGACGATTTTGGAGCCATTAACCTTGAGGTTTTCCTGGTCACCCCATGCAAGCCAGTCTGTGGGCTAATTCCAGAATAAACAGGCTCCTGGATTAATAGAATCTCTAGGTGACACTAATGGGAAGGGTACTTTTTGATTCAACGCACTTGACTCCTTGCTTTTCAGAATTCTACAAACCGCAGCCATTTGACTTCTGCTCTCCTGCCAAGGTGTGCCATCATTTTTAATGGTTAAAGCTGCGTCACCGTGCATTTTTCAGATCCCCATTATTTCATTTCCTCCCGGTTCTGCTGTCTAAAACTTTCTTTTCCAGTGTCTTTGTCCCCATTGTTTGTCCCTTCATCCATATTCTGCAGCCCCCGGCCCTCTGCCTCGGAGCCTCCAGGTGGGGGGTGTTCGGGAGGGAAGGAGTCAGGAGAAAGTCTTCCGATTCCCACCGACCTAGGGATGGGGGGGCTGCTGGCGGCAGGCGCCAGCCTGCCTCTTGCGTCGGTGGAAATGGACATTGCGGTCACTGTGTCCGGCCCTGTGCTCAGATGCATCGGGAGTTCCAGACTATTTTTCAAACTTTCACATAGATGGTATTGCAACACCGCTGGGTTGAGACGCTGTCATCAGGACGCCGCACTGCAGCGATCCAGGAGCCCCCGGCCACCGCGCTGTGTGCAGAGAATTTCCACTTCCATTCCGTGTCAACAGCCTGGCGACCCCCCCAGGTGGCTTTACGGCTTTGGGAGAAACTCTCAGTCAGCTCCCTGAGCCGCACTCAGGAATTGGCTATGCTGCCGTTTACGGCACGCTTTATGAAAGTATCTTTTCCGCATCGTTTGGAAACCCAAAAGGGGTCCAACTTTGCCCGTTTGCGACAACAGCAGGAGGGCCCGGGAGCTCTCCCAGGTGCAGCCCGGGCCGTCTGCAGCTCCCTGGTTGGAAATGCAATTTCTTCCCCGTGCACTTCCTCTGGCCTATGGTGCTGCTTGGGAAACGGTCGCCGTTTTGAATGGGTTTCTTCACTGTTGAGCAGCTGGCAAAGGTCACATTATGGATGTGTTTCTGGGATGATAACATTTTGATTAGATATGCCAGGATCTTCTATCCTTCCCTAGGATGTCATAGTCTAACATTTTCCATTATTTTAAGAAAATCATGTAAGCTGATGCTATTCTGCAATAAGACTTGAATTTTGTGGCTTATTTTCTTTGCTGTAATGTGCCTGCACCGTGGGCATCGTTGAGGGGAATAAATGGCTCTTCCCCAATAAGCCAAATGCCTCAAGAAGCCCCTGGAGGAGGCAGGATGTCCATAAAAGTTGGAATGGATTTCATAATATGGTATTCAATTTAGTGTAATAAGTAGAATTCAAAAATAACCCAATCTTCCAAAAGAAAATACCTCTCTACTAATCAAAGGGAGGCTGACTTCGTATCCGGACCAAACGCATGTGGTTTAGTTTGTGCCAAAATGTGTTTATTGAATTATCTATTTTCTTCCATTGAGTTCTCTCGCTCT
Organism: Artibeus jamaicensis; assembly: GCF_021234435.1. Classification (NCBI taxonomy): domain Eukaryota; kingdom Metazoa; phylum Chordata; class Mammalia; order Chiroptera; family Phyllostomidae; genus Artibeus; species Artibeus jamaicensis. Next base: position 21,317,150 of record NW_026521861.1, on the reverse strand, counting down.
CTCTCTCTCCTTCCCTCCCTCCCTCCCCCCTCTCTCCACACCCCCCCACCGTGAAAAATTAGCTCCTTCAAGGCACCCGCCAGAAAGTGCCTGTGAAACCGCCCACTCTGATTCTGCATCTGGGCAAGAAAAGGTGGGTGCGTGTGCTTTTGTGGCCCTGCCTCGAAGATTCCCAGGAACAGAAAATGCTTCAAAGACGTTACCAGCTGACATTGGTCAGTGTCCTCTGTGTCCCGGGGTGTTACCAGTGCTGCTGTGCCACTGCTGCTCAGGAACAGCCTGGAGTGGGGACCCACGGCGCCACGGCGCGCAGCAGCGAGGGGGGGCACCTGGAGAGGGGACGAACCGTGCACCTGAAAGTCCAGGCTCCCATGGTGCTGGGTTTCATGGCCAGGCGGCCTGAGAAGACAGAGCAGAAAGGGAGAAGGGGAGGGGCCCTCAGCCCACAAAGGTGTTCCAGCCTGGCACTTGGACAGATGCAAACTTCTGAGGGACGTCCCCGGGAAGCCGGGCCTTCCAACGCACGCGGTGCAGGGCAAAGCTCGTGAATCCCACTGTGGAAACTGAAGGTGTGGGAGTTAAAGTTCTTTTTTTAAAAAAATCTTATCCCTAAACTTTTAATAACATAGAAATGAAAAAGAAGTAGCCCATACCCTGACGCGGCGTGACGATGACACTCTCACGAATCACAGGTGCGTCCAGGCTTCACTCTGTCATGAAGCAAAATGATCCTTACACGGCAGGTCAAACTATTTGACTATGTAATTCCAAAGATGCCCTGGTAATAAGATTTAAAACTTTCTTTTTCCTTTTTTTAAAGATTTTATTTATTTATCTTTAGGGGAAGGGAAGGAGAGAGGGAGAGAAATATCAATGTGTGGTTGCCTTTTGTGCGTCTCCTGCTGGGAACTGGCCTGTAACCCAGGCATGTGCCCTGACTGGGAATCGAACTGCGATCCTTGGGTTCCCAGGTCCGTGCTCAATCCACTGAGCTGCACCAGCCAGGGCAGATTTAAAACTTTCTTAAATTAACAACCCAATGCCACTTGTCTAGGTGCCCCCCGCCCCTACCTGTCAGTGGCTCTACCCACCGTTACAGACTGTCCCTGAATTCTTACCCAGTGACTGGAACCCATGAACTGTGGCTTCCTCTGAGCCAAACCCTGCCGACACACACGTCCACCTGCGTTCGTCCGTCGTGGAGCCAAAGCCAACCTTTAAATAATCAGGTTTTGCAGTTCGGCCTGCTGGCGGCACGAGAACCCCGCCCCAGACCTGCCCCGCACGCTCACCTGCCAGGCGTCCCCGGAGGACCCCCCGCCCCGAGGACGCAGTCCAGGGTCTGGAGCAGAGGCGGCAGCGTCTGCTGCATTTCTGGCCGTGAGGGTCTCTGACACTCCCGTGTCCCACCCAGCACAGGACTGGCTCCTCCTAGGCATCCGTTCGTCGTTCTGCAGGCCGGAACCCCTCCGCCAGCGCCAGCCCGCCGGCCACCGAGGGACGAGGGACGTGTCTGCACGAGCCACTCTGCTGTCTGCCCCTCCCTCCCCCGCCTGTGACTCCGGGGACGATTCTGGGTGCCCCTTCAGGGAGACAAGCCCGTAGGAAGATGCCTGTGAGCCACATGCAGTGTGACAGGGCCGCGCCCCTGCCTTGGAGGCCCAGGTTTTGACTCCGCCCAACTCCTTGTAAACGGGGCGAGCTCACGTACGCGAAGCCCGCGGCTCTCTCTGAGTCTCAGAGACCACGGCTTTCTGAAAAAGCCGACGAGGGTCTCACCCACCATGAAGTCACCGCTGTTCTCTAACCGTCAAGTTTTCAAGAGGATTCAGTAAATGTGCCAAAACTCAAAGTGAATCTGTGTGAAAAAGGAAAAAGACGTCAGGCCAGAAATAAGGAAAATCAGACGGGGGAGGAAAGAGACGGTGCCCGTCCCCTGGTTTTCTCAGTGGCCGGCGCTCAGGGCTGCCCCACAGGGCTCTCCACACACCCTCCGGTCCCCTCGCCTTCCCCGAAGGTCGCCTGCGGATGGTCAGTGAGGGGCCACTCGGAACACCACTGCAACATGCCGCAGCTGAAAGTCAGACTGTGGTGACTGTGCTCTGCCAGCCCGCGGCCATGGGGCCACAGGGCCACGCGGACGAGACCCCCGGGCAGGGAGCCCGCACGGCATGGCCGGTGGCCGTGGCGGCCCGACTCCCCAAGTCACAGCACGCCAGCAGGCGGTCACGGGGCAGCCGGGCCATTTTCCCAGGGAAAGTCGGTACGTGACAAGAGCTGGGGAGTCGACGCCAAGGACCACAGAAGGACACAGGCCCCACCAATGATGCAGTTACGCTGCGCGTCTGCGTGTCCAGGGAAACAGGAGGTGTGTACAGGCAAACACACCCACGCACGGACTTTCTCATTTAATTGTGGAAACTGAGAAAGCCCCGGAGCCGCAGCCGGCGGGCTGCAGACCCGGGAGAGTCTGACTACAGGCAGGGGATGAGCCGCGTCCCCGCTCCGTGGGCCGCACAGAGCGCAGCCTCCCTGCCTTTGCCCTGTCTCCGCAGTCCTTCCGTGGGGGGAGGAAGCCACGTGGGCTGCCGACCGCCTCGCTCAGTCTTCTGAGTTCAACGCCAGTCTCACCAGCGACCCTCCAGACACGGCCAGAGCGGCGCTTCGTCTGGGCGCCCGGTGGTCCGGTCGGTGACACACACACAGGAACCCGCCCCCGAGGGTATTTAAAGGCACTGAGTGTCACTGACCAGACGAGTTGTCTGTCTCAACTCGCTGCCCCGCCGTCTGTAGCTGGGCTGCGTCCAGGGAGCCTCAGCCCCGGGGCTTCCTGTCCACGGTGCCCGCGGTGAGTGCGTGTTGCCTGTGTCTCCAGGTATCTCCACCGACAACCCAGACAGAACTAACTGGAGCGGGTATTTGTTTTCCTGGCATCTCTGTCACCTTCGGATGAGGGCTCCTGCTCAGGTGTTGCATGTGTGGGGTAATCGGAACTCTGGCCAAGCTGCTGACTGTCCCTGAGTGAGGACCGGCCTGCACCCACCAGCGCCCCGGCCCCTCCTCCACCCCTCACTGCAGGCGGAGCCCCGCCTGGGCGGTGGTGGCCGCAGCAGCCCGAAGCAGGAGAAGACACTGCCCTCCCCACTCATTGCCTGGCCCCTTTGTTCACTCACTCATCATTCACTTTCTAAAAATTCACCTGTCATGTGTCTGTCTGGCAGGAGGTGACAGCCAACCTGAACCGTAGTCAGGGGCTCAGGAGAAAGGAGCGTAGAATGACTTGGACACACGCGTGGAAGTGACAGGTGAGTGGGCTGAAGGAGAAGAGACGAGCCAGGTGGGCAAAGGCCATCGATGGAGAAGGGGGTGTGGCTGCCACGGGCCGGGCCCCCGAGCCAAAGTGGGCAGCGCCCAAGGGGGCCGTCACAGCCAGCAGCAAATGGGGTGAGCTTGCGGCGCCGGGAAGGACGTGGCGTGGCGTCGTGTGGCCGTGAGCGAACCCGCTGCAGCTGCCCCAGTCTCTTCCAGGCCTGCCGGCCCCTCTGTGCCTGCCAACAGTCCCTCATTGCACCCCCAGCTCTTTTTCCTTTTCACTTTTAATCTCTCTCTGTTTTCAGTTTTTACAATTTTGCTAAAATACACACAACAACATTTTACCACTCTACTTTTACGTGCACAGTTCTGTGGCATTAAGGACATTCACACTGTTGAGCAACTGTGGTCCCCTCCCACCCGCACAGATCTTTTCATCCTGCAAAACCGGCTCTCCGTCCGCACCAAACAAGAACTCGAGGACTCGGCAGCCCCTGCCCCGCGTGCTGGGTTGTCACTGTGCTAGTTTCTGCCTCTGAGAACTCGGCGCCCTAGCGCCTCACAGGAACGCAATCAGACCACGTTTGCCCTGCGCCACCGGCTCGTCTCAGTGGCTGTGATGTTCTCGAGGGTCATTTACACCTTCCCGTCTACTCCCTCCCTGCCCGGCCTGTTCCCTCCACGTGGCCTCGGGGCTCCAGCACGGGCTGGTCCCTCTGCCCACATGCCGTTCCCTCCAGCACCCTGGCTAACTCTCACCTTCTTCAGGTCCCAGTCTCTGCCCTGCCTGACCACCATTCCGCTGGGTCTGCACCACCCTGGGCTTCCGGCCGCCGAAACCTGCTTTCATTCTTCCAGCAGCCCGGCTCCACTCCTAATGGGCTCAACAATCCGCTCAGTCATTTGGGGCTTTTCCTGGCCATTGTCACCAAAGACAAGCTCCAGGAGACTTTTGTCTGCGTCTCTCAATGGAGCATGCCAGCATCTGTTGGTACGTAATATTTACTGAAGGAGTGAAAGTGAGCAAATGTGTTCTTTGTTGGGGAGCTGAGATCGATACACGTGAAGGGAGGAAGGGGGAGTCTTGGGGTCCCCTAGTATCCTGGGTTCCAGAACCCTAGGGGATAAGAATCCTATCTTCAGACAGAATCCACTGCAAACTGTAAGCAAACAGGCTTCACCAGGCTGGGCCCTGGAGAGGGCGGGGCCTCCCTTCCTGCGGTCCCAGGAGGGGGTGCGTGCCAAGCCGTGGGCTGGCCCCATGCTCTGCAGGTTGCCGGGAAAGAGCCCAGGGTCCCCGCTCTGCCCATCAGGCTGTTGCCCTGTCTGCGCCGCCCTCCTGGAGGGGGTCCCCGCTAGACCCCAGAAAGGAGGGCAGAAGGGAAGTGTCCCCAGGAATACAACAGCCTGAGGAAGAAGACACTGTAGAGCTTGCTTGTCAGATGGTGTGGGGCAGACTGGCCGTTGGGAGCAGGACCTTCCCAGCTGGGGCAGAGCCCGGGCGCCCAGGCCCGGGTCCCAGGCGGCCACCCCAAGTCAGCTTCTGCTGTGACCTCCTGGTGTGGCTGGATTTAGCAAATAAAAATTCAGGTCACTGTGTTCAATTTGCCTTTCAGATTAACAAGATTTTTAGTATAAATATGCCCGTAATATTGTGTGTATAGTTTACCTGAAATGCAAAGTCACTGGACAGCCCCTATTTCCCCTGGAAACCTGCCTCTGGGCCACTGCCAGGGGGCCAAGGCCCCCTTGTCCTTCCCTGGGCCCACGGGGGGCAGGGACAGCCAGAAGTCCATTCACCACGCCTGCCCCACCCGCTTTAGTTCCAGGTGAGGGGAGTCCTTTCCTTTCTCCTTGGAGTGAGCCTCTGGTGGGGACCCCAATTCAGGCAACGAGAGCGGAGGTGCATTTCAACTTCCCCTGCGCGGAGAAGGCCTGGCCGGCTCCTGGGATACAGAAGGGAAACTGTGTTCATGCCCTTCCTTCCTTCCTTCCTTCCTTCCTTCCTTCCTTCCTTCCTTCCTTCCTTCCTTCCTTCCTTCCTTCCTCTCTTCCTTCCTGCCTCTCTTCCTTTCTTTCTTTCTTGGCTGAGAAGTTGGTAGCAGCAGAGGGGACAAGATCAGGGCTGTTTTGCCAATAAGTGACCCCTGACACTAAGTATTGGAAAACTGGGATGCACACTTAGCATGGCGTCGACGCCGAGCCGCGCCATTCCCCTGACCTCGGGGCAGGGTGGAGGGTGGGCCCAGGTGGGAGCCGGCCCTGCTGGAGGCCTTTCGGCAGGGTTCCCATATGTCCTCATGCTCAGCGGGCCGGTGTCCAGAGTACAGTGAGGGAATGAGTGATTTCTATTCCGTATCTTCAGCAAGGAAGAAAAAAGTCATTTTCCTAGTGACAAACAGCTCATGTTGCCCAACAGAAGGGCGCTTTGTCCCGCCCCCCCAGAGGGCCACAGGGACGCAGGGGCCAGACCGTGCCCTGCTTCTACTCCAGGCGTGGCGAGCAGACCTCGTCTGTATTAGAACGACGTGCAGAATGAGAAGCCTCTTTAAGGGGCGTCTCTGGTCCTCAGCCTCCTAAGCATCTGTTGCCATGGGAGCCAGCCTGCAGGTCCCCAAATCGGGAGTGGTGAGCCAGCCGCCCTCTTCCGCTCGCCACCGCCGGTTCCTTTGCATAAAGTTGCCTTTTTTTCATGGGTTTCTGAATAAACAGAAACCTGGGTTTTTTAGTGCAAAATCTTGATTTCAAGGTTATTGATGCCAGTCTAAATTCACACAGCCCTCGCGACAGCCCCCTCCGTCCTGCGGAGCCGGGGATGCCCTGTCTTTTCTGAAAGCCTGACATTTGTTTTTCATCATGAACCGAAAGGTCAGGAGCTGCAGGCGGAGCAGGGTACCTGCCCGGGTTTACACGGACACGCGTTTTATTCTGTCCCCCGCACACGCCCTGTGAGCCCTGTCACCGGAATGAAACGGCGGCGCGCCCCGCGTTCTCCTGGCCGCTTCGGCGAGGAGAGTTGTCGAGCTGCCCTCTCTACAGAGTTTGAATTAAAATGAGAAATATGTGCTGATTTGGTGCTTCAGCAGCAAAGGCTTTACATTTCACGCTGACCGAGAGAAAGAGCGGACACACTTCTTGACGTTACTCAGTTACTAGTGTACTTCCAGGGCGCTGAACTCAGGGCGGAATCTCGTCTTATGCTGCGATTTTGTCCACAGCCCCCAATGCCTCACCCTCCCCCAAACCGGCCAAAGTCAATTTGGAGCGGATGGGCACACATGCTCGCTTGTTTTATTTTTTCCTTCGCAAATGCATTTTTGGCTGTTTGTGTGTGTGTGTGTGTCTCTTCAAGGTAAGCGTGCCACTTGCACCACGGCACCCCCTTTTGTGTGATCCCAGATAACATTCTACAGTTTTCCCCAAATACCTGTGGAGCTGACAAGGCACGATGCATTCATTCCCCTTGATTTTGTAGTGAGAGAAAAGGCATGAATAATTCAAAAATGATGCTGAGACTGTTCGGATTTAGTGTTGGGAGGTCACGCTGCTGGGAGAAATGAGCTGCGAGACTATTACTATTCCACGATCTTTGATTTCAAGGTGACATGATGATTATTTCTCTATATCTATAATGCAGTGTTTCTCATGTCGGGGAGAAAGATCAATCGCATGCAGACCTCGGAATGTGAACCGAAGCATCGGGCCCAATAAAACTGTCATTAGGAGTCCCCACAATTTGAGCTGCGCGCTTCCGGGTCAAGCTGCTTTAAAAACGGTAAAACCGACATTGGAAGGTGGAATAAAGAGCCCTGACGCCGAAGGAGGCGTTTCTCAGCCCGAACGCGGCAACTCTTTCAGAACGTGCGCGTTTCAGGCTGAGCACCGGGGACACAGAGAAGCCCCGCGTGCCCCTCGAAGCGCAAGTTTGTTGCGGGAGCCACAGGTGCGGCGAGACCTCCTGAGCGAACCCGCAGGGTCCAGTGCAGTCCCAGTGCATCAGATCCGCTCCTGAACCAGAGGTGGAGAGATCTCACCCCGAAATAAAATGCGTGAGGGCAGTGTTGACGGCGCCTCCCTCACCATTTGTTACCCCTGCGTCGTCAGCCAGAAATCTCGCTTTCTCCAGAACGAGATTAAAAAGCACCTCTACGTTCAAAAATATTAAAATGGAATAGAGTTATCACCCCTGCAAAATCCCCTTTTCCCCTGGCCCCAAAGGGTCCCTACGCGTTTAAAACATCCTTTTCACTGCACAGAATTTTACAAGCCTCCCCACCAGCTTGTTTTTTAATTAAAACGTTCCTGTTGGTGTCAGGTCTGGGAAACCTCGCACTTGGTTTAAAGGCTTAACAGTTCCGAGCGTTCATAGTTTTCGTAGGAGGGGGCACCAAGGGCCACGGATGTCCCTTCTGAGTGGGCCCAGGCAGCTGGAGGCCGTGCCGGTCCCTGCCACGTGTGCTCCTGTGGGTGCAGGTGCCCCCCAGCTCACAGGGCATCAATGACAGAAGACACCCCTGAGCCACGCTGTTTTTTTTTTCCTTTAAGGTAATTTTGATAATGATGAGTTATTTCTGCCTCAGCTGTCTGTAACAATCTTCTGTTATTATTATTGTTATTGATGATAATTTTCTGCTTTATTTTCCTGAATCTTACTTAAAACGCTGCAGTTTGCTGTGCACGGAGGAGTGATGATCTGTAAGTAAAGGGAAGCCTCTGCGACAGTCATCGTCAGCGGCTTCCTCCCCCTGCCTCCTCCTCTCCCTCCGCGGCCTCCTCTCTGCTCTGCAGCAGCCCCCGGAGACCTGCCAGGTGAGGATGCGGAAGGAAGGACCGGGGGCTCGGCCTTGTGGACGTCGCAGCGCCGGACCCCGGGCCCAGGTCTGCTTGTTTCCTTCGGCAGGGGAGCAGCCAGGCCTCCTGACTGAGCCGCTTTACCTGGGTCCCGTGTCTGGACTCCCAGCCTGTCCTGACTCACCACGTGTGGGACGTGGTTAACCCACTGCAGGTAGCACAGCGGCCAGGTGCGGTGAGCATCCCGACCGTGACCGATTGGGTGAAGGCCGTGAGAAGGAGCCCAGTTCTACCTGCCTAGGGAGTGCCTGGCTCAATGGGTGGAAGGCACCATTGCTCGGTAATGCTTAGCCGAGAGAAACAGAACTCATTCTTTTCAAAACATCGAGGGAAAATTAATGGCGTGGTGCCCACCAGCATCAAGGACAAAGGTGGAAAATGCAACCACACAGGTTTCATCTGCAAAGACGATGCATTAGCTCCCTGTGTTCTGATGCTCGAGTTCCTAGGTCTTCCACTGCAGAATGGAGCCCCCATCTTGATCCCAGCCAAGGGCTGGCCTGACATCTGCCCAGTGCCCAGCACAGTCCCCGGTCCCTGCACTTGTCTCCTGAGGCTGCCAGGGCTCAAAGTAGTGCCCCCTTGGCGGCTTAAAACAACAGGAGATTCATTCTCTCTAAGTTCTGGAGGCCAGGGGTCCTGAACCACGGGGCCTTCACTGTCCGCTCCTTCCGAGGGTCAGACCAGAGCCTGCCCCAGGCCTGTGTCCAGCCTGCGGTGGCTTCATGGTGCCCTTGGCATCCTCAGACTTAGAGACACGTCACCCCCGTCTCTGCCCCCATCCCTTCCTCTGTGCCTGTGTCTCTAGACCTCAGATGTCCCTGTTCTTATGGGAAGACCGGTCATGCTCAAGGGCTTGCCCTGATCCAGTGTGACCTCACCTGAACTTGACTGCACCTACCAGGACCCTGATTCCAAATGAAGTCTCATTCCCGAGTACCAGGGCTAGGACTTGAAACAGTCTTTGGGGGTGCCAACAGACCCAGAGTGGTACCCAACTTACTTGTCAAATGAAGGCATTGCTCCAAGGGTGGGGGCATCGGGGGGGGGCAGGGCTTGGGGCCTGCCTGGCGGGTTTGAATGCACGCAGCTGCTCCCCACCCGGGGCGGGAGGGGGCACGATGCCTGAGAGGCCATTTCTCCGGTGCTGCCAGAAAACCCCGAGCTTCTCCCTCCCTCTCCTAGAGTGGCAGCGACCCTGGGTTCTGCCCTGCACGCTGCTCACACCTGGAGACCGTGGGTGGGAGGCAGTGAGCCATGCAGGGGCACCAGTGGGGCACTCGGAGTGACAGGAGCAGGCCACGCCCGGGGACCTGGGTGACCATTCCCCACCCCCCCCTGGCCGCCGAGCTCTCTTTGAAGCTGGAGGAGAAATCTCACACCACAGGGACAGAACCAAGGATGGAGACCCAGGTGGGCTCTGCTCTCTGTACCGACACTGTGTTCAAAGAGAATAGTTTGGGCAATGCCTAGCAAATAATGAATGAGCGGCCGAGCCCGGGCCGGCGAGCCCACAGACAGGCCGGCGAGCCCACTGTGTTCTCTCCACCCCTGCCCAGCCCTGCTGGGTTGCGGTCCGTGCCTGAGATGAAGGCGGCCCTGGCCTCTTGCTTTGTTTTTAACAGTTAATGTCCATGGTGCTGTCCCGGAGATGCTCAGAACCGACATGGCGGGTCGGCAGCCGGCTCTGTCGGCCAGCATCTTCCTCCCCTCTGGGCCGGGGGCCCGTGGGGCCGGCTGCGAGGCAGGCGTGGTTTTCAGCGTGGGGACGGCACCAGCGCTGCGAGGCCCCCTCTCTCCAGCCTTTCGGTGGCTGTATCCCCCTTGGTCTGTAATCACAGCTCATGGGCTGGCCACAGAGGCGTCGGGGACATAAAACGGCCCAACACTACATTGACTATAAATAGCAAAGCCATAAGTGACATTACTTTGCAGATAAGAAACAATCGCATCATTAAGCGAAGGTGTTCAGTGCATCAGTCACCTAACTTTGATTTATGGCCAGGCGTTTGTCTGTCACCCGCACAATGGAGGAGCTAATGCAGCTCGGGGGGCCACGCGGCAAATTCGGAGGGAGCCTGCTGCCGCTGTGTGCACAGGTGGGCTTCCCGCCGCCTGCAGGGCTGGCCCGGCCCAGCCGCCCAGGCCCAGAGGCTAAAGACTGCCCAGGGGAGGCAGGGGAATGAGCCCGGGGGGCTGCAGGTGGGGGCGCCCAGGGCCGGGGGCGGCGACAGCCAGGAGTCTGGAGCCCAAGACGGTTTCTCCACAGGGAACGACATTTCAGATGGCCCTGGCCCCCCTTTTATTTGAGACTTTACCCCAGAAACACAGGATGGAAACTGCAATTGGAGCTATTGTGACAAACATTTTGTTTTAAAATGCCGACTTACACACAGCGGCTGCCGAGTGCAGTGCGGTTTCAGCCGAGAAGACAGTTCTGGAAAAGCTGCGGTGAGCCGGCACTGAGCTGGGTCCTGGACGCTCGGTGTGGGACCAGTCGGTGCCCGTGCTCCAGGGGTCGGGGCCCCAGTTGCGCTAACGCACTGTGTGGCACTGCTGAGGGGTGGGGGAGGACCACGCATGTGGACAGGGGGCACAAGGACTGCGCCGTCGCTGAGGCTGGAGCACGTGGGACCCCAGGAGCCGGAGGTTCTTTCTGGCCCGGGACATCAGGAAGAGGAGGGAGGGGGGCTGTTGAAAGGCCTTTGAAGACTGGAGAGGGTCTGGGCTGGATGACTCGGGCCAGGGAGATGCCATTGCTCCTCCAGAGATGGCGTGTCCGTGGGGGCGGCTGGGATGCAGGGGCCAACTCACTGGTCCATCAGGCTGGGGTGGGGAGGGCAGGGGGATGGAGTCCCTGCAGGAGCCACCCGACCAACCCTGGAGTCTGACCAGGGGCCCTGGCCAGACGGGTGATTTTGGGCAGGGGGTGGGCAGGGCGGGGACTGGGGGCTGGTGGCTGGGGCGAGCATCCAGCTCACGCTCAGGTGGGGCGTTGAAGGTGCCAGAGACGTTGAGCCAGACCCGTAAGTCTGGGAGACGTCTCTGTGAGGGGCCGAGGCGCAGAGAGAGCTGTCTTCTCAAGGTAGTTCCAAAACTGGGGAGACGACAGAATTCAGCTCTTTTCAGACTTGGGGTTACGAAATGTCTCCTCGGAAATGAATGAAACGCTATCCAGTTACGACAATATCAACCTAATGATTACTCACAACCAGTCAATCGTGAACAGTCATTAAGCCCCTACTGCGTGCTGCACTGGGGGGGAGGACCGGGGAGGGGCTGTCAACCCCCCACAGCACCCAGCCCCCTGCCCGGAAGGACCTGGTCCCTGCCCAGCCACCCCATACATCGGATGCCCAGACGGTTTGCAGACCCTTGCAGGAGGGACCCCTGCTTGTCCTCAGGGGAGGTCTCTGTGGCTCCAACATGACACACACCTACACCGGGGTTTCATGCCGGGGACCACACCGCCACTTCGGCACAATGCAAGGGGCACTGCGCCTTCCGCGGTGTCTCTTGAAGCCCGGGATTGGTCAGGGGCCGTCTCAGTGCGGCCATGAAGTCCCATCACCACCTGCTCCGAAATTCTCTGAAAATCCAAACAGCCTCCGTGGTTTGTGTTCTGCAAGCAGCTACTTCAAGATGATGCAGCTTGTCACCGCAACCCTTCAGGCCAGACCGGTCCCTGAGCCAGCTTCCCTGAACCTTGCACACGGGCCTGGGCAGGGGAAACATCTTTGCAGACGGCAGCCCAAGGTTTGAGGACGCCATAGCACCATGTTCCCCTCTCCTCTTATCCCCCAGCTGCAGAACAAGCAAACTGCCGCCTCTCGCCTGTCTGTGACCGCGCCCTGTCCTCGGGGCTGCAGGACAGCGTGAGCTGGGCGGGCAGGCAGGTCACTGGGCTCGTCTGCGACCCACTCCTTCCCTTAGGCCTGCAGCCAGAGAAATGGCCGTGTGCCGTCAAACCCCCCATGGCGGGCCCTGCTGGCCTCTCCCAGGACTTGCGAATGGGTCATCCCGTACCCCGCTGGGTGTCTGCTGAGCCCTTCTTCACTAAGTAAGGTCTCCTTGGTTTTTGCTAGGGTACGCCCCAAGAAGACACTTTTTTTTTTTTAGTGAATTGAACATCAGTCTTTGCTGTAAGTCCAACGGACAGGCTTAAAGAAAGCCATGTTCAGGTAGGTGACCTCCAAAGCCCGTGGACTTCGACACGTGGCAGGTGGGCTCCGAGTGGGTTTGATCCGCCTGCCTGCTGTTCCGCTGCAGGCCTCGCTGGTGCCTTGGTTATGCAACACGGTCAGCTCTGTGCCGGCTCCCCCAGCTCCCTCCTCCCTGTCCCGTCAGGTCCACCATCTGGGAAAGGTGGCCTGGAAGTGATGTCCCATGGAAGTGAGGTCCATCCTGAACTCTGAGAGCTCGGGCACGGGCGGGACCCCCCCCGCCCCCGGGAGAGGTGCCACCGTGGGAGTGGTTGTTAACGTTTGCTGAGTGCACGCCCGTCTGTCCGTCTGAGCCTTGTGCTGCGTGCCCCGTGCTTGTGGTCTGCTTTGTCCCCGTGGGTTCTGTGACAGTCCCCTCGTCCCGACATCCTCACCTGGGTCAGGGAAGGAATGTCCCAGGGCCACGGGCTTCGTGCCAGATTAGGGATTCAAGGGCATCTCCGGCTGACCTCAAAGTCATGGGGAGTTGCAGTGAAAGGACCCCAAACCGAGCTCTGGCCATTTCCAGGCTGGGTGCTCCCACGTGGGTGGGCTCAGAACCACTGAGGCTGCGTGTGGACAGCACCGGCCCCTGGCACCGCCCCCTTCCCCGCCGGGATCCCCACCCCGTAGGTGTGCTGGAGCAGACCCAGGACTCTGCATTTCCAGTCGGCCCTGCTGGGGACCCGGACTCGGGCCCTGGCTCTGTCGTTGGGGCCTGCCCAGCCCTTCCCAGAGGTCCCTGAGCTGCGGCTGGTGGAGACCAGCGTGGCCCTGGACTGCAGGCTCCGCGGCCACCCACCCCGGGCCCAGCTTCTCCACAACAGCCAGCAGGTTCTCTCTCCCAGGTCTCACAAAGGAGAAGGCAGGCCCTCTGTGAAATCACCCGCGGAGCCCGCCAACCTGTGGGGCAGCAGCAGCCTGGAGAGCCGGCCAAGAGTAATGAGGTCACTGCTCCTCCCTGGAAGGGGTCACGCTGAGCCCCAGGGCTCTGTCCGCAGTGGGTGACGGGTTAGGTGACGAGTAATGTCCTCTGCCATGGTGCAGTCCCAAAACGACCCCGTGGAGCCAACACTAGGAGGAAGAAGGGAGGACAGAGGTGGGCACCAGGGCTTCCTGGACCTGCCCCTTGTCCTGGATGGAAGCTGTTGTGTTTTCCTCGTCCTTGATGGGGCCCGAGAACAGCAGCCTTACCTGGTGGCTGAGAATGGAGGCCGGGGGAACAGGTAGGATGCGCACAGTTCATTCGTGGGCCCTGGCAGACCGTCCCCCGACCCACCTTCCCACGCCCACTTTGACTCTCTGCTTCCCAGTGGCTTCGCCTCAAGTTGCCAGAATACTTGGAAGTGCTGCCTCGTGACCCACCCTGGGGACTGAGAGGGGTTTCCGGAGATGTGGCCTGGATGCCGGCATGGCGCCGGATTTCCTGGGTGGCTCTGATGCTGTATCATGGGGGTATGTCTGTCCCAAGAAAGAGAGTCCCCAACTAATGGTGACCTGCCTCAAACAAAGGAAGCTGCCATCTTCTATGCAGAAATCCACGGGAAGGAAGGCCAGGGGCCGGGTCGTTCTTGCCACCCAACCATGCCACCGTGGCCAGGTCCCTTCTGCCTTTTCAATCCCCCACTCCTGACAGGTCAGCATCTGCTTTGAAGCTCTGTGCCTCATGGTTGCAGGATGGCTGCCAGAGACCCTGACAGTGCCCAGGTTTGAGGCAGAGAAGATGACGAAGAGGCCAAAGAAGTGTGCATGTAACACTTGACCCCTTTTATCGGGAAAGCCCAAACTGTCCCAGAAGTAACCCCCTCCCCACCCCATCATCCACTTTTACCTCCACCTCAGTGGCCAGAACGAGGTGCCTGGCATCTTTTTACCACAGACGAGGCTGGAAAAATGGGGCCAGATGCCGGGCACCTGGAGCTGGACACAAAGGCTGGACTGGTAACAAGTAAGATGGGGGACTGGCAACCCATGTCCACACACAGGCGCCCAGGGAAATAAAGGCCCCTCAGTAACAGGAGTCCACGAAGGGTCGCTTCTGCTTTGTGGGGGGCCTGGCCTGCGAAGGGCCTTCCAGGCAGGTGGCGCGTGGCTCCCCTCCCTTCAGGTCACCTTTGTTGTCCCCCCAACAAGCCTCAGAGAACAAATTTCACTCCATGCCCCCAGAAAAGAAACATTCAAACTTCAGTGACTAAGAGGACCTCTTCCTCGGGGAAACATGAAGATCGGATGGAAAATTCAGTGGCTGGGAGCCCATGGCTCTCAGCACAGGAGGAAGGCGGCCTATTCACCCCTGGCTCCAGACCTGCAGGCCGGTGGCTGGTCCCTGGACTTCTCTGGAGTGGTCCCGGCCAGGGTGTGGGGGGAGCGTCCGCGATGCTGGCCCGACAGCCCCCACAGGCAGTCCAGGATGCCCGAAGACCAGGGCGACCACAGCCCTGGAAGGGCGCACTTTCTCCATGACACAGGGTGATGGAGACCCCAGGTTTCACCATGGAGACTTCCTCTTGGAGGGCTTTCCGGGAAGCGATGCCCGAGAGTAAAATGTCGGTTGTGCCACGTCTCTGTATAAACAGGTGGCAAGGGACGTCCGCCGGTGGCGTTTCACAGCCCCGGAGGTTCAAACGGACGTGTGGTCCCCTCACCCGCTCCCCTTCCAATTCCACCGGCCCCAGTTCCTCTCCACGGGAACTTACATTTATTTGTAATCTCGCTGCTTACACTCCACCGAACAATAAAAGAACAATAAACTTAATAAAAAGCCCAAGTGATTGGAAGTTGCTCTGGGAATGGCAGTCCGGTATGAAAGCTATAAATTTCCTTGTGTGCTCACGACAATGTCAGCTAATTTTTATGAAAAGCCCATCACAGGACATGGCACCGAAAACACCGTGGTCACGTGGGTGCTGCTGACCGGCTTCCCCTGATCACAAAACAGAAAATGCATCACAGAGTGATGTCGCGAGCCGCAGATTGGTCTGCAAGTGCTCACTCTACCCGGGATCATTTCTTTTCTGACCCTGGCTTGCACCTGAAATTTGAATTAATCATTCCTTTTCTGCCCTGCTCCACAATACCCACCGGAACCATTGGTGGGGGGGTGGAGCCCAGGAAAACAGCCACCACAAGTCCCATCCCACCGAGGAGCCTGACTGGCCTGCAGGGGGCACTGAGGTGGACAGAATTCGGCTGCGGCACAGCAGCAGTGATCAAGGGGGCTACACACTCAGTCTGAAACCATTACCCTCAACGAAACACTTTTAAGTAAACCGCTGGGGGCCCCTTTCTCATCGCGGGTAACCCGCTGGGAGTACACGGTTACTTGGTCCCCCACGGGGTGGCCACGGAGAGAAACTGGGCTTCTCTTTACCACGGAAAACACCCCTTTTGCCTAATCATTTCTGACTGCTTCCAACCTGCTCTTCACGTTGGCGAACGGAAAAATATCGGGGCCCCCCAGTGAAAGGAAAAATCGCCGTCGTGAAGAGAAATGCTCTGTGTAAACAAATAGCGCATCAGCAATGGTGATTCATCCGCAGGCCGAGGAGAGTTTGCAAACTTTATGGCTGGGAGCTGGGGACTGGAGCCCATCTGTCCTGACTCTGTGTGATTATAACCGTCGATAGATAACGCGTGAACATTTATGGTCACCAGGGGAGGAAGGAAGGACAGTTGAAAGGGGAGGGGTTCAGAACCAACCTGAAAGACCATTGTCACAGCCACGGTTCCACAGCAGACTGGCTATCCATCTGGTCTCCCTGGTGTCTGTCCCCTGGGCCCGGCACCAAGTGGGGTCCCTGGGTATCCCTGCAACCTCCCTTGGGTGTGTGACGAGGGTCCCAAGACAGTGGTGGAGCCTGTTGGGTCCTTGCTGGGCGGTGGCCTGACCGGAGAGCCTTGGGACCTCTGGGGGCGGGGAAGAAATGGAGGCTGTGTGGGGAGGGTCCGAACCAGGGTCCCCAGTGCACAGTGCCTCCTCTCCGTTCCCCAGCACCTGGCATGTTCGCAGACATGTGGGGACCCAGGTCTGAGGGCTGCCGAGCTGCCTCACCTGGACTGGCTCACCCGGATTGACTCACCTGTGGGGGAAGGGCCCCCTGCCGCATCACCTCTCTGAAGTACTGCCCCTGGCCCCAACCAGATCCACAACCCCAAATCCACAAGGTCGGGGAGAGGGCTCTTGGGGCTGAGTCAGACTCTCGGGGGACAGTGGAGGGGAGGCTTCAGACAAGATCTCTGGGACCAGAAACTTTACTCTCTTGGTTGAGAATGCTTCTCCCCCCCCCACCCCTCCAGGTCCAGCTGAAATGCTGCCCCCTCTGGGAAGCCATCCTAGGTCCTGCCAGGTGAGGTGGGTCTGTTGACTGTGCTGCCCAGCGCCCCCCGGCATCCGTTGCCCAGACCCTCGCTTCCCTCCCGCCTGCCCCGCGGCAGCCTGGGCCCGGTGCCCGAGCAGCAGCTGCAGGGCCTGTCTGCTCCCCCCGCCCCCGGCCCAGAGCCCGCTTCACTGCTCTCCTCGAAACACGTGGGTGTGTACCACACGTTGAAATACAACTTACCGTCATGGTCTGTCTGTTTGTTTGTTTTTTAAATAAGCTTTGGAAAATGGGAGTCTTTATTTCATCTGCAAAATGATGTGCAGCCTGCAATTTGAATAAGAAGTGTATTATGTATCATCAGCTAAAAAACATCCTCGATGTTTATTTTTCCAGAGATGCACTAACATCGCAAACCTAGAATTAAATCCGCTTTAATAAAGGGGGGAAAGTTACTACTAAATGAATCGAGTCCTAGTGCTTAGCTCCACAGCGGTTCTCCCCCCGCTTGGAGGGTGTTCACTGCTCGGGAGGGGGACCTCCTTCGGGTTAATTGTCAGGACATGGAGTGGCCTCTTCTTATGAAAGTCCAGCCGTTTCAACGTAGACGCCGAGACCCTCCTCCTCCCCGTAACCTCACCCCAGCAGTGGTTTCTGGTTCCTGCTCCAAGTGTGGCTTAAACTGTACCTGCCAGATTTGACTCGGCGATGGTCGGGGTGGGGGTGCAGCTTCGACCGTCTTCGCCAAAGCCACGGACCGAACGTGGTCTGCATTATTCCACCAGCCCGAGACCACGTTATTGCAAATGAGGCCCGGATGTGGCTGTTTTGTCCTCCAGGCTGCACGATGCCTCAAGTCTCCGTTTAAACCCAGTAAAATCCACTTGGGTCTTTTGCACCAGAATAGGCTTGAGCTGCCGCCTTGGAAACAAGGACCTGCAGAGAGACGGGTGGCTGGATTTATAGCCCATCCCCGCGTAATTAAGACATAGCTTTTGATTTCAAGGCAATGACAATTGCATAATGGATTCTGAAAGCAAGATAAATACGGAAACGGTGCGACGTTTATGAAGTACAGAGGGAGAGGAACTGGGAGATTTATTTTTCAAGTGATAAGACATCATCCAATTGCAATATTCACTTCTGTGCTTGCAATTTGCCAAATGATCTCAAATCTTGTTAATTAAGAAAAGGGGGAGGTGGACACAGCTGAACACAGAAGCGAAGTCTCTTGGGCCTCGGAAGGGAAAGGTGGCGGCTGGCCGTTTCGGGGCCGGCCCACCTGGAGGACAGCGGCGCTCAGAAACGTCTCGGCAGCGAGGACCGTCACACTCACTGGCTTGTGCACACACCCCCTGTTATTAAAACTTGATATCTAGTAGACCACCAAAATACGTGGAACTTTCTTTGTTGAAGGTACACCGTCCTCAGACTTTGATTTGTGGACAACGAAGGAGCTGGGGAGGTTGGAGAGCCACGCGATCCTCTTCCAGGTCTGGTGGGGTTGAGGGGGTCACTGGCCTCTTGCCCGGCACTTGGCTTGAGCTTTGAGAATTAACAGGCTTTATCTTGCCCACAGCGAAGTGCGAGTTCGAGGAGGCTGAGAGCGGAGACGTCTGTCTTGGCCCCAGGCCAGCCCAGATTGGCCAAGAGACAAGTTTCCCATAATTCAAAGGGCTGCAGGAAAAAACGAACCTATTGTTTTTCGCCAGCCTTTATTTAGCTGTTGGCAATAAAAAAAAAGGTTCTATGTTGCTCTAAAACAAACTGTTCTTACAACTTTTAATGTCGTAGGAGAGAAAAGTTAATCGTGGTGTGTGAATGTACCAGGTTTCCAGATGGGATTTTTCTCTTTAGCTCTTACTGATTTTTCTCGAAGTTATGGGGGTGGCACTGGCTAATAAAATTACACAGGGTTCAGGTGTACGGTTCTACAACACGTCACCTGCATATTGTTCTGTGTGTTCGTCACCCCGAGTCACGTCTCTCTCCGTCACCATTTACCCCCCTCTACCCTCTCCGGCCCCCACCCCACCTCCCTGGCCCATCTCTGCTGTCCGTCTGTGGGGCTTTTCTGTTTGTCTGCTTTTTGCTCAGTCCCGTGGCCTCCCTCACCCGGCCCCCTGCCCCCGAGGCTGTGAGCCTGTTCTACGTCGTTTGTTAGTTTACTCTGTCTGTGACCTTCCCTGAGAGGGTTCTGCTGTGCCGGGAAGGCGAGGACCTCTCGCGTCCTGCGTCTCACGCCCACCGCTTACAAAGGGAACTTGCCCTCAGTGAGACGCAGCTGAAGACAAACCTGGGTGACATGTCCGGTGCCTTTCCCAGGTCGGAGCCGTCACCTGCCTTACTCTGAAGGTGCTTGAAGAGAGCTCCTCTCGGAGCCGAGGGCAAATTGGGGCAGAACAGGCCCCTGGAGTGAGCTCATGTCACCTTAGAGCTGTGGGGGGACCCACGGATGGGCACTTGGACGTGTTTGCCCTCGGACCTGGAGGAATGCCGTGCAGGAGCTGGGGTGCACATCTGACTCGGGAGTGCGTGGTGGCCGGGACTGCCGCTGCCCCGCAACTCCCACGGCCACCTTCGCTGTGACAGTGTAGTCCGGGGCCCGCGAGTGTCTGGAGTGGAGCAGGTACCTTCCCACGCCCTGCGGCTGAGTTCTTGTCCCTGGGGTGTGGGCAGTTTTCTGGCCCTGACCGTGAGGGCTCCCACGCCCTGGTCCCCCTCCCTGCTGGTGGCAACACAGTGATGTTACAGGATGCCTTTACCGGCCCAGTGAGAACCATCAGCACTTGGTTAGCGCTTCCTGCACGCCAGGCACGCTCCCACGTGCCCTGTCGCTGCTGTCCCACGGCAGCCTCAGGGACTGGGCCGCGATGGCTCCCACGTTGGGGGGAGCACACTGAGGCCCGGAGAAGCGGCGCAGTGTTGGGGTGTCAGCCCGGGCAGCCTGCTGTCCCAGCCTGTGCTCTGCACCGCGTCGCGGCGCCGCCTCTAGAGACCGCGGGGGCCTGCCCCTCACACCACGGGCCACCGCACGAGCCCCGAAGAATGACACGGACGTGGACAATGTGTGCGACTCGGTTATTGAGGAATCTGGCCTAAATGTCCACATGAAATGACAAGACAGGAAACTCACAGCTAAAAACAAGTCGACCAAAGTCGGAACCCCAACGCTAGGGGCTCTGCTGTGAGAAAAACACACTGAGTTGTCCGGCCCAACCCTCAGAATCCAGCGTCTCATTAAGAAGAAAACTGCCCCCCCCCAAAAATAGGAATGTCCAACAGTGGTTTTCCTAGAATGTATCTTTTGTCCTCTACTTAATGGGACAGTAGCGGCTCTCCAGGAAAACATGGTATGAGAGTGACTTTTAGGGGATCAACAGCAAAGCAGATGAGAGTACATTTAGGTTTTACAAAATTTGGATTTTCTGAGTGTTCAGAGCCATTTACTTTGCTTGCTTTTATGTCGTTGTAAACCTTTTTGTTTTTCCTGAAGTTACTGTTGGCTGCTTTTTGTTGTTGTTCTTTTACTTGCTTAATTTTGCTCCTGACATTTATTTGCTTCCTACCGCAGGTCGCTGCCCGGGGTCCGAAACCTCTCGGGTGGTCACGGGTCAGGGGGTTAGGCAGGTCCACTTTCTGTGAGCACGTGGTTCCGGAACCCTCCCCCACTGCTTCAGGTCGCCAGGACATTCTGGGGAAAGGTGTGTGCAAGACAAGTTCCTGAGTCCCCACGTGGCCCCATGTGGCTTCCATCCAGACTGAGGCCAGTCACGTGGCTTTGCGTGCGGTTCTGGGTCGTAAACGGTCTCCTCTCAGAAGACTGAAGGCATCAGTCCACTGTTGCCACCTTCCACTCCTGCTGTTAAGAACCCTGATGCTTCTAATTTTGTGTGCGCACGTGTGTGAGCAATTTCCTCCTCATCCCTGCAGGAATGTTTTAAAACCCTCCTTTTGTTCCCGATTCCGGAGATGTCATAATGCGCCTCAGTGTAGGATTATTTACGTCCGTCAGACTGTGTGTCCGGTGGGCTTGAATCTAGAGACCAGTGCCCTTTAGTTCTATAGACAAGAGAAAAATAGTTCGTCTTCATTTGCTTTGTTTCCACTTCATGGCCCCCACGATTTAAATACTAGCCCTCCCTGATTAATCCCCCTAAGCTTCTTATTTTTCCTCTCCTCTTCTCTAACTCTTCAAACGTTTTATTCTGCTTTCTGGGAGGTTTCCTCAGTTTTATCTCCTAAATCTTCAATTGCGTGAAAAACCCTTTCCCCATGTTTTTAGTTTCAGAGGACTTCCGCTGGTTTTCTGAATGTCCCTTTAAAAAAGTTGGTCTGACCTTTTTGCTTCATGGATGCAAAAGGCTCTCCCATCCCTGGGAGTGTTAATTGGATATTTACCTGACATTTCATTTGCTCACTTACGTTCTGTTTCTTATGGGTTGTGTCCCCCTTTATTTACCGTGACTTGGTCTTTCAAATTAGTGCCTTCTCCCCTGTGTGGGGTGAAGGCTCTTGGGGTGGGGGAGCTGCCCTGCCGTGGGGGCACCAGCAGGCCGCCGTCCTCACAGGACCCTCCCCATACTCCCACTGGGGGGGGCAATTCGCTCCAGGAGCTAAGAGGAGAGGCAGACAGGGCATCAGAGGGTCCACCCCCTGACTCTCACTCCATTTTCTACTTTCAATGGGGCGTCCCCCCTTTACTCCCCCGTGGCCTGGTGTCCCCAAGTCCAGAGAGCCACAGGTTCAGTGTGTCCAGAATGCAACCCTCTGCCTCTTTGGCCCCAGCAAGGAGGGGACTTGGGTTCCTTCTAGAACCTTCCAGTCACTTCTGTTTTTTTCAGTCATTACCTGTGCCAACACTCTCAGAGGTACCTGGTGCCTCCAAACTGGAGCCCTTCTGGGGTTCCGCGGCACAGATCGGCCCTGCCTGCAGCACGTCGGCCGGTTTCAGCCATCGGCACCGTCTGCTTCCCGTCACCCGAAGCCGTGGCTGTCGTCCCGTCCAGTTCCCTTCGCCCTTCAGAGTTCGGGACTTGTCATAATCCTGGTACTGATGTTTTAGTGGCATTTCAGGAAGGGGCGGGATAAACAAGTGAGCCCAGTCTGCCACAGTCAGCAGGGAGAGCATTTCACTCTTCGATTTATTGAGAAATGATTATTTTTAGTGGTGAAAATGAGGAAGGCAAACAAAGCTATTTTCGACATAAGTTCGTTATTTTTGTAAGACCAAGGCAGGGTGTTTGGAGGTGCGACTCTGAGTTTGGCTTTTCCCCTTTTTATGGTGGTGAACACCATGAGGCCTGAGGGACCAGAGACAGTCCTGCCCCAGGACTGTCCCCAGTGGGACAGTCCCCTCCTGGAGAGGCGGGCGACCCGCCCAGTGGTCCTCCTGACAACACCGGAGACCCCACTCTCACGTGAGCAGCGTCGGACTTCTGGGGTGACTCACTTTCTCAGATGCACCTTCTCAGGTTCGCTTTGTCCCAACGTCGTCCTTGTGCTGGGAAAGAGTGTCCACATCCTCCCTCGAAGACGAGACCCGAGGGTCCCACCTGGTAGCACCGTGTTTGTGCTCGGCGCTTCCGAAGCGGAATTCTGGGCTTCGTGATCCGCTGGCACGTGAAACCACCATTTAGAAAGTGGGTCAGGCCTCGCTCTGACTCCTTCTCACTGGGGACGGAGTGTTTCTCTATAAATAGCAAGGCTTGGTCACTGGGCCACCCAGGAAGTCACCCGCCTTCAGGAGCCCCTTGTCCCCTAGGACATGCGTGTCCCGTCATAGACGGAGGGCTGGCTCTCTGTAACAGAGGGGTCTGCGTGCGCCTCAGCAGGAAGCAGCTGCGAGGAGAGGCGAGGCAGGGAAACTGCAGGTTCGCGATGGCCTTCGCATTTCCGAAATACCGCACAGAACCTCCGCATCGCTCCCAACGTGTGGGAAGGCGCACAGAACAGGTAACACAGCAAGGGATGTAAGGCACAGCCGAGTGCCTCCCCCCCGGGGATGTCGGGGAGCCTGGGAGCTGCGTGTGGGCATGTAACTGACTGAGCTGTCATGCGGTGGGGCCCCCATGTTCCTCAGTCCTCGGTTCCTCCCTCCCTCAGCGTTTGGCTGGCTGCCCTGTTGCAGGTGCTGTGGGGCTTCATCACCCCCCTCGGCCCTAAGGATGCCGGGCCGTTTGGCCACTCCAGGCTCCAGGGGACCGCTTGCTCTGAGCCCCCCTTCCTCTGAGGCCTGGAGCTCAGCCCGTCCCCACCGCTGTGACCCCTGTGGGCTCTCCCAGAGCCCCCCAGCCCCAGGCCAAGGCTGCTGTGCAGAGCCAGCTCTGCTGAAGGTTTGGAGGAAGCGGAGAGAGGTGGCCGTCCTGACAGCACAAAGCACAGTTCACCACGGGCCTGTGGCCATCACTGCCCTGAAGTCTATCTTCGCCCTCCCACAGAGGTTGTCAGGCCACCCTTAGGCCCTGAGTGCCGCCCAACACTGGCCTCCCTGCTGACCGCAGCGCCTCAGGTGGGCCCCTTCCATGGGCCGCGTGTCTCCCAGGGCCCAGAGTGCCGTCCACTTCCCACCGCGGGGGAGCAGCTAAGCTCTTTCTGCTTTACTCGCTCCCCCAACCTCCCCTTTCTCCACCAACAAGCCTGACAAGGTCTCTTTCTCACCAGCCAGACCGTCTGCCCCCAAAACGACTTTTGCGGCCCCCCAGCCACCAGGAGCTGGGCGGGCGGTGTCTGTTTCAGGCAGAAATCATCGCTTCTTTCACCGCTTTCATTTCACACCCGGAGGGAGACAGTCAGACCCATGGGTAACGGCGTCTGCTGGCCCGCTCTGCGCCCGTGCTGGTGGGCGGGTGGCCAGGCCTGACCACTCGCTCGTCCGAGTGGAGTAGGTGCTCGTAGGAGCTACACGAAGAGGAGGCTTCAACTAGGGCAGCTCTGCTCTTCCCATGTCTACTGGTCCGGTGCCCCTGGCCAGCATCAGGGGACGGCCTTGGAAAGGCGCTCAGCGGCCAGGGAGGCACCAGCTTTCGGGAAGACCGGGCTGCCGCAGGCCTGGGGCAGGCTCTCAAGGGTCTTTTTTCTTTTTAAATTGATTTTGGAGAGAGGGGAAGGGGAGAGATGGTTGGATGTGCCCTGACTGGGGATCGAACCCACAGCCTTGGTGTGTTGGGACGACACTCTAACCAGCTGAGCTCCCTGGCCGGGGTTGGACCTCAACATTCTTGTCTGTGCAAATGTCTCACCTTTGCGGACGGCTTCCCCAGCCTGCCCGGCGCTGTCTCTGGCCAGGTCAGGACACCACCCCGCTGCCCCGGGGTGATCAGACGTTCCCAATGAGAACACAGGCAGGAGGGCTCGCCCGTGACGGCCAGACGCATAGTCAGGGACAATCCTGGTGTTCGGGGACCGCACGGGATGCACGCCCTGTCGGCCTCCGTGCCTCCCACACCCGGGAACAGCTTGTTCCCAGCCTCCAGTGACACAGTCAGGCCAGGCTGAGCCCGGGGGGCTCGTGACAGCCCACCATGTGTTTGTTTGCACTCACACCAGGCTACGTTCCTGGTGCGGCTTTACAAGTGCTCCCCGTGGGGTACAGGGGTGGACACAGGGAAGGTGGCCCCTGGGAAAGCAGTGATAGGACGGGAAATCCAAACCCACCTGGTGGGGAGGAAGCGCCCTCATTCCTCGCTCACCACACTGGGGCTTCTCCCCCTCCTCGCACGCATCTCGATGCACAAATAGTGTTTATTTGTTTGCGCTTGTCCCTTCGTCGCCATCCAACTGCAGGTTCCCAGATACGGCTGGTGCACGGTCGAGGTGGCTGAGGGAAGAAGTGAATCCATCCAAAGCACACAGATCACCACGCGTGTACGTCTTTTCATCTTTTAACGCGTTGGCCATAAAACACGCGGCTCCGCACTCCCAACAGCTCGCCGTGTGTGGAGGAGGCTGCGGCCCCGGACGGGGCTCTGCGTCTGCAGAAGCCGGTCAGAGCGTTCAAGGTTTCTCACCCGCGACACTGCTGGTCTTGCTGCTTAAAACAGTTTGAAGCAAACAGGACCCGCAGTCACTGAATCTGAACGTCTCTCTTTTTTTATTCTTTCATTTGTACCCGGTTCTCCAGATTTAATACTAAAGAGCCTTCATGAAGCTTTCGCTTTTATTGATGAGGCTTCCTGTGGAGTTAGTTGCAGGATGTACTTTTTATTTCAACGAACTCTGAAACGAAAACAAATCTATACTCACTATCAATTAAACGTTAAATCTTTCTCTCCGCCAAGGGTTCCTAAGGAGAAGGGAGCCGTATAAAAGCTGAAGCAGAAGAAAGGCACTCTTTGATGAGAAAGAAGAAGAAGGTAAAAATGGGAAAAATCCTCATTTCGGGAGACTTTGAAGAGCCAGTGTGTTTACAACATCAATTGTGGGGTCGGAACCCCCGTTCCAGTGGCCATGGACAGACATTTTCCCTAGAAACAAGTGGGATTTGGACTCCTTCATGGGAAACTCAACCGCGGTCCTGGGCAATTAGTGGTCCTGGCCATTGAGAATCCTGGTCTGACGGAGCCGCGTCCAGAGGCCACACAAGTGGGACACAAACCCGTTCTGTTTTCTCAGTGGAACTGTCCATGATTTAATTCTTATGTGTTCCAGAACTTATTCAGTAAATGCAGCAATAAGCTTCAATTTATAGACCTGTTTCCGTAACGGAAGAGTTTCTATCATCCATATTAATGTATTAATTCCTGGGCTAATGACTCTAGTGTTTTCTTTGACCCTTAATTTTGTTTTCCAGGCTTTTCATTCACTGATCTGAGTCAAGCAGGAGAGGAACAGGAGACCAGGGTGCAGAGTGGCCTTGGCCTGGCCGGGGGTGCTCCAGGAGCAGGGTTTTTCTTTGAAAAGCACAGGTAACGATTGGGGGACAGAGGGGAAGGCACTTCTCCAGCAGCCTGTCCTTCTGAGGTCCAGCCCGGCGGTGTCTGTGTGACCTCCCTCCAGCTCCTCCTGAGCAGCCTGCGGAAGCAGAGGGGCTCAGAGCCAGGTGATGAGAGGCGCTGCCGGCGTAGGTGACCCTTGACGGTGGCGTGGGCACAGGGGGCCCAGGCGCACTGGCTGAGCGCCGGGCCGGGTCCCCAGCAGCAGCACGAATGGGCACCAGACCCCGGGCTGTCTGGTGGCCTTGCCGGCACACCAGGCAGCCGATCTCTGCCGACAGGAAAATAAGTGGCCATAAAAGCAAGGCTCTGCCAACCCGAAGGCCGCCCATGCCAGCAGACATCGTAATGATGATTAATCTGTGCCGAAGATATCCTCTTGAGTGACACGTGTGCTTAGAAACGAACGCAGTCAGTACAAACACGAGACAACACGCATAGCAGCAGGCACTGCACCAGAGCCGAGGACCCTGGGTCCTCAGGCACAGGTGCGTTCTGCTTCTAGGGCCCCAGGGGAGCCTGGGACCTGCACGTAGGGCTGCGGTCGTGGGCGGGGCCTTGGGCCGCCTTCGCAAGCCTCAGGTGCACGGAACAACCAAAACAAGTGCGCCAGGCCAGAGTCCTCCAGACTGCGTCTCGGGGTGCAGATCGACCACGCTCGCTGGGGACACAGAACCGAACAGGCTCCAGAAATCTCAGCAATCAAGATTTGTCACACTTTCGTGCCATATTTAAAGTCAAACCAGATGCAGAAAATCCACAGTGAGTCAAATACCACGGTGTCCCCTGGAGACAGGGCGAGCGTTCCCACTGTCCCCTACCACCTGGGGGTGCAGCATTTTTGCTCATTTTTAATTCCTGATTAATTTTGTTAAATTGGATTAATGTGCATTCACTTTGATTTTGAAGCTACATTAAAATATTATGTATCGATTATGGAGCTTGTTGGCACGCCCCTCACATTCCGTGCCCAACATGAGTGCCTCACGCTCCCCACCCCCCTAGTCTAGGCCCGGCCGGGAATCTCACTAGGAGTGTTCTAGACCAGCCACAGACACTCTGCCAGCGGGGCCCCCGTAACGGGGTCACCCCAGAGTCACGCCGACTGCTCACGCCATTTGGTAGTCATTGCCAGCAGGTGCTGCCTAGGAACGGACAATTTGATTTTCCAAAGTGTGGGTTTCATTTTAGCCCCTTGACTACTAAAGGTTCTGGGGTTCTACCTCTGAGATAAGCTACAGGCGGGGGTCCCGACCACACAGCTGACCTGGGGCCAGCAAGCTGGCTTTCTGCCCACCTGCCCACCTGCTGGCTGCACCCCCTACACCAGGTGGTCCAGGACCTTAAGTGGGCCCTCGGGTGTCCCAGCAAAAGAGAAGTCGACGTCCCCTGCCCTCTCGGCCCCAGCGCAGGACGGAGGCCCAGGGGCAGGGCCATTGGCGGCTGAGATGTCTCCCCATGGAGAGGAGTGATGCCGTGGAGAAGCCACGTGAAGCCCCCCTGGGCGTGATTGAAAAATGAGGAATCCCCCGCATGAGAAATGGCTGCTTAGCCGAGAGCAGCCTGGCTCCGGCCCGGCGAGTTTCCCTGCGAGGGACGGGCCCTCTTTCACCTTCGTGCCTCGGAGGACGTGGTGGGCACTGGGGCCGGGCTCTCCGGCCCACCAGGCAGTGAAGTTGCTGCTTCTTAAGGCAAAGCCTGCCTCTTCTGGTCCTCGTGTCATTTTATTTATGGTCTGTCGCGGTGTCTCTTGATCAGTGGATGCAGTCCCTCCACATATTTCCTCCTTTCCCTTGTTCTGGGTCATATTTCTAAACTGCACGGGGCCGCTGATGACAGCAGCTCGCCCTCCAGTTGACGGGGCCTGGCTGCCGCTCGGCCAGCTTTTCGGGGCCTCTGGGCCATAGGCTGGTCCCTGCCTCGCAGACGAACCAGCGCAGGGGACAGGGAGAGCCCCCTCTGGAAGGGGGTGGGCAGCCAGCTGCTGGACAAGGACACAGGCCATCCTCACTCTCTGTCCTTCCAGTGACCGAGGCCGAGATGCCGAGGCCCTTCTGTCAACTTGCAACCGTAGCCGAGGGTCCCTTCCAACGGTCATAAGATGGATGCTGCATGTGTCCAGCAGGGCATTTCCGGGGCCACCCGGGAGGCCTCCTCGAAAGGGCCAGGCAGGAGCCTGTGCAGGGGCGACCACAGGGACAGCTAACTGGTGCAGGGTCCCCGAGTGGCCCCCGCCTGGGGTCGGGATTCCTGCCCGATTTGAGCTCAGACAACCGAGCTCAGCCACAGTTCGAGACCAGATTTGTGTGATTCGATTAAGTTATTGTTTGCATTTTCATGCAAATGAAGGTAAGTTCTCCTGGCTTGTGAATTGTGCGGTTAATAAATGCTGCGGCTTTTGGGCTAGAGCAGAATGTGCTCACTTGGGTTGCCGGTGCTGGTTTCCAAGCCGCTGTGCCCGCTGGAGCCCGTAACTCCCGCCGACTCAGTAACTGACGGACAAGGTGTTCTCAGGCCCCCCCTCATTCTCCTCCCGCTATTTTGTACAGCGGCCCCTGCTCCACCTGTCAATTACACGTATTAATTTATGTCCCTGTGTCTGTCTCCCCATGCTTGGTGGGGACAAGCTCACTTAAAATACATATATTTTTCCCCTTGCTGGAGGCTTTCATGAAACAAGGCTAATATTCGGCACTTGGGATTTAAACGGCCGCACCTCGAAAACTTCGGATGTTTCAATGCGCAAATACGGGAGGGGCAGAGAAAGGGGAAAATTAGCAGCTGGCAGAGAGCATGCAAACAGGAAACCTTCTGACTCTCTGAGCGGGTGCAAAATTAGTCAAAGAATTTGAAATTGTCTTGTGCGCGGAGGTTCCATTGTTTTCAAAGAATAATTCCATCTATTTTAACATTTTGAAGTGCAGCCCCGTCGGCCAGGGCCCTTCCTCCGATTGTGAGCGCCGCTAATTGAAGGTGTGGCTTTGGGGCTGTTTTGGTGGTGAGACTCTCGCCTTTTGTCTGGCAGCCCCGGGCGCGGGCGTCCCTGCCCGGCCTCCCCGCGCGGCCCTGCCTCGGCGTCTGACGGCAGACTTACGGCGCTTCCTTGTGTGGATGGTAACAGATGTTTATGTGAATAACAGACTTTTTTATGAAGGCACACACTTTATAGCCAAATACTAATTAAAAATAATTGCATGTAAGCATTTTTGTTTATTCCCTGTTGTGCGTCTTTAATCATTTGAAATCACCTGCAGTTGAAAATTGAGACAAAGATTTGATGCTGCAATTATAAGAGGCCATCTGACGACAGAGGAGGGAGAAGCAGCAATATATTTGAGAAGAAAAAATACGAGAGCAGAATGCCAGGTCATCCTGAAGTCTCCTGAACGCTGGGTCAAAACACTAATGCGTTACTTTGTTAAACTAATAGGATTTTAAAGCATCATTCAGCCACCAAAACAACTTTCTCCTGAATAATATCCTCTACCTGACACATTTCCTGCACTAACAAGCTCATTACAAGTGGGTTTTAATTAGAGGCGTAACAGATGGTTCCCAGTCAATATGGACGGGGGTGACTCCCTGGCCTTTTTAAATTTCTTCCCTTTAAATACAAAAATTACAGGTGATGGCGGACTCTTCGTCTGGGTTTGGGTTGGCTAGTATGTGTTCAGTTAAAACAAAGGGCGAAGGGCCAGGAATGTGACTCAGGTCACCGAACGCCGCAGAAAGAAAACAGGGTTAAAAATGACTTTCCTGTTTGGCAGGGAGCGTGCCGGCCCGGGGTGGGGGTGGCCACGCGCAGCCCCCTGGTGACTCACGGCCGCTCGCCTGTCCGGGCTTTGTGTTTCACGCCCTGCCTGTCACCGCGTGATGAAGAATTAACAGGACATGTCTGAGTGTTCTTGAACCCCAGCCCCCGCCCTCTCCCCACCGTGACATTTAACAACAGCATTTCAGCGGAAAATAAAAGGGATGGCCCTAAAAGCCACTCGTGCATCTGCACGTGCATTTTAATACTTTGGGGACACACAAAGAAAGAGGGAACAGAGAAACGGGGTGATAAGTTCTACTCCAGGACTTTTCATTTGAAATGAACCAGACTTGACATTTGAGTGACAGGTGGGTTGGGGAATTTGCCGGATCTTGCATATAAAAAGGCTTATGTTTTCAGGTGGATTTACTCATAAAAAAAAACAAACCCTGTTTCCCGTTAGTGTGAAGTCTTATTTAAAATGAGCAAATTCCAACACATAGAATTAAGAGATGTTTAGATATACATGTATTAGAAATCATCATTTCATTAACTTTTCTTTTCGATGTGATTTTTGTGTGTGGGGGGGCAGGAGCTGCGAGCCCCCCCAGATCCCCGATGTGTGCTGCTGGCTTTGAGACAGGGTGTTCAGAACGAGGTGCGGGCGCCCTGGGAGCCGGCTTCGAACCTGATCGGCAGAGGGCTGCTTCTGGAAGAGAGAGAGATGGCAGGTCGCACGGGAGGCGCCTCCAAAGTTTCGGTACGAGGACGGTAGAGGACCGGCCGCAGCGTCCCTTCCGAGGCCGAGACCCGCCCACGTTGCTCTGCCGGGTTTTCGAGCGGCGCCTCTCCCTCCATCACACGCCGCGGAGCTGCGTTTCGGGGTATGCCACTGCCTGGAAATAAGGCCACTTCAGGTGTAAAATATTCCGCGCGTGTCCCCTGGGGCGAGCCGCTGACATGTAGCAGCTCTCTGCCGCAGAGCCACCGGGCCGACAGTTGCGTGGAGAGTCACACAGCGGCAGCACCGCGCTCGGCAGCCAGAAATAGCAGGGGTTCCAGTGGTGGGGTTTTAATTTCATTAAGAATTTTTCTGACAGCCTGACACCCCGAGTCGGGTCCCGCTGCCTCCTCTCCCGGCTGTCGGGGAGGGAGCCAGGGGGCAGGACGGGTCCCCTGGCTGGACTGGGAGGGGGGTCCGCTTCAGGAGGGAAGGAGCCCCCCGTGGAGGCGGGCCCACGGCGTCCACCGGAACGTCTCGACGGCTGCGTGCCAGGCCGGGAGCGCCCCACGGGGTAGGTGGGCACTGCGGGGCAGGCTGCGCCGAGCCTGGCTGCGTGTGTCACCAGAGTGGCATGTTGACTAAGATTTATAGGAAGATGGGGACGTGTCACTCTGGGTGACTTCAGAATGGAAATAACCAAGGCTTCGTTCAACAGAGGCAGCAGAGGGGAGCCCGTCGTAGGCCGGGTGAGCGACGTGAGAGCTGGCAGCGCCGGTCTACCGCTGGTCAGGGGGCTGCGTCGTTGCGGTGGTGAGGCTGTGTGTCAGCTGCCAGCGTCCACTCACTTCCATTGCCCCCGCCCCCTCTGGTGACAAAGGCCACAGCACCAGAGCTGGACAGTTAATGACCGGTCCTTACCACCGAGACAGGCGGCCCTGCCCCAGTGACCAGGGGGCCAGCCCAAGAGCCCCAGCTGCTTTTTGCTCTGGGGATCCCGGAACAGCAGCACCCCCAGGACCTTCGCTTGTCAGGGCCCCTTGGGCTTGGGGCTGTCACCCTGCATGCATAACTGGCTCGCAAGGACTGTACTGACAGTTAATAGATGCCATGGCCCTTGTTGTCATCACTGCAGAGATGAAAGCCAGCCACAGGCTTGACAAGGCGAGTGGCCTGGTGACCGAAGAGCATTGCAGTGGAATTCAGGGGGCCCTGGTGGTCCCAGTGTCACCACTGCCCGGTTTAACTCGGAACGTCGTTTGTGGCTGCCCAGCACAGCTCTGTCTCCGCCCCTCCCCTGCGGCCTAAAGCGGGACTCGTGGTCTCGGGCTTTCCAGGTGCTGCCAGGAGGCACCAGCACTGACTGCACGTGAGCTAGAGAAAGGAAGGCCTGTCTCTCCTTTGTTTGAGGGGAGGCTGCGGGGTTCCGCCGCACCGAGGACACGCTCTGTCTCAGTCCTTTCTGGCTGCCACGACAAGTTACCACAGATTGGGGGCCTTAACTGGTAGGGTTTGCTCCTCCCAGTTCTGGAGGCTGGAGGCCAAGATCAAGGTGCTGACAGACGGAGTGTCTGGTGAGGCCCTCCTCTGGCTTGCAGGTGGTCACCGTCTCACCGTGTCTCCTTGTGGTGGACACTCACACACACAGAGGAAAGCGTGTTTGTGTGTCCCCTCTTACAAGGACACTCGTCCCCCCGAGAGGGCCCCACCTCAGGGCCTCCTCATCTCCCGGGGGAGTCCCTTCCTAAGGCTGTCACCCCAGCGAGGGCTTTGCCTTGGGGGCACTAAAGGGCGCTTTGGGCCGCAGACCTGAGCCGGCGTGCAACACGCACAGAGACAGACGGGGAGTCAGCCTGTCCCCGGCGTCCCACACGTTCCTCCACTCACGCATTGGTGCCAGGAAGGACCGCCTCCCCGGGAAGCCTGGGGCAGGGGCGGGGGTCGCTCAAAGCTGCCCGAGGCCCCCGCCTGTTCCTCCAGCGGAGCAAAGCCCCCCATTCGTCTCCAGTCAACCCGTCCAAGAGGGAGGCTGCCTCACTTCAATTAACTTTGAATTAATTCTTGCTGGTTTCCTTTCCAAAAACATCCAGGTTTTAATTGTCTCACCTAATTACTGGACTGCGACCCAGATTTAAGACCCGACACAGGTTCCAGGCAGCCGTGGGCTTCCTTGGGCCACATTCATGGATTGTCTCAAGGCTTGTTCAGGCCCTCCTCTCTCTTCCTCCTCGTTTATCTGTCTGACCTTCCACCCTCTGAGGCTGAGTAAAATCTCCCTAAGTAAACATGCGTCCCGTAAATGCCTAGGTCCTCACATTTAAAGTCGAACGGGCTGTGATTCTCTTTAAAGCAAGACGACACTGGTGTCTGGTCAAAGGAGAAAAATCCTCACTCTGCTCCGGAACCTGTGAATCTGCCCGATTGGGCAGGGGGCTTGCAGAACGGCCCCGCCAGTTTTGTGGGTGCTCGTTATGGTAATTATTCATTTTCCAGCCACATATTTGCATGCAGACATGAACCTGCACCCATTTGGCAGGGAGAGCACCCCAAGGCTCCAGTCTGGCGGTGGGTGTTGGGTCACAATGAGGCCTAATGGTGCCGGGGGGCCCTGGGGCCAAGCGGAGGCTCCGAGCCACCGGCGAGTGTCCGTCCTCTGGGCTCTGAGATGACAGGGTGGGCTTCGCACAGCGCTCCGGCCTGAGGATATTTAAGAGGTGGTTTGGAAAAACACTTTGGGCTGATAGCCAGTTTCCCTTAATGTTCTGCAGACAGTCTGTATATCTTGGAAAGCAGGCCATCTTTAAATCACTTTATTTTGTTTTACTTTAAGTGGAGGAGAATTGGCATGAGCTGGGAGAAGAGCAGCCCACGCTGGCCGGCGGGGCCCCTGGCGGGAGGCGGGAGGCGGGAGGCAGGTGCTCCGGGCGGGCCGCCTAAACCCGGGATCAATTTCCCATCTCTCTCTCTTTTTTTCATGAGGAGTTTGCAAAGCTTTCTCAGCCTTTTCTATTCTGCAAAAGAAAAACACTCATCCGGGGGGGAGAAAAGGTGAAATTAGTGCTTTTCAAAGCTCGAGAGGTTTCTGAGGGACCAGGACGGCGGGGCTGCTCGGGCTGGAACGTGCCTGCTGTGCCGCAGACCCTGCAGTGCCGGCACCCCGAGAATGCGGCTTTGGGGGTGCGGTTGGGGCCCCTCTTTCTTTATCCAGCTGTTTTGAGTGAGTGGGCAGAGGCATGCCTTTAAAATCAGAATATCTGGAAAAAAAAAACAGGAGCAAAGGAAGGTGTTGGAAGAGGAGAACGCCCCTCCCAGCCCCCCGCAGCAGCTCTCCAAGTTGAGGGGGCACGGGGTGTATTGGGGGATCTCTCAGTACGCAGAGGGCATGGCTTCTGCAGCTGTGACCCATTCAGGCTCGTTTTGGAAAGATTTCACACCCCCCCCCCCCCGGCATAAATGGGTTTGCAGAGTGCTCTGGACCATGGACGGAGCCTGGCTGGGTTCCGAACGGTTATCCCTCACGGTAGAAAAATGAACTCAGGAAAATGATACCTGTCAGGCAGGCCTGCAGATGTCCAAGGAAACATATCACTCAGCGGCTTTGGATTCTGTATCGTTTCCTTGAAAACATCCTTGCCTTGAACTTGGTAAAGCAAACATTTCTGATTTTCCCAAAGTCTTAGGTAAATGAATAAAAGTGGGCAAAATATCAAGCATGTGTATTGTAATTTTTCATCATTCCCAGACACATTTAGAATAAAGGGCAGGACCCCCACCTGGCCCCTGGAGCCCTGTTCGATCCCAGCTGCGTCCACCTCTGCCTGTGGACTTCCTGGGGGGGGTGCCACCCTCCCTGCCCTGCCCAGCGCCCCCCCCCCCCCCCCGCCCCGCCCCCTGCTGTGCGGGCAGCCTCTTACTGGCTCAGTCTAAGGTGTGTCAAGTCACTTCTCAGGTTTCAGGAAAAGTGAGTGGACCAGGTGAGGCTGCAGGCCCTGGGCTCCTCCTTCTGCCCCGCTGGCCACCTTCCTAACCAACTGGGCCCCGCTGGCCACCCTCTGTGGACACCAAGCTCCACAGGGACTGGGCTGGCTCTGATGGTGGTGTCTGTTTAGAGCCCTGCATGGGGCAAGAAGCAGGGAGCAGTTGTTGAAAGAAGGGAGGAGCCACCCGTACAGCGGGGCCAGCGCAGGCTTCGCGGTTGTGTCTGCGGCCCCCTTGAAAGTGGTTTAAAGAGTTCCACTGAAGCATATATTTAAGAAAACCTTTTTCTGAGAAGTTCTGTTCATCAAGAGAACAGTTTTTAAGAGGCTTGAGCTTGTGCCTTTCCTCCCCCTCCGCCCACCAGCAGCCTGCCCTCTACCCGCAGCCCCAGCCCCGCCCTGCACTCAGAGAGGCTCCCAGGAGGCACGCCACCTCTTCCCCATTTTGCAGTTGGGGAACCCAGGGCACCCAGAGAGGACACGAGCTTCACGGAAGGCCCCCCGGCTGGGATGGGCGAGGACGGAGTGCAAGGCTGGCGGTGGCACACCCTGCCTCTTCCAAGGAAGGACAGCGACTTTGGAAGCCTTGAAAGAAAGTGCTGGAAGCCAGCCGAGGAGCGAGCCCATTGCCCTTGACCCCCCTTTCACATGCAATCCGTAATGATCGAGGTCTCCGGGCGCCTGGTCCCTGGGAGCAACCAGTTGGGAGGCGTGCGCAGACTTGGAGAGGGTGGCGCTGTGACAACAGGAGTGGCGGCTGATAGCCGGACGCGGCGCGGAGACGACTCTGGAAGGCAGTGTGGAGACCGTGTGCCAGGCAGTCCCAGAACAGACGAGTCCCACGTTGTCAGGGAGCACCCCGACTTTCCTGGAGCCTCTCTACGGGGGCTGGAAGAAGAGCTGGTTGGAAACCTTGGCTCCTCTCTCAAGGCACAAGCTCCCGTCGTGTGGCAAACTACCTTCTCCTCGGCTGGCAGCGCAGGCGGCACAGCTGGCATCTGCCCAGTGTGCCAGGAGGAGCTGCCCACCTCGACGCTTTGTCCAAGGCACGCCACACGGCCCTGTGCCGCCTGCCTGTCCTCGTGCTGAGGGGCTGACGGCGTTTCATACGCTCCCTCATTTTCTGAGCCTTACCTCACTTGGCCATCCTGTCTCTGAGTTCTGGGGGCCACCTTCTCCTTCATCCTGCTCACAAATGTGTTTTTAGCCTCTTAAATAAATAATAAATAAATGTATTGTCTCGTGCGCAGGTCGTCAAGAGGACCGCAGAACACAGAGTGTGAGGCACTGGAGCGCATAGAGGGAACTTTCCGTGAGAGGGTTTTTCAAGCTGCACCTGTCCTTCTAAAGATGGGGGGAAGGCCCGCTTATTCTTCTTGTCGGAGATGGGCTGTAATTAAACGGGTTTTAGCTACCAGCCCGGCTGTGCTCAGTTTTTGCTCAGCGCACTCACTTCACACATCGGGCGCCTTCCTCTCGCCACAGCGTGATCTCAAGTGGGCGGCCCGTTGGGGCGGCTCTTCTTGCCCGAGGGTCAGCGCTGGGGGCCAGGCGAATCGCCTCGGCCACAGGCGTCGTCTGTGAGAAGTAGCGGGGTCCCATCAGTCTCATGCCTGTATTTAAAAGGTCCAGCAATACCTTCAAAGACTCCGAGGGGCCCTTTCATTTTTGAGGTGCCTGGAGAGTGATGGCGGATACAGTCCTGTGGGGACCCCTGTCCCGACTGCTCCCCACCTCGGGGTCCTCTGTTTCTCATTGGCCTTGAACCCCCTCTTTGGTGGACTGACACCTTGGCCTCACACTCGTGGGTAAATGGAGTTGATAAAAATCGCCTCTTTGCTACATATTACCTTTTGTAAAGTCATAAACACACAGGTTTCCTACGCATTTCCCGCATTTATTAGAAATCTGAGTTATAAAAGTGTGTGCCTTCCCTGTCAGGGGCCTGTGGGTGGGACTTCTCTCTGTGGGACCACTCCCTCCCTCTGTCTCCCTCCGGGTCCCCGCAGCCCGTGGAAGCCAGTGCCGGCCTGGCTGTGGGAGTGGGAGGGGGACCTCATCCATGTGGGGGCCCCCGTCTGGGTTCAGAGGCGGGCAGGCAACCGATGCAGTCTCCCCAGGGGGACTCGTGGAGAATTTGCAAGGGCCTCTGGGCCACGGCCAGGGCGCTGTGAGGAGGAGAGACCTGGGTCCTCGGAGTCCCTGTGCTGCCGGGACGCGAGCCAGACGGGGGAGGGGAGGCTAGCGGAGAGCACAGAGCTGGGGGGGGCACCAGACGGCTGAGCCAGACCACGGGGTGGGGCCGCCCCAGGAGCCCCCCACACAGCCTGCTGGGTGCCCGAGCCTGGGTGCGCTTCTAGGCACCAGGTGGAAGTGAGGGGGGCTTCTGTTTGTGGTGCCGGGGTCCCGACTGAGAGACACGTTTTCCTTGCTGGCCCCAAGGAGTGGCTCCCAGACACCTGCCCCAGAGGTTTGGCGAGGGGACCGCGTGGGCCTCTCTCGGCGTGTTCCCCTCGAAGTTCGGTCTGATGGGCAGAAAAGCCCAGAGTTTCGACGTGAGACCCGAGGCCGGCCCCGTGGGCAGTGCCCCCGCCCCGCCACACCCCTGCCAGCCACGAACCTGGGCACTGGGGCTAACTCACCACCGCTGGGCGGGGCCTTCATGGGGTCCTTCGCCCATTTTCCAGGACAATACCTTTTTCTTATCAGTCCGAAGAAAACCTTCATGTATTAAAAACATGAACTCCTTTCAATATGGGCGGCCAAGGTGCTTTCTTGTCATTGTCGGCCAATTCTATTTGTTTGTGGGTGTTCTCTCTGTTCGCAGCTTTCACTTTTTTATGTAGCCAAATATAGGAATCTTCTAAAAAGAAGGCAAAGCAGCAATGCGTGGCTTTATTCTGGTTAACAATGCTAAAACAAAAATATTAGAATTGATGACATGTTCTCAATTTTGGAAAATTAAAAACATATAGAGAGGTACAAAGACTAATAATTGAAGACGTATCAGGAAATAAGATTTGGGGACTTCCGGCCAAAATGGAGGCGTAGGTAGACACACTGTGCCTCCTTGCACAGCCAAAAGAAGGGCAACACCAAATTTAAAAGCAAAAACAACCAGAATAGTCAGAAAATCAAACTGTATAGAAGTCCGACAACCAAGGAGTTAAAGAAGAAACACTCATCCAGATGGTAGGAGGGGCGGAGATGGGCAACTGGGTGGAAAGGACTCGTGGTGAGGTGGTGGAGGGCAGATCAGGTGGGTCCACATTCGTGTGCAGATAAACCGAGAGGAACAACTGGGGAGCGAGACAGACCCACAACCCTGGGTCCCAGTGGGGAAATAAAGCCCCAAACCACCAATTGAAAACACTTGTGGGGGTTGAGGCAGCAGTGGGAGAAACTCCCAGCATCACAGGAGAGTTCGTTGGAGAGACCCACAGGGTCCTAGAATGTACACAAACCCACCCACCTGGGAATCAGCACTAGAAGGGCCCAGTTTATTTGTGGGTAGTGGGGGAGATGACTGAAAATCGTCAGAGTCAGGCAAGTGGCACTGTTTCCTCTCCGACCCCTCCCCCACAGACAGCACTGGGCTGCCCCGCCCTGGTGAACACCTAAGGCTCTGCCTCTTACTATGTAACAGGGGCGCCAAGACAAAAAAAAAAAGGCCAAAATAAAAGAATAGATCAAAGCTCCAGAAAAAAAAATACAACTAAGCAATGAAGAGATAGCCAACCTATCAGATGCACAGTTCAAAACACTGGTAATCAGGTTGCTCACAGAATTGGTTGAGTATGGTCACATAATAGAGGAAAAGGTGAAAGCTATGAAAAGTGAAATAAAGAAAAATGCACAGGGAACCAACAGTGAAGGGAAGGAAACCGGGATGCAAATCAATGGTGTGGACCAGAAGAAAGAAATAAACATTCAACAAGAAAAGAATGAAGAAACAAGAATTCAAAAAAATGAGGAGAAGGTTGGACCTCTCCTAGAAGCTTAGGAACTTCTAGGACATCTTTAAGCATTCCAACATCTGAAGCATAGGGTTACCAGAAGGAGAAGAGGAAGAGTAACAAATTAAAACTTACTTGAAAAAATAATGAAGAACTTTCACAATCTGGCAAAGGAAATAGACTTCCAGGAAGTCCAGAAAGATCAGAGAGTCCCAAAGAAGCTGGACTCAAGGAAGCACACACCAAGGTACATCATAATTACATTACCCAAGATTAAAGGTAAGGAGAGAATCTTAAAAGCAGCGATAGGAAAGGAGACAGTTACCTACAAAGGAGTTCCCATCAGACTATCAGCTGATTTCTCAAAAGAAACCTTGCAGGCAAGAAGGGGCTGGAAAGAAGTATTCCAAGTCATGAGAGGCAAGGACCTACATCCCAGATTGCTCTATCCAGCAAAGCTTTCATTTAGAATGGAAGGGCAGATAAAGTGCGACCCAGATAAGATCAAGTTTAAGGAGTTCATCATCACCAAAGCCCTTATTATATGAAATGTGAAAGGGACTTATCTAAGAAAAAAGATAAAAAATACGAAAAGTAAAATGACAATAAAGTCACAGCTATTAACAACCAAACCTAAACAAAAACAAAATAAACAAACAACTAGAACAGGAACAGAATCACAGAAATAGAGATCACACAGAGAGTTATCAGTGGGGGAGTGGGAGGGGGTGAAGGGGGGAAAAGGTACAGAGAATAAGAAGCCTAAATGGTAGGTAGAAAATAAACAGGGAGAGGTTAAGAATGGTATAGGAAATGTAGAAGCCAAAGAACTTGTGTGTACGCCCATGAACATGAACTAAAGTGGGGGAATGTCGGTGGAAGGGGGTGTGCAGGGTAGAGGGGAATAAAGTGGGGGGGAATGGGACAACTGTAATAGCATAATCAATCCAGTGCATTTAAAAAAAGAAATAAGATTTCACATACTTAGTTCAAGTGCGAGATTTACATCAGATAAAAAGGTAACAGCGGCACCGACCCCTGTGTTACCCACACCCAGTCTTCCCTGCACAGCTTATTCCTGCAGGGAGTTTGGTACGGTCCTGCAAGGTCTGGAAAAATATGTCACTTGGAAATGCGGGTAACTGTGAAAAGTACCTGGTACTGTTTCGTGTTCATTTAAAAGTTCACAAATGGTATTGTTTTATTTGGTAACTTGTTATATAAACTCAGCGTTGTTTCCAAATGTATCCATGTTGATTCATAAATATACATTTGGTAACTTGTCATTTAAACTGAGCCTCATTTCAAGATGTGTCCATGTTGATACGCTGATACGTAAACCCACATAGTTTATTTTAAAACCTTGTATCCTGATGGACATTTGGGCACTTCCGAGCTGTGACTGTTGCACGTGAAGATGTGACGAAGGAACAGGCTTGCGCCTGCAATCTCTGGGTTTGGGCTACGTGAACCCCTGGTTCCTTCCTCGGAGGTAGGGCCAGTGGCACTTGTACCAGGTGTGTGTGACGCCCTGCTTCCTGTTGGACATTTTTGCCAATCTGGGGGGTGCTGTTTCTCATTTTGGTTTTAATTTGTATTTCCAGCAGCCTTAACATGAAGGAGCAGTTTTCCAGTGTTTAACGGGCTTTTTGCTTTTTCTCATTGCAAAGAACCTGGTTAAGAGTTTTGCACACTTGTGTGTTGAATGGTTTGTCGTCTTCTTACCGACTCACAGATGTGCTTTATCTAGGCTGGCTCCTAACTTCACCGTCTGTTCCATTCTGTCTACCAACCTTTGTCTTTTTGGTGTCTGCCTTTCTCTGATTATTTTTATATTTTAAATATTTAAAAAATTTAAACATCAGAGATGAAATGTGCTGACTTGTATGACAAATGTGTCTAAATATTTCTGTTCAAATAAACAGCCGATTTCCCCAGTAGCGTTTATTAAAGAGTGTACTTCCCCCACCTCTTCGAAATGTCACTCTGTAGCACGAGGCAGAGGCAGGACAC
Source organism: Artibeus jamaicensis (assembly GCF_021234435.1). NCBI lineage: Eukaryota > Metazoa > Chordata > Mammalia > Chiroptera > Phyllostomidae > Artibeus > Artibeus jamaicensis. The sequence goes on along the minus strand of NW_026521861.1, from coordinate 21,277,115 downwards.
TTGGATCTCCCTGAACTCTGGTCTTCCCGTGTATTCGACTTTCCCAGGACAGCTCCCCTCTGCTCCAATGACTGCAGCGCCCCAGTGTGTTGTGACATCGGACCAGACCAGTCTCCGGTCCTGATCACTGTTTTGATGTGCTTCTTCCGCCGTCTTACTCTCCTACCCTCCCCAACAGAGTAGAGGCCCAGGCTGCCCTCCCACCCTACTGAGCGAGGGCTTGGCTGGAATTGCATTCCATGTTCCTTTGTCGCTGATTCATTCTTGCAGCAGAAGGCACGTCATTGTCTTTTCTTTGACGCGCTGGTGCTGCAAAGCCTTGATGTGGAGCATGAGCTGCATCTGGCGTCCGCTGCATCTGCCTCCTGCCGGCGCGGCACCTTCCTGGAGGCCTGGGCCCCGGAAGTGTCCGGCGCTGCGGGGGAGGCGGAAGGTTTGTGGGTGACATTTCTCTTTGCCTGTTCCAGTGTTTCTCAGGAGTGAGAGTGAAGGAAGGCACTGATTGTGTTTCCTTCTGATTCCTTCAAACCCCAGTGATTGTATTTGCCGAGGACTCAGTGCTTAGTCAGTCCCTGGCTACTCACGCGTGACCACGGCCACGTGGGAAGTTACTGTCTCCTCGCAGTCAGACATTCTCGCCGTCTCTCGTGTGCGTCTCCAAAGAACACGGCGCCCCGCCCGGCTCCTCCATCTAAGCCCAGCAGCAGGGCACCTGGGAGCAGCTCTCCACCCTCCGGTCCTGCTCCTGCAACAGGTGCGGCCACCCTCCTGTCTCACTGCCGCCCCCTTGGAAGTGTTCTTTCACGACGCCCCTTTTGGGGTTCAGTCCCTTGCAATGCATTCACCTTGGGGGCGTGCACCTCCCAAAGCTGCCTCTGTCCCCAGGGGCCTTGCAGGGGAGTCTGGCCTTCGGGGAGTCCCGCCTCCTGAGGCCCCTGCCCACAGGGGGCGTTCCCTGCTCCTGGCTCCCTGCTGTGTGGTCCCTTCGCTTGGGGCAACACCCCCGCCTTCCTCAGCTGACAGTGTGGACTCCCCAGGAAGCCCCAGCTCGGACGGAGCAGCGGGCAGCATCTGAGGAAACCACCTCGGCGACCCTTCAGGCTTTGGGCTTCACCTTTCCTGCCGAGCAGAGCTGCTGGGGCCTGGTAAAATCCTGGCCTTCTCCCCTGGGAAGAGGTCTGTCTGTCTGTCTGTCTGTCTATCTATGGGCACATCAACATACGCACTCACACACGTGGATGGACAACACACTCACATGCATGCACACACGTATAACCTATGTACATGCATAGAAGTATATAAGTATATATGCATGTGTGCACATGTATCGTGCATCTGCATGTATATATGCATGTGGTACATATACAAACATTTATGTATATGAACACATGTGTGCACACACATTCCCACAACTATGAGCTGAGTTTCGAAGGTACTGGAAATCAGGAAAACTCCTAGGCTGAGAGCCCTGACGTGGGAAAAACTTGGCCAGAAGGTGCGGGCTCTGGGGAGCCCCAAGTAGCTGCATCTCCAGGGGCCTTGCCTGCACCCGGCCCTCTGGGACCAATGTCATCGAGTGCCCACCTCCCACAGGGGCCCCGTGCAATGTGCACACCAGCAGCATCTCCATGTGCAGGTGGGCGACCGTGTCTCCGGGGGCAGCTGACTCGTCCAAGGGCAGCCGCAGGGAGGCACCCGGTCTGCCGGGCCCCCACGCTGGCAGCGGACCATGCTGCCTGCCTGTCCTCCAGGCTGGTGGGCCCCGCCCTTGGTCACCCTGTGAGGAGTCACTCTGTCGCTGCTGAAGCTGCAGGGGTCTTGCAGCCGCTCCAGCCCCCTGTCTTCTCTGCACCTTGACTCAGAAGGCCTCAAGGTTGAGGGACCACAGCTTGAGGGTTTCCGCTGGACAGCTCGCTGTCGGACCCTCATGCTTCAGAGATGCCACCAGGGTGAGCGGCGGGGCCCCCTGCCAGGCCTGCCGCAGTCGAGTCTGAGCAGGAGCCGTCAGGGACACCTGCTGAGACCCACAGGTATCTTCTGAAAAACAGCTTGACGTAATGGCCGCTGACTTGGCAAGAGTGTCTGATACTGTTTTCTGTGCTGTACTCCGTTTGCAGGAACGAACATTCTTTGGCAACTCGGAGCAGCAGGTCTTTGTTACGGTCACAGGTGGCTTTGCCCTGTTTATTACCTAACCGGCCTTTGTCCCGCCTGGGCGGGGACTCACCTCGGAAAGGGCCTCGTGTTGGTCGTTGTGGCTCTGGAGACAGCAGGACGAGGAGGCAGAGGCCTGCCGGCTGCCTCCTCCCAAGTCAGTTCAAAAACCTGTTTTATTCTCCCCTCATTTCACATCCCAGTGGCTCCCGGCCAGTTCCCACAGAGGGCAAGTGATGGGCCGGGACACTGGGCGAAGCCCCAGACCGAACTTCAAAGGCAGCCTCGCCTGCAGTCCAACGGCTGCAGGGCTGGCCCCCATCCGTGACAAAAGTCACCCTCAGCAGAGCCCGTTCCTTTGGCCCCACCCCCTTTGCCCACCGGACCCAGGTGTGCGGCCACTCCCAGCCCCTCTGCCACCTCAGCTTGTGAAGCTGATTTTCCCTGCAGTCTCCCCCTGTCCCCGCCCCTGTCCCCACCCCTGTCCCCGCCCCTGTCCCCAGCTGAGGCTGCACTTCGGCGCCTCCCACCCAACCCTGTCTGAACAGTTGGCCCCCTGCTGGGCCCTCCCCGTGGCCTGGAGACCCAGCGGCCGGAACAGAGCAGTTCGAGGCAGCGATGTGGGTGTCGATAAGCCCTCCGGACGGAGTGGCAGCAAAGGAAAGCAAACCAGGCGGGTCGAGAGAGCACAGTGACTGGATCCCAACGCGAGCGTGAGCCGACCCTCCAAGGAGACCCTGGTTGCTGTCCCTCTGTCTCCCAGTGCCTCCTGTCCAACGGCCGCTCATCCGTTTGTGGAGGCGGCTGCTCCTGGCCCGGCGTCACCCTGCACGGTGGACCCCCTTTCATAAATGTGTAGCAAGTGAGTGAATTAAGCAGGGTGACCCTGCCGGGGGGCTGACCCCGCCGGCCCCGCGCGGGCCCACCACAGCTCTGCGGCATAATGATTATGTTATGGTCTTGTGATATCATTCAGAGCAACTTCAGATAAATGAATGATAAGTGAGGGGTTACGCCGCCTTTATTGCGGAGCTGATAGGTAGCTAATCAGTGTCCAAGAGTGTCATCACGTAAATTATGAGCCGGGGTTTGATGTGAGTTCCTGGAGAGGCCGGTGGGGAGTGGCATTGGGTCTGAGGCTGCAGGCTGAGCTCGGAGTTCCGGAAACAGCGGCCATCTGGCTCTCCCGAATTCTGTCAATCACGAATAGATACCTTTGAAGGCCCAGGGGAAAGGCTGGAATCCACTCACAGGCGTTCTTCGTGCTAAATGATCAACGCTTTCGTTTTCAGAGGCTGGTGCCGCCCTCTGTGTTCTGCATCCATTTAGCAGGAAGGTCTCTCTCTCCTGAAGCTGGTGTGTGAAAAATGACAAAGAGTAGGAAGCGGCTGGTCAATGGCAGGTGGTCGGAGCGGCGTTCAAGTGTCAAGTTCGGCATTCTGCAGAGCTGGTGGAAAGCTACACGGCCACGGGCTTCCGGAGGCGCACTGGCACCGGTGCCGAGGAGTGCCCGTGCCTGTGCCCGCTGGGTGGGTGGCGGAATGACCTTGCCGGGGACGGCGTGCCTTCAGCAGCAGGACCACAGCTGAGGAACTTCCGCTGGGTCAGGGAGACGGGGCACGGAAGGGCCGGGGAGCCAGCCCGCTCCGTCCGAGCCCGCCTTCCCCGCTTACCCAGCTCCTGTCCTGGGGCAAGTGACTTTGGTTTCTCCATTTGTTTCCCTGTGAAATCGGAAGACACGACAGCCATTTGCGATGATCGTGAGGGTTTGAGGAGATGCACGGGCAGTTTGCCAATAATTTCTACCACCTGCATCCTCTGATCAGCACCAGGCACCCGAGAGCTACCGTTACTCGTGCCACTGACATCGTCTGTGGTGCAAAGTGTGACAATTCCAGCCTCGAAAGGTCTACCTGGGAGGCAGTGGCAAGCGCTGGGCCCGGGGAGCGGCACCTGTCATTCGGACTCCAGGAGGGACCGTGCCTGCCTTTCTCGCGGTGGGATTGTGTCGCACAGGAGAGCGTGGTCTGGGAAGGGCCGCTCCACTCAGGTGCAGGCGTCTCTGCTCGGCCGTCCTTGGCGGGAGCACCCCGGAGGGATGCAGGGCGGAGGGCCACGGTGGCGTGCATGTTGGGCAGTGCCACAGTCGGCCCCGTGACCCTGAGCAAGTCTCCGCACTGAGCCTCTGAGCAGTTGTGTGTGTGTCCGTGTGCGGGCACGTGCACATGCGCACTAACGCACGCAAGCACACACATGCATGTTTGTGGGCATGCACATGTATGTGTATACATGTAATCACATAAAAGTGCGCACATGTATGCATGTGGGCATGCAAGTGTATGTGTGCTCCTGTGCTCACTTATGTGAGCGTGTACATGTGTGTGTGTCAGCGTGTGAGTGCTCATGTGCATGTCTGTGGGAAGTAGATAAACTCCAAAGCCCTTTTTGTCTCCGACTTCTAGAACACCTCCCTTTGGCCCCGCTTTCCAAACCCTACGTTTCTCCCCAAAGACCCCACAGTGGACCGCAAGGTGCACGGCTCCTGGACCTGCCACTCGAGATGGAGGTGGCCAGGAGCACTCAGACAGGAGGGGACGAAGGGCTCGGTCACAGGGCAGAGCCTGAGAAAAGACAAATATGATGGGGACCTGAAAACAGTTGTGACTGAATCTGAGAAACCAAACCAAGTGAGAGGGGGGAGGGAGAAGAACGAAGGGACTCGGTCACGTCTGAAGATGGCATGGGTGTGACAAAGGCTGAGACAGGCGTGAGCCCGGAGGTCCCGCCGGAACTCCGGCCCCCCGGTGCCACGGACACTCCGGTAAGAACGCAGCCTGCCTGTGGGATGTGTGGGAGAGACCCGGAGCGGCGAGAGCGGGGTGGCCGCTGCTTGCGTGGGAAATAACACAGCAGACAGTCAATCACGACACGAGGAAAGCTCTGCACCGTAAACCTGCTTTTGCCCTGTATTTATTTTACTGACAGTCTGGAGGCGGCCGGTTGTTGCCCCTCTTCCGTTTTATTAGGGAAAACATAACAGTTTGCCCACGGACTCGGAGCGGGTCAGCCTCCCTCTCTGCCTGCAGGGGACCAGCCAAGAGTGCGAATCGCTGATGGCGGAGCCGGGGCGGGCTTGGCGCCCTGGTCGCACCCCGGGCGCTGCTTTTCTCGGGAAGGTTGCTGGTCGCCTGTGGTGCCGGGGCCCAGCTGGTCCCGCCGCCCGTGGGCTGTGATGTCGAGAGCACTGACGAGCACTGATATTCCCGATGAATCATCTAAAACACGTCCTAGGTTTAATTAGCTCACCACATATATTTTTCCGAGTGACTCACGGAAACCCACGAACGCAGTTTTCAGAGCCCTAGAGATCCCTTTGTAGCCAAGAAGCAAGATGATAAGAACAATAAGGGGTGGCTGTTGAGAAAGAAAGATTATGATTTTCAGCGAAGCCGGGAGAGAAAATTGGATCCTGGGATAACCCGCCTCTCCAGCGGGACTGCCACTCCGCTGACCGCCGCCCCAGCGTGAGGACACGTGTTGTCAGAGGCCACGGTTCCTAGGACTGGGTCGTGAATGGTGGACAGTCTCTTGCTAGTTTCGTTTTGCTCCTAAAAGGAAGCAAACAAGCAGCCGGCCCCCGTCCAGGTAAGAATCTGTGTGAGAAAGCAGTCTTTCTGTTTTGTAAATATTGGGCTCCCTGCTCATGTGCTTTGTACAATTTCAATATGCCACGCCACACGGCGCAGTCCCTGCAGCTCGGCGTGTGCCGTGGGGTCCCGCTCCAGCTCGGTCCTGGCCACGCATCTGCGCGTGGGCGGGCCTTGCCGGCTCGCAGCCCGGTGCCGGGAACAGTTGGTCTGTGTTTATCTGTGGGCTGAGGCTAAGCGCCGATAACTGTATTCCCCAAAGATGTTTTCCTCAAATTTTGATAAAGTCAAAATAGAAATTAAGCTGGGATTCTGTAGCTGATGGCATTTATAGTAGTTTTTGCTAACACAAATATTATGATATTTTAAACATGAAGAAAGTTGGCCCGCGTCCCAGAAAGGCAATGCTGGGAGAAATCAGCAGATCCGCTGAAGCGCACTCGTGTGTAAGCTCACGGCAGTCTTCCTTTCTGCAGTCTCTCTTGCACACTCACACGCATGCACATGCATGCACACACACGCACACGCTTCTCTGTGGAACTCTGAGGCCCGAAGAGGACACTCTCCCCTCGTGAAATCCCCGAAGTTCAATGTAACAGAATTTCCTAAGTTCTACCGAAGCTGAGTCTGGAACTTAGAAGCACTAAGTGGGAATATCGTCACCGAACAGCCACAGGACCTTCGAGGGGCGGGGGCGGGGCTTTTCGTATTTTTAGCAATTCCCAAGTTGACTTTCCCGGATTTCGCTACTCAGTTCACAAAGCCCTCAGCACTGTGAGAATGTGACTGTTAGAAAAATTTAAATGACTCAGAGAAAGTGCAGTGCTAGACAGCCTTTCAGGCTACTTGCCTGTTTGCCTGTTTATACGGACCAAGCAGATAATTTCGGTCATTCATTCACTCATTCCTTCCTTCATCATTCAACGGATGGTCAGGCGGCTTGCTCGCTCTGTGCCAGGCTGCGTACTAGGGCCGGTGAGGGAGATGCCTGCCCGGCTTGCTGGGAAGTCACCATCTCCCACAGGACAAGCAGAGGAGATACCTGGCACAAGCCTGGGAGGGAGCACTGGGAGCAGGGAGGCTTCAGGAGGGAAGGTGTGGTCAGCACTCTGTCTCGGAGGGCTTCCTGGAGGAAGTGACTTTGGAGCTAAGTGTCAACTCCAGGCCAAGGCAGGGCGAGCCACACTGCTGGCCAGGGGACCCGATTTACAGCTGTTCAAGGGTAAGGGTCCTGCCCAGGAAGCAGGACAGTGTGACAGAGCACTGTGCCCACGAGGGGACACCTTGCTAGGGGGCCAGGAGTGCCTGGAGGTGTGCGAGCCTCGGGGTGAGCCGGGGGGTTGACGGGGAGCAGCCGTGAATCTGTGGGCGCTGCTCTGTTGTCCTGGCTGCCCCGCGTCAGTGCCCGGCAGCCGTCTTGTCATGTGCAGCGTGTGACCCGTAGACCACTGCGCGGCAGTGACTGCCAGCCTCTACCACGTCAGGGCACACAGGAACTCTCTGCTGAAGCCCCACAGCACACGGAAAAATACATTGCTTTGCTGATCTGACAAAAAATAGGTCTAGTTTTGATTTGTTCACACGGGACGGCTATTCTTGTGTGGGCCGTGGTTACGGTTTTCTCCAACAGTCTATGGGCAAGGACACCAGTGCCCCTGAGTAAATAGCTGGGTGCCACGTGTGTTAAAAATGCTCGCAGTGCTTCGGCTGGAGAACTCCCCCTGGTGGAGCCACACCCCCGCCGCGGTCACGGCGAAGGCACACTGGCCGTGTCCTGATGTGCAGGGCGCCCGAGCTGGGGAGCGTCTCTTCGTCTTCGCCCTTTGATGATCAAGAACGTGCCCACTGTCCCCCGGGGGCAGGCGGGCTGGCGTGGAATGCGTGGTCTCAAAGCTGCGAGATCTGAGGGCCCCTGGGTCTCTGACCCAGCAGGGGTGAAAGGGCACCGTGGAGCCTGCCAGAGCCCCTGGGACGAACCGAGTCAGGATCCCGGCGGCCGCTCAGACCCGCTCACCATCGCGCTCTCTGTGGGCCATCTTCTCGTGCCTTCCCTTCCGCCGATGGCCGCACAGGGGCAGGACAAGGGGGGCCAGTGTGGGAAAGCGGGTCTCCGGGAAATAGTGTTCGGATGCTTATTTCGTGTCTCCGTGCTCCACCGGTGAATGAAATAGCCAATATTCAAAGCCCGAAACTCCTTTCATTGCGCCTCCGGAGGCCCACTCCCCCCACCCTGCCGGTGTGGCGCCGTGGCTCCTGAGTCATTAATCACTCTTTGTTTGGGCCGGGTGTTATTGTCCAGGACTGTCCAGCTCCTGCTCGGGCGGCAGAGCACCGAGGCCCGGGGTTCTTTGTCCACGCGCCCAGCCGGTGTGCACACAGAGGGGGCCATTCTGAAGCCCTGGGTAGCCTCCAAAACGTGCCGGGGGAAAGCGGAAATGTGCTGGCTGCCATTAGGTGGCCTGACAAATAAGTGCCTGGTGGCGATTTCCAAGATATCGCCTTGGTCCCTGCGTATTAATCTAAACACACACATTGGAGAACTAATGTTTTATTGGTGAGCAGTAGTTTGGGAGGCTGCTCTGCTTACAGAACAGGTCGCTGATTATGTGATGAGCAGAAACACAAGGGCTCCCCACAGCACTTGGCCTTTGCAGTTGAATTCCCAACTTGGAAGGACGCAGTTTAGCCCGAGCCCCGGGAGGCCCCGGAATGCAGTCCGTCACTGAGAAATGCTTAGGAACCTTACTGGAGCACTCCGATAATGCCCGACTGCATGGCCCTGCTAACGGGACTTAGAAATAAAAAAATAATAACTTCCCCCCACAAATCCTACCACCTCACTCATCTCCTGTCCTGGCACGATTTGCCGGAGGCGTCCTACCCGTGAGTCGGCGTACGGGCAGTCCTTCCCGCACCCACGCGTGTCTGTCCGTGTGCCGGGACGCGAGGCACTGAGCAGGGTTTCGTGCGGATGACAGGCTCCGGATTTACAATGTTGTCTTCTCGTGCGCACGTTTTCTACCCACTGCAACAAAAGAGGCTGTAGTGTAACCGCACCAGTGACAAATCTGCAGGACGCGGCTCGTTGACACGCCTTTTTATGGCTGAGGCTGCCTCGTTTTTTCTACAAAAATAAAAGGAAATCACAGGATCCTCACAATAACAGCTGGCAGAAGGCAGTTACTGGGAATCGCACGTCCCCGACGCTCTGCTTTGTAGCATCCGTCCTGGTGGCAGCTGAGAGGCTGGGCGGCGCCAGCACTGATGACAAACGGGCGGGTAATGGCATCACCTCGCCTAGTTGTAAAAGTGGATCCGCGGGCCCTTTTTGTGTGCTTGTCGTCCTGAACCGTCGGGTGACAGGGGCCTAGGACTGCCTGCCGGAGCAGCAGCATGAACGCCGGGCATCGGGCTGCCTCGCAAACATTGCACCTGCCACCCACTGGGGCGGGGGGCAAGCTGTGAAGCCAGCATTTGCCGCCTCAAAGAAATGGGGACCTGGAGGCCCCAGTGCGCCCGAGGGTGGGTGGCGGGAGCAGCGTGCCCTGTGCCTGGCTGGCTGGCCCCCGAGCTGGCGGGGTGGGCACCCAGCTGCCTCGGACGGGCCGGCGCTCTGTAGCACGCACTGGCTTTTCTTCTGAACCTTCTCTGACGGTCGAATGCGGCAACTCTGCCCTGGAGCACCGCAGCGGAAGTCACCTCCGTGGCGTCCTGGCTGGGCCGGCGCCGGAGGCAGCTTGTGTCAGAGCACGAGAGGCCAACACACGTGCCTCTGGGTGCATGGTTTTCCTTCGTAGGGTCCCTTCCCTTCCCACAGAGCTGCGCCTGAACGCGGGGCGGCGGCGCCCCCAGCCTGAGTATCACCCGGGGCGATACTCAGAACTGCCGCCCTCGAGCAGGCCCAGCCCCACCGCGAACCGTTTCTCTTGTTCCATAGGACACGCAGGTGACTCAGAAACATTTTTTAAAGATCCTCTCTCCACAAAGTTCTTGATATTTCTTTAAATGAGGCTTTTGTGATTTGTTTTTGAAATTTTGTGCTTACCCACGATTTTTACTGCCCCACCTAAGAACGGTGAAGCTTAAATTTCTTTCTTTCTTTTTTTTTTTGCATAAGTGCACAGATGTGAAGGTTGGAGGGGAAATGTGTGAACACAGCCTCTCCCCTGAAACCATGTTTCCCGGGGACCCGGTGGGATCCCCTGGCTTTGCCCATGGTGGTCAGAGGGCTTCACCCGGGCCCCGCGGATGTGCCCGGCCACCACTCACACCCTGCGCACCCCCGGCTCTCTGCAAACCCGAATGAGCTTAAACAAAGTGGCCTGAACGACGTCCCGTGTGTGGTTAAACGCCAGGCCCGGCTGCATGACCAGCAGTGCGGGAGCCAGGCGGGCAGCCGCTGTGTCTCTCGGGCCTACCGCTGGACAAATAGCCGGCTCTGCGGAGACAGGCCGCTGATTTAACCTCCGTCCTCTCCATTTTTAGCCCAGGATTCCACGACCTCACGAGAAAAGAGTTCTAAACAATGACAGAGCATGCGACCTGGCTCCGAGGTCCTTGAACAGCGCCACCGAAGGCCGTGACTTCCCGCTCAGCGGCGATGCTCACCAGGGTGCCCACGTTTCTGGTGTTAAAAAAGCGCACGTGAAGTTTACATGGGAACGCTCAGCATCTGTAAACATTCAACCGCTTTCTCGGCACGCTTAGCGGTCTGTCACAGTATTTCTCGCCGAGCCGAGCCTCCCCGCATGTCGGTGACAGTCCCACTTAGCAAAGAGAGTCTTCAACAAGAGAACTCACTGGTTCTTTGCGAGGAGGTTATAAGTGCTAATTTTTCTGTTGCCAATATCGATGATTAAATTGCCTTAATTTGCACGGTCTGAGTTAATCACGGGATGATTTATTCATCTGCTATGTTTACATGAAGTGGATTGTGACGATTTAGTTTATTTTAACTGTAGTTATTAGAAATACAGTCAGTGGTACTAGATGCCAGAGCAAATAAACATTTTAGCAGGAAACGTTTAAATGCTCCGAGTGGCCCTACGAGCCAGCATAGCAGGTGGTGATATCCTGTGTTTAAATTACATTTCAGCAAGTGAACATAATAAATCCTCCTGTGTTATCCATTTTGCTGGTAGCGACTTATACCCACATTATTCAGTTTGACCTCATTCTTGCTAATCACCATCCTGGTTTTAGCAGCTGCCACAGTGAGTGAAACAGTTAATGCAGTATTCTTGCCGAAAGAGTGCCTGTCAGGCTATTGATGACAAATTAAAATTAATAAAGAAGACCTGTGTTGAGTTTGAGGGAAGGGAACAGCGCGGCGCCCACGTGACGGTGCGGCCTCTGGGGCGCTCCGCGGAGAGTGTGTCTGGAGTGCGCGCTGTCTGGAAGGGCCAGCGGAGACCGCCGGCCCTCTGCCGGGGCCTGGAAGCCTCCCCAAAACACCCCGGGTGCCTCCAGCCTCATCCCGTGTAATTTATCCCTGGGAGAGTTACTTCCCCTTCTGCACACCTTCGCTCTCTGCCGCAACGATAGAGTTTCCAAGCATCTACAATTTTATTTACCTGGGCAAGAATCTTTGCAGGAACCATCACGCACGCATCAGAGCGCTGACAACGCAGCAAGTGAGTGCCGCTCAGGCCCGCGTTTCGGCCCGACAGGCCCGCCTCTGTTTCCAGGGGCCTGGCGCTGGGCTCAGGAGCCAAGGGTGCAGCTTGTGGGAATGGTGCTTAGCGTGGAGGGTTGTCCTTTTCTTCCTCATGGAAAATGGGCCCGATCACAGTGCACTGATCTTCTCGGCGGTTCCAAAAGGAGAGAGTGACATCTCCACACCAGGCTGAATGTACTGCACACGTGCGCTCCCAGGGCTTATGTGTGTCTCCTGTCTTCCTGCAAAGAGCACGTTCATCTGGAGGGAATGAGGAGCCCACAGTGGGGATGGGACGCTGGCGCAGGCCGGTCTGAGGCCCGGAGGTGGGCGAATGTGGCAGGGGGGTGTCTCGAGGCCTGCAAAACGCTGTTGCCGGCATCGCAGGCTCAGCGGACACAGTGTGGCTTGGGCCCGGGAGATGCAGCGGAAGCCGAGTTCTCTGCCCGAAAGGAGGCAAGGTGTGCGGTTGCATGACGTCTTGCCTGCGTTGGCTCAGGAAGCTCCAGGTCTCCTGGCTGCCCTGGAAAGAGGGAGCAAGGCCAGACCCGCTCCCACCCCCCACCCCCGGAAATCTAGGGGGAGCTCAGGGCCCACTGATGAAAAGTGGCAGCACAGAGCACGGTCCAGGGGCGAGAGCCCACGAGGTCGGGACTCCAGTGGCACCAAGGACGGCTGTGACCTCGGGGCTGTGCCTCCATCGGTGACCTTGAATTTCATATGCATGTCCTGTCTGAGGAACCAGCCCCAGACTCCATGGGCATAAAAAACAGTGGGGGGTGGTCCTGTCTGTCTGGGGCCCCGGGGTGCTGACCCACATGCTGCAGACCTCTGAGGGGGGCGTGCTTCCTCGCTGTGTCCTGCAAGCCCCTGTCCCTCCCAGCTTGCCCAGACCACCGTGGGGCTGCCTGGCTGGCCTGCTGACCCACCTCTGATGGCCGTGTCTCTGGTCCCTTCTCCCCGGAACTGGAGTGAGGTTGCACCTCGGTCAGGTCCTCTGAGATGCGACCGTTTGTCAGAGGACTCGGATGTAGGCCTGATATGGGCGGACCTTTCCCTCCTCCTCCAAGAGCAAGGTCGGGCCACACCTTGCCTGAGCGTGGCTGCAGGTGCTGAGCCTGAGCCCACAATGCCTCTTAGGCTTGGAGTGCCCCAACAAGGAGAAAGAGAGTGGAACTGAGATGTTCAGTAACAGTCTTGGGGGTTTCTAAGTCGCTGCCTCACGTCCGTAGAAGGTCACACGGGGCATTTATTAGAAATTATAACTCACCGCAAACTACGAACGGCTTCCATTTGCAGGAATGTTTGACGGCGTGGCGCGAGCATCCTGGCCGCCTGCCCCAACCGGGGCCCAATGGGGCCGTCCATTGCACAGGTGTGTAAAGTGCCGGTGCCCGTTCGTCTTGCCCCCGAAAGGTGCGATGGTTGTAATACAGGTTCCAGCGGGTTGGCACCATGAGTCACTGAGAGGAGGAGTCCTTGGCAATCATAGGGTCGACATCTGCCTTGTCAAGTTGCACCGTCTCCGGGTTGTAAAATAAAAATACAGAAAATGAGGAATTAATTCAATTAAACATTTTCCCACCCTCATTTTACCTTTCCTCACAGCTCTGGGGAATAATTTATGAAATGTATATCACCAGAAGACTTATTTTTGCCGTTATTTTTAACTTAATGAGTATACCTTGCACATCAGAGAGAAAGAACAAAGGTTAAATTTTACATTAACGGCACATTACAACATGGTATGCAAATATCTGTATGCAAATATAAAGCCCCTGGAAGATAAATGTGTTATATTTTTAACCAGTTAACTATGACTGTGAAGTATTGTGGGAGAGATTCAGTGGTTTCATTTTTATATCTTTCTTGTAAATAATGCATAAAGTATGTAGATGGTGTCAAAATATGATTAAGCTATTAGCTTTATAGTTTTCATAGTTAAGAATGTGTTCAGCACGGAACCTTAATAACTCATTTCTAAAGGCAGCGACCATTATGAAATATTTCTTGTTCAAGTGAATGTTATCATGTGACATAATGATTTTGCTTAAAACCAAGTTAAATGAGGAGTAAAATTAAACAATATTGCATGAATTGTGTTTGACTAATTCTGTGTCACATTATATTAGCCGAGCTTTCAGAATATGTGTTAATGACAAATAGTGTAACCCCCACATACTTTACATGTCTGTACCACCGCCCTTAAGTCATTAGCTTGTTAAAGGTTCATTTTGTTTGCCGTTTTTGTAGCCAGTGGCTTTTCCTGATTATTTTTGCCCATAAAAGTAGACGCACTTCGGAAATAAATTTTACACACATCGTGGGGACTTCATTTCAGTAACAAGGGCCTGGTTTTTATGAGAAAAGCAAATCATTTGAATCCGGGAGACACTGAAGGAGATGAGTGTTATTTCTAAATTAGACACCGTAATGACTTCCTAAAACAGGAGCCGCAGCCTCGAAAGAGCGCTGCTGTCGTGGTGGGGGACTTTGACGGATCGCCTTTGGTGAGAAGACAATCGAGTGCCAACCTGTGTTCGGTTGCAAAGGGCCGTCTGTCTTGGAGGCACTGCGGGGCTGACCCAGGGGCTGGGCTCTCTGAGGCGCCCCAGGCCCGCGCTGCGTACAGCAGTCGCCGGCTGTCCCGTCGACTGCAGGGCTGGGCGCCGCCCTGGGCGGGGTCTGCAGAGTGGGGGCTGGGGAGCGGGGACAGGTCGAGACCACACACTCCACGACCCCAGTGAGAAGCTTGAGCAGGGCAAGAGAGTGCAGGGAGTGAGGCCACCGTGTCACAACCACGCGCAGCCAGGGCTGCGGGGGGAGGGGGCTGTCCCTGCTCAGCTTCCAGTGTCCTTTCTGCAAAGGCTCTTCACTTGTTATGTGGGTGGAGCCAACTGGAGGTGCTGGTGGCACTGGACGCAGTGTCAGGATGTGGGGGTGGCCTGGGACAGCGCTGTCCCTGGGGGAGGGAGGGCGTCCCCTGGGCACAGGTGTGCCTGTGGCTGTCAGCAGGAAGGGGTCCGAGGTGGGTGGAGGGCCTGGGGCAGGGGCCGCACAATCTCAGAACTGGGGGAAAGGACCCAGATTTACAGCATTAACATGACAGTGACGGGTGCATCTCCATCGAAACCCACGCGTGCCGATTCCGTGTGGGAAGTAAACGCCAAACTGAACACCGGGAGTTGTCTGGGAGAGCCGTGCGCTGTGGCCTGGGGTGGGCATAACTTCGGAGCCCCAGTGGGGAGTCCCCACCCACTCCCGGTTTGAGCTTCCTCTCTGGAGGTCTGTCTTCTCCATGCAGGGGCCACATGGCCCCAGTGGACTGCTGGCCTCAGAAGCTGCAGGACAGTCAACCTCCACTGTTTGAAGGCCCACCCCCACCCCAGCTGTGGTACTTGGTCCAGGCAGCCACGGGGGACGCAGCTCCGAAGGCCCAGGGGCCCTGGGGTGATAGCCGCACCTGCCCTGGAAGCCGCAGATCGTCTGCTCAGTGCCGGACACGAACAGGCACCACCTTCGCCGACGCGGCGCGGAAGCCCAGCCTCACTCACACACAGCCACACTGCTGTCTTGCCGTTCCTGCGAAGCCTGGCTTATTTTTCTCCAGTCTCGCTGCCTTCAGAGGGTGGGGGGAGAGTTGTGATCAGGCCTCGAGTGGGAGCCCAGGCACTTGCAGGAGACACCGTTGGGGGCTCTCAGGAAAGCGAGGACCGGAGTCCTGCGTGCTGGAAGTCCGTCCACAGAGCCCAGAAACGAATCAGTGTGGACAAAGGACGATGACATGCGTTTTGTTTTTTCTGCACGGTGTCTCCCTGAGATGGTCCCCTCTTGGGGACCGACACTCGCACATCATTGTGACCCCAGGGTTGTCCCCTCGGGGACTATCACAAGGACCTCTCTGGCAGCAGGGGAGTCGTTGGTGAACACCCAGGGGCTCCGATCTGCTTCCAGATGTTGCATGGGTGAACGCGTCTTCACAACGGCCTTTGTTTAAAGAACACAAAGTGTTCAAAGTCACACTCATGCCTTACACAGAACTTGCAGAATGTGCAGATACGCAGAAGGCACGGCGTCCCTAAGACCCTCCCCCGTCCCTGTCCCAGCGCCCAGGGCTCCCCCGTACACCCTGGACTCATGCCTCTCCCCACCCCCTCAAGAGGACACCCTTGTCTGCTTCCTTCCCCTAACGGAACAGAAGAGAACAGAGCAGAGCAGACTTTTATTTTGTTTTCCTTGTTTTTTTTTTTGTTTTTTGTTTTTTGTTTTTAACAGCTAACACCTGGAAGAATGCTCAGACCAGTTGTTTCCCAGAGCACAGCCTGGGGGTCCCCAGGACCCCCTGGGTCAACACCGGTTTCAGAAGAGCTAAGGTGTGGTTTGCCATTTTCACGTCCCTTCTCTCTCGAGCGCACAGTGGAATTTTCCGGAGTCTTCGCGTAGGGTGACATCACAACGCATGGGACACAGAAGCAAGGGCGGGAAGCAGTTGTCCCCTAAGAAGCCGGACTGACGGAGATGTGCAAAGGAGGGAAACGACACTGCTCTCTACGTTCTTTGTAGTGTCAGCATGTTGTGGATTTGTTGTTTCTTTAAGAAAGGAATTAATGTATAAATATTTCTAAAATGATCAATTTAATTTTAATGTGGTAAATACCAGCTGATGTAACCCACATGCGACTCTGAATAATTTTAAGAGTGTAGAGGGTTGTGAGAGGCCCAGACGTTTGAAACTGCTGACCTACGTCACGGTCGGTGTGCAAAGTATCTGCCAAAAAAAGGAACGAGCGAGTTGGCTGAGGCTGCTGATGTCATTTCTGGTTCCCTCTACATGTGTTTAGAATGCCCGTAATTGTGTGCTTTGCTCTTTAAGCTGAAACGCGCACACCGAAGCCAGTTCCCTCAGTGCCAGGTGTCCTGTGATGGCCACTTGGCCCAGCTGGACAACGGTCCGTGTCACCCAGTGATGCTCCGTCGCACGGACGGTGCACCAGGACGGCCTACAGAGCCCCGAAACCATGGAGGCATTTCTGCGTGAGTTCCGGTCCTTGTCAGGCTCTCGCTGGGCGTTGCCCAACTGCCCCCCAAAGTCGTGCCAGTTCGCGTTCTTGTCAACAGGGGGCGTGGGCGCCAAGCTCCTTCTCCTTGTCAGCGGCACTGTCAGGAGAAAGACCGCGCCCCACTCCTGTCTCGTGGGCCCTCACCCGGTTCCCTGCGGGCAGGGCTCCGCCCCCGTGGGCACCGAGCTGCTGTCTCCCCTCCCTGGTGGGCGTCTGGTCACGCCTCCAAGGAGGCCCCGGAGCAGGCCTGCCTTGACCTCCCCTGGCGGCACCTCCTCTAAAACTGGGCCACCCAAGTCATGGTCCCCAGGGCCCCAGTCACCGAGCCTGTAATCGAGGTTTCTCGTCCTGTGGCCCTAGTCTGAAGGGTTGTAGTGGGGCCCTCACCTGGTTGCCCCAATCCGCCGTGATGTTTTACCCCGGGGGCAGTGCTGGTGGGGCAGGGGTAGAGCCCGACACCTGGGTCACTGCCAGGCGCCCTCTCCACCCGTTTTGGCTCCCCCACAGCTTTCCAAGAGCCCCGGTGGGGCTGCCGGCCCTGTGGACTGTGGCTGGTGCCCCCAAGGAGCTGAACTTCACAATGGACTGAGGTGTGGTTAGCTCACACTTGACCGGCCGCATGGGACGGGTGGCCTCCTGTGTCGGACGGCGCACCGGTCCACGTTCGAGGGATGGCGCTGCTTCTTTGACAGTGTGTGGTCTTGACTTGGAGTGATTACGCTCGGACACACTTCCCTCCCGTGTGCCAAGGACACATTCATAAGCCCGGCGCTCAGACGTGTCGGCCCATCAAAGTGATTGCGTGGCTCTGTTTGTCTAAGAGTCCTTTCGGACAGACCCTGGGAGCGGGAGGGCTTCTCGAGGAGAGGGCGCAGCCTGCCCGACGGGGAGTTTGACCCTGCTCCTCCCTGGTGTGGACTTCGAGGACCTACGGTCTTACCGGGCACCGTCGGCGTGCTCTGTGGGTCTCAGCACACTCAACGAACTAACCTTGACCTGCGGGGGGGACCTGGGGCCAGCCCTGGTATCATGGCCTCGCGAGGTGGCCAGTTCTGGGTGCAAGCAGGGAGCAGCTGCCACAGCCCAGGTCTGCCCCCTGCTCTGCGCAGGTGCAGAGAACCGGACGCCCCCCAAACCCCCCAGACAGCAGCGGGTGAGGTCTGCTCAGAGGGTGACCCTCTGCAGCTGATGGGATTTTCCTCCCCCTCCCTCTTTGTTAACTTGTTCTAGGCAGGTCCTGCTGGCTACCATCAGTGGCACGGGAACCAAGGATGGGCTGCCGGGAGCACCCTCTCTCCTTCACAGAACGTACTGCGGCGCCGCGTCGCAGCTGAACCAGACGCTCACGGGGCCTGCCAGCCTCCTTTCGGGCTGTGCTTGGCCCATTTAAATAAAGGCCTTTGCAAGTTACACGGGACTAGTCTGGGGACTAGCGTGACACCATTTTCCAGCTGGTGGGAGCATTGTCCAGAAGCACCAAGGGCAGATTGGTCGTGTGTGGCACGCTACAGAACCGTGGGGCATCGTCATTGGCCTTGCAGAAGTGCCACTGGCCTCGAGGACTTGATTCAGCCCCACACAGGGCTCACGGGGCCAGATGGGTCCCCTAGACCTGCAGCTGGTGGCAGGGGGTGGGTGGCTGTTCTCTCCTTCACAGTCTGTTGTCGGCATGAATCCAAGACGAATGAACCCCCCTTTCATGTTACTAAATGACATCCTCAGTCTGTCCCAAAGCCCCCAGGGTGACCCCATCGAGTCCCTTTATGGCCGGTGCTGGGTGCCGCAGGTTCGGCCCAGAGTCCCCACGTGGGGCACCCATGGCCCGGTCTTCCCGCCCCAGAACCCCATGCCCCTTGTCCACCACCCCCACTTGGGACGAATGGTGTGGTTCTCCGGGATAAATTGCTGCGCATCTTGCTCCGCAGAACCGTGAAAGGGATGGGGGTCCTTCTTTGGCTTTAGTGCTTCGGAGACTCTCCCAGTCATCAGTGGCCTGGCAGCAGCGTCATCCTCGGGGATGCAGTGACAAGATGATTGAATGGCGAGGCCAGCGAGGACGGGGGGCAGAAGGCATTTGGAGGAGCAGCCACACACACGTGTCCCGGTGTGGAGTCTCCCTGGAAGCAACACCGGCCGAGCGTCGGTAAGAACCGCCTTTGGAAGGTGGGCAGCCGGGGGAGGCGTGTCGGCCCGGGACCACATCGGGCTCACCGGGAGTGGCCCTGCTGGTGTCTCAGTGACGCGTCTGCAGGCCTTTGGCTCCTTGCACAGCCCAGCTGCACCACCAACCATACGGAGCCCCTGAGCCGTGTCCCCGTCCGCCAGGTGCATGTCACCTGCACACGGCACGTGAGGCTCTCTGTCCTGGGGCTGTGGCCACGCTCCCTCCCTGCCAGACCCGGGAGTGTGGCCCAGACCCAGGGGGAGTGAGGACAAGTGATGGGACCCTGACTGTGCCTGGAAAATGCGTGCAAAGCTGGTACTCCCTGGCTTCTGGCTGCCCCTCCCGAGTGCCGGTGACGCCCCAGTCTGGGTCTCCTGTGTCCTCGTTGTGACCCGGTGAGGCACCGCTTCCCTTTTTAGGTCTTTATTTCTCAGGGACATTTTGGGGTGCAGCCCCTTGAGTGGAAAGGATGGAGAGACCCCATGCCCTCTCTGTCCCACACCCCCGGTCTCCCCGATAAGTCCCACCTCGAACGGGGGCCTTGCGTGTGTCGGAACCGCCGAGCTGGTAGGGTGCTCACTTCTTCGCTGTGGTCCACGGTTTCCCTGAGGGCCCGTGTTTGAGCAGAAGAGTCTCCGGGTTTGGACAAGTGTGATGTCACGCGTGCACGTGACACTGTCACCCAGGGCGGCTGCACTGCCCTAAGGGGGGGGGGCTCTGCTCAGTAGCCTCCCCTGCCAACCCCTGGCCACCCCCGACTCTTTTACTGTCTCCAGGGTGCTCTTTTCCGAGTGTCCTACAGTCGGAATTGTCCAGCGTGCAGACTTTTGGACTGGCTTCTGCCACTGGGCTCTGTGCAGGGCGGCTTCTGCCTTGTCTTTTTGTGCCGTGGCGGGGGCGGCCTTCCGTTGCCAGGGTGCCCGCAGCCACGCATCTGAAGTGGCTGTGTTCATTTTAGTTTCACAGGGGAGGCACCCGAGCCAGGGAGGGGCCAGTGCTTGGCTTCGGGTCCCACTGCTCTGGGGAACTATCAATGGCATTTAAACCCAGCCCAGGTCCGCCGCCTCCAGATCCACCGTCACGCTGCGCTCCCCCCTGGGCTGGGGACATCCGAGTTTGATTTGTCGTTTATTTTCTGCCTCGGTGGCACATGTCATTCAACGTCATTCAACACGCTGTTCTGCAACTCTGTTTCCTGGACGGAGGACACCTGCAGTGCCCATGTGCCACCCCTGAACGTGGGGTGACGTGTACCAGTAACATGGTGTGGTGGCCACACAGGGACAAATGCCCCACCTGAGGGTGGCAGCCTTGTCCTGGCGGTGGCTCATGTATTAGGTTGGGGACAGGAGACTCTCCCGCCTGATGGAGCCTGGGCGGGAAGGAACCACACGGCTCTCTGCAGCTCAGCTCCTCCATTTCCCTTCTAAAACCCCCCTGGAACTGTCCTGCAGCATGCTCACCCCCCTTTGGCCTGTCCACCACCAGGGTGCTGACCACTTCCTTCGGGACACCATGTTCGGGTGCAGGTCTCACCACGAGGGGACCCTCTAAGCGTCTCAGCAGGAAGCCCTGGTTCACCGCAGCCCCGCCTGGCTAAGCCTCGGGGAGACTCCGAGAGTCGGCTGAGCTGCCGTGGAAGCCTCGTGGTGCCTGCTTCCGCCCGCTTTGCTCAGCCACCCAGACTTAGCTATTTGGGTTTCCCTCATAAATCAGCCACACCGAGCATCTTAATCATCTTCTTCCCGTTTGTCTGTAGCTCTCTGCCCTCCAAGAAATAAATTACCCGCAATTACTTAAAGTCAGTAATTGAATTTATTTTAGTGGTAGAGAGAAAATTTATCCATTTTGCTTGTAATTTGTAGTCATTTTTAGTAATTGATAGTAATTTTCTAGTAAATACTAATTAAATGTTTCACTAACTAAAAGAAGTACAGAGTAATGCACTCACTAAGCATTAGGATTTCCAATTTATCTTTATACCGGCGAGTGATTTAGGTTGAGTTGATAGGATCTAGAGGAATTATTCTCACCCTGGTAAGCTTTAAGAAAGCCACAGAACTGGAGAACTAAAGAGTGTGTTCACCATGATCTGCCCTTGGGTTACAGGCAGGGAAACTGAGGCAGGGGACGAGGAAGGTGCTGGTCGAGGACCAGCTAGCTGCACGGCCCGTGGAAGGAGGGAGGCCCTGAACACAGAATTGCTGTCTGCGGCTCTGTGTGTCCGTTTGACTTCCGAGAGCACGGGGCTGATGGAACAGAACAAGCCCACAGTGGGGATTCCTGGTTTCCTGCGGGAAGCTGGGGTGGTCCAGCTCCCCTGATCCTGCCCTGTCTTCCTGCCCTGACTGCAGCGCCTCTGTGCCCAGGGTGGACGGAACTGTGTGTTCTGGGCCATCCTGAAGATGGTGCTTCTTTTGCAGGGGGTCCCCCAAGTGAGATATCACAGACTGATAAGAGCGCAAGTTTTCACTTCACCACACGAACCCATGAGTCCCGGTGAGGGGGCCGGCCCTGGGTTTTTACCTGGTTCGGTTTTTCTTCCTTTTAAATGATTCTCTGGGAAAGCTGGGTGCACAGGGTGTCCCGTGCCTCTGGCGTGGCTCGGAATCATCTGGTCCCTGGTCTTCCCGGCCGGGAGCCTGAGCTGGGAAAGCCAGGAGTGGCGATTTTCCCCAGGACAGACTCCTCGTTAGAAAGTAATATCCCTCTAGAATTAATTAATTAATGGGAGTTGATACAATTAACAAACACTGAATGACAAACTCCACGGAGGCACCCCTGCCTGATGAGCGCTGTGACTTGGAGCCGCGTGGGCCTCTGGGCTTCCCGCTCCCGACCAGCGGAGTGAGGGGCTGGGCCGCGCCAGCTTTTTAAAGTGCAAAACGCAGGGAAAATATGTCTTCACATTTACAGTCCTGAGGAATAGTGTAAACTTGAAGAAAACGACATTGAAATTATCCGTGGTGACCAAAGGTGATGAATGTGTCAGTACATTTTCTTGAAGACTTTCTTCCCCGCAGGTTTTTTCAGGTGTGATGCAATCGGGTATAAATGCCGGTGCTGATTCTTCTGTACATGGTAATACAGGTTAAAACCATTCTGGTGTGGTTTTCAGAAACGCCGTTTTGAGTGATTACATACTATTCCATCCAGTAGAAAAACTTGAATGTGCGCAGCCACTTCCCTGCTCCTGTGCCGTTTATTACGTCGGATGTTATCTGCAAGTTTCAGGATTAGAAACGGTGCTTCTGTGAACATCTTTTAGGAGCTTGTTATACGTTTAGATTATTGTCTTTGGTTAGTTTCCCCGAGCAAAATTCCGAGGTCAGAGGCCATGACTGTTTTAAGGCTCGAGTTCACGGCCAAGCCGTTTCATGGCAGTGTCGTCCTGGTGCGTCCCGGGCCCAGGGAGACAGGACATGTCCCGTTGTGCTGTGCTCCTCTCTGCTTTGGCCAGTGCCAGAGAAAAGTTTGCTAGTTGGAGGGGTGACGCATCATGTCATATTTAGTATCCAGTTTTTGATTAACCACGTGTTTAAATATTTTTCTTCATATTAAAATCTGTATTCTCTCTTCTTAGAATGGCTTATTTCTGCCCTTATTATTCCATTGGGACGTTTTTGTTTTTCTTACCCATTTATATGAGCTACCTACATAAAAAGGATATTAAATCTGAATTCTATTTCTGCACATTTTTTTCTAATGGCACTGATTTCCGAGGTGGCTTTCCTGCTCACAGTAATTCTTAAATGATCCGGGGACAAGGCCACCTTTCCCATTTCTTCCCTTCCAACAAATGCCAAGTTCATAGGCACAGGTGCCTGCCAAGCAGGGGCGGGCGCTGTAAAGATGTTGAGCAGCTCGAATACCCGTGTGAGCCTGGCTTTTAGAAGTCTTTCTTTCCTAACCAAGGAATCCTTGCATGAATTAAATATGACACCTCCCTCCTTCAGAAAGAAGACAGGTTGTGCTACGCTTCTTGTCCCCATTTCAAACCCGAGGAAGCCTGCTTTCTGATCACACATGAAACAGGTGTCTCTTCCATTAAACATACATCTTCAATTAGAGCACAGCCCCCCGGGGTGGTGGGCGGATGGAGCCCCCGCTGGCCAGGCAAGGCCAGCTGCCACCGCCCGCGGAGCCCAGACCTGGGCAGAGGGGCCCTCAGCCTGCTGAGACGCCCACCTGGCAGGGCAGAGCCAGACCTTTGAAAACCGGGGGAGGGCTCTCTCCTCCTGACCTGGCGGCCCTGAAGTCGGTCAGCCCAGCATGACGCTCTGAGGCTGCTTGAAAACAGCACTTTCTGGGGAAAGATCCAAGGCCGAGCGATGCTCGGGGCGTTGTTCATGCCACTCAGCCCAGCCAGGCTCCTCACTGTCTGCGGCCACGGAGAGCTGAAAAGATACATGCTCATCTGTGTGGGGACTTTTAAAAAGTCTTATGAACTTAAAAACTCCTGGCCACTGAGTAAAGTTGAGTCCTCCTTGAAGCCTCGCTGCTTCCTCTGGTCCCTGCTGGGAAAATGCTGGGGTCCCCCTCTGTGTGCCCCCGACATGCCACTGCGCCCTCCCACACAGGCAGCCACGTGCCCTGAAAAAATAGTGTGTGTGCGTGAGTGTGCTTGCTTGCATGTGTGCACACATACGCATGTGCATGGCATCTGCAGGTGTGACATGGGACCCAGGTGGCACGCACATTCTGCCCCGATGCTGGCTCAGAGAACAACCCAGGGTCCTGGGTCAGGTGTGCAGCTGGACACCAGTTGGTGGGGACTGGGGCGCTGTGGCCTCTCCGCCAGTGCTGCGGCCACGTGATCCCCAGGCCGCCGTCCCTGCTGTGCAGCTCCCTGGGCCCTCTCTTGCCCTGTCTGCGGGTGGGTGCCCATCACCGCAGCGAGCCCAGGCAGGGCGTACGGCACTTGCTGTCTGGACCCTGCCGCAGCAGCTGATGTCACGATGGGGTGTCCTCTGGATGGGACCCACTTCCCGCTCTCACTGACCTGGCGGTCATTGCAAAGGGGCAACAAGGTGGGTGTCTGGAGCGTCTTTTCTTCAGAGCACCCTGTTTCACAGAAGGGGAACCAAATCTGAGGCAGGGGAGTGGACAGGTGAGAAGGAAGCTGGGCTGAAAGGTGCACGAATGACTTGTTTTTAAAAACGGGTCCGGTCCCTAGGAGGAGGTGGGTAACGACATGCCTTTGAAGTTCAGCAAATAAATGTGCAAACTGGCTCTCCCAGGAAGAGAATTCTTTTCTTAAAAAAAAAAAAGAAGCCTCATGACAACAGGCAAAGTTGAGCCCGAGTGGGAGCGTGCCATTTAAAATTCAGCGATGCTCATCTGCTACAGGCAGATGCGTGTTTCCAAAGATCTACTTCTTATGAAGATCTCCCGTTTAATTAAGAAAAACTAATATCAAAGCAGTTTTTTGCATTTAATATTCGTGTTTAAACTTCCCCTAGATTAAGTGAGCTTAAACAGTCGCGATGTCTGACTTTAACAGCATTATAAACCGCATTAGCGATTGAGAGGATCAGATTCTGCCATGTTAGGTTGTAACCTAACCGCGATTTGCGGTGGCAGGCAGTGCGTGCACGCACGGCGTGGGGACAAGATTTATTGTCGCAGAGACGTTCTGCTTAACACCGAGCTTGTCATTCCATTAATAATGACTGCTTAGGAGCCATCGCCTTGGCATCTCTGTTGTCCTGAAAACTTAAAACTCACAGCACAATTCTTTACGACGTGTTACATTGCCCCCTCTGGGTATTCCTGACCATTATCCCATTTGGTTATATTCAAAACCGCGGCCTCCGGAGAGAGCATTAGGCCGACCTTTCACCTCCCAATATTCCTGGTTCAAATGGCGTAATAACATGTAGTGAATATTTACAAGCACACTTATGCTATAATAGAGTACTGCTGTGAACATTAGCACGTATTTTCTGCTCAATCAGGCTTTGATGTAGAGCTCACTGTGCGCCCCAGAGAAAATGCAGTCCCCAGTAAGCTGTGCTAGTGAAACACCCTCGAACCTAAACAGCTTCCATAACATAAACGGACGCGATGCAGATGAGCGAGCGGAGCGGGAGAGTCGCTGGGATGCCCGGGGTCCTCAGGACCTCCCCGGCGGGCAGACAAATCCGGGCGGGAGCTGGGGGCCCTCACTCCCTGGAATTTGCAGTTCTGAGTGGATCTGCTGTGGGGCTTATCCAGAAAAAGGAAATCATTGGTCAGAGGATGGGCTGGTACCAGGTGGCTTAAGTGATCTTCCCCAGGGCTTTTAATTTTTCTAATTTGAAATTTCTTCTTTTTAATTAAAAAAACAACAACAGATCATCCTCCCAACTCACAGCATAAACTGTAAAATATCTCCTCTGCTTGGCCTCTCCTCCCTAGATCCACTCTGACCTTTCCTAGCCCCGCCCCTTCCCCCAGCCTCCCAATTCGCCCCAACCCATTGTGTTGGCCACACCCATTGCATTATCTCCTCCCCTTTCCATAGATGGCTCTTGTTGGCCCCGGGATTGCCTAGCTCCACCCCTCCGCACAGGCTCCACCTTCTCAGCTAGCCCCACCCCTTCTTAAGCATTGGCCGCCTCATTCTAGCCCCTCCTTCTCCCACCCACCAGCCTTTCCAGGCTGAAGGAGCAGAGGTGAGGTATTATAGGATTGTACACCTGAAACTTGTATAATTTTATTAACCAGTGTCAACCCAATAAATTCAATAATAGAGAAAATACAGGGTCCGGCAGCAGTAAGGCCTGTTTGAGTATGGTTCGTAGGGTAATAATATGGGTGTATTAATTTGAACATTTTAATTTGTTAAAACGAAAACTAAAACATTTCAGTTTTAATTTGAACATTTCACCTAAAATGTCATATGGTGTGCTTGAGTGTGATATTGTTATGTTACAGATTTATATATATGACTTTGTAATAAAAGATTTTGTCATAAAAAGGGGGGCGTTATTTGTGCCGGACCCTGAGTATCGGAATCCTGTATGTGAGTAAAATAGGATACAGTTACACTTTTAAAAAATAAGGACTGCAGCTGAGTTCTCCTGCTCATCCGCTTTCTGGCTCGCATCCCCTCCTCCTCCGGCGCTAACAAGGACTAGAACGTTCTCTGTGGAGCCCGCACCAGGGGATGGAGGGAGGCTGCCTTGTACTCCTAAACTCTGGGGCCAAAGAGCCCTCCCGGTAGGAAGGGGGTTATGTCCTTGAACTCAGAGCTGTGCATGCATGTCTGTGTCTACCTCATGTGGTTACTTTCTTTCCTTTTGGCAGAGCTAGTATAAATAAGAGTATTGGATTTTCAGGCCATTTCTGCCTCGAAAATTCAAGAGGTCAGAGGCTTCTAATGAGATTCCTATAATTCAAAGGTACCTGGCTGGAAGGTCGGCCATCAACAGTGACTGCACAGCTGTCACGGGGCTTGTCTGTCACGAGTTCCTGGGAGATCTAGGCTATAAATTACTGGGGCTGCAGGGGTCCTGAGGCCCAGCCAGCAGTAGGGGACCCCTCTTCTGTGTCCTGACCTCCTGCGGCTCTGTGACCTGGGGCCGGTAGGCGCCCTCCTTTACGGCTGGCCTAGAGGTAAATGGACCCACAGCTAGAAGCGCTTGGAGACAGTGGTTCGCTGCCCTGTGGACAGGCGTTCGCCGGGCGGGCGGCCTTGATAAATGGTGATTGGCCCGGCGTGCGGGGTTCGAGGCCTCCACAGCCTTTGGGTTGGCGTCCAGTGCCGCAGACTGCACACCGGCGTGTTCGGTAAATACCCCGCCGATGCAGGTCACCTCATCCGGGCTGTGAGTCATCATTGTGAGTGACACAGGACTGAAACCGGAAACCGCCTCTCCTGGGAACTTCCATTTACGGTGGGAGCTTGTTACAGCCCAAGTTGTCGAACAGATTTGAATTTGCCACAGGTTAAGCCTCGCATTCCCTGGACACCGCATATGATGAGAACCTGGTGGAAGACACTCAGGTTATCACCTGGCGTTAGTCTGTCTCCCGCTTTCCTGCTGGGTCAGCGCGAAGGTGGGTGAGCCGTCCCGCTTAGCAGGCATCTGGGGGGCCTTGGGTGTTTCCTGTATTTTAGGAGACTGTTTTGGTCCTGGTCTGGCGTACAGCAGTATCTTTGTTGAGTTTTTTCTCCCTTCTTCCGCTCCTTCTGTCTCTTTATTTGAGTTTCCCAGGAGAGTGAGTTTGCACCATCATTTATTTCATGCTTGTTATGTGTCGCATGGTGCTATTAGCTCTTGACATGAAATATGTGATTTAGTTTTCACAACGACCCCAAGGGGGAGTTGTTTTTGGCCCCATCTGGTTGTCGAAGAGCCCAGAGCTCAGAGACGTGAAGACACTTTCTCAGAGTCACACAGCCCGGAAGCTGAGGGGACCCGACGCCCAGAAAAGCAGTGTATGCTGAACCCCCGAGGCCTTCAATGTTGTCAGGGTTACTCCTCACGTTGCGAACTTGTCTCGAGGCTTTAATGAGACACGGGAGATTGTGGGCATCTTCCTTTGGAAGTTCTATTTAAGTTTAAATATATACGTTTGTGTGTTTTCTAACTGTGCACTGAGTTCTTTGTCATGAGGACACTTTCTGGCATCCACGACGGTACGTGTTTTGAGCACCTACTGTGGAGGCTTCACTAGTTGCTGGTGTGTGATGATCTGACCTTGATGGGGACCGGATGAGGAGACCATCGAGGTTTATATCCATGCGGGAATTTCTGGAGGGTTTTCAGGCAAGGCCATTAACCCAATTCCCCCCGGGGTGGGGGGAGGACTTGGGGAAACCTAATCCGGCTGGCACTTAAGGACAAGGAAAAAGCCTGGTTCTCACGAGCTGCCTTTGAGTTTACAGTTAGACAAAGCCAACAGCGTGGGTGGTGCTTGAAGACAAAGGCAGGCACGGGGTCAACCAGGGAGAGAGAATGCAGAGGAAGCTGGGTGGGTTAAAGGAGCTCATGTCTTTAAGGAGAAGGATGAGGGACCGGGTTGGGCTGGAAGAAGCAGTGAGAGACAGTAAGAAAGCCAGGAAAGTCAGGTGTCAGGAGCCCAGGGAAGAGGTCCCAGGAGGCCACGGAGAGCTGTCCGCAGCCCGGGTGCAGCCCAGTGGTCCGGGAAGGCGGGGCCTTGCCACACCCGTTTGAGGCAATACCAGGGGACTCGCAGAGACTTCGCTCCAAGGTGGCGGGGGAGTGGGGTGAGCCAGCCTGGAGGGCAGAGGAGGAGGGGTGGCGTGGATCGCACGCGTGCACACGTGGCTTTGGGAGGACTGCGACGTCAAGGCGACGGACACGGCAGGGGGCATGCGGATGGGGCAGGTGTCTAGCTGTTCTTGTTTGTCAGTCGGGCTTTTGCAGCAGGTGTTCCTTCCTCACTGAAGGAGGCATCTGGTGGATACGTCAAAGACATGCAGAGAAAGGACGGATGTCAGTCTCAAAGGCAAAAGGCCTGAGTGTCCTGATGGATGATTTAAGTCGGGAAATTTCGCTTTGACATTTCGAAGCCTGGTCCCCTGCCCAGAGTGGGGCCCATCACTGACATACCTGGCAGCGACGAGAGGGGCTTTCTCTCTGCACAAGTCAGCAAGCACGTGGCACCCGTGTCTGTGTCTGCTGTTGGGTACATCCCCACACTGTCCCGCAGACTCCGTCCCAGCATCTTCACGCGTCCCTGGGGAACGCGCCCCTGAAGACCCAGCAGCCCTGCGGGTCCCTGCAGCCTTTCCCAGCACCCCCTTTGCATCCTGCCTCCCTCCTGGGCTGCCGCACTTTGCTGATGCCCCGGGGGGGCCCCAGCACGTGGGGTGGCAGCTCTGTGTTCCTGTTGGCAGACTTTTTCTGCACAGGGTCAGGTTCTGCGTGTTTTATCTTTGCAGGAACTAGTCTCGGCTCTGATGCCAGTGGGCCCTTGAACACACAGGTTTGATCGCATTGAGGCACTTCCAGGTGGGCTATTGTCAGTTTAATGAATACCTGCAGTTTCCATCTGGTTGGGAGTCCATGGGTCACAGATTTCCAGTGTCCGAGGGGCCACCCGCATGCATTGGCCTATGCCGTTGTGAATGAGAGACTTGAGCGGGGGACCTGGGACCGATCCCTTGAATATACCTAGGGACAACTTAGATTGGGGGAGTCAAATCTTAGCAAACTTTTGGCTGCCTGGGTGATAGGTACCCCTACTCTTGTGTTGTTCAAGGTCACCTATACTCAGCCCTGCCCTTGTAGTGTGAAAACAGCCACAGTCGGTCAACACCGATGTTTGGGTTGGCATTCTGACAAACTTCGTTATGGACACAGAAATTCGAGTTTCATATATTCCACGTCACACAATATTCTTCTTTCTTGATTTTTTCCAACAGTTTTAAAGTGTAAAAACTGCTCTTTTCTCGCAGGCCACACTGCACGGGCAGCAGATTGGATGTGGCCCCCGGGCCGCTCTCTGCCCTCCTGCCCCCAGCAGATTCCCCTAAGCAGTGGTCGGGGACCTCTGGGCGTGGCGTCCCTCCTGGTCCGGTGGTGACTAGAGGAATGACAGAAGGACATGTTTAAGTTTTGTATTCTCATTTATAGCATGCTCCTGGTGGTCAGGTTCACTTAGGACATGACCGAAATTTTGTCCTGGGCGTCTCTGAGGAGTCCTAAAAGACCCCGAAACCGACCACGTAAGTGTCCGATAAGCACCGAGCATCTTTTCGGTACTAGCTGGGTTCCAAGTAAATGAGTTCAGATATTGTGCTGAGTCGGAGGTTAAACTTCTTCCTGCCTCCAATTCCCTGTATGTATAGATATAGGTAAGAGGTACATCCTTCTGCCTGCTCTTGACCAAGGATTGCTTAAAAACAAAAAACCATCTCACCTGAATATGCAGAACCGTTACTTCACATAAGCGCTGCGGGTCCTCCTCCCTGCGTCCTGTGGGTAGCTCCCCTGTGGGGTGTGGGCTCAGGGACCAGAGTAGCCTCGCTCCCCGGGGGCCAGGTCTCTCCCCGAAGTCAGCCTGTGTCACCGCGGGAGGCGGGGCTGGACGGCTGTCCCGGGTTTCCCGTGAGGGAAGAACCAGTCTGGATGCATCTCCAATCCTCTCACCTGTGGAGCGGGAGACCCAGAACGCCTTCCGCCCCCCTCCGGGATTGGTTAAATTAGAAAATTCCAGAGAAACAGTCATTTTTTTAGTAATATTTTATGGTCAGTGCACTAAAGACTTTTTATACTAACAAATCACTCATCGTTCACCTGAAATTCAGACACAACTGGGCACCTGTGTTCTTATTTGCCAGATGTGGCCACACGCGGCCAGCCCCAGTCCCTCCTGGACCCGAGGTCCTCTCGGCCACACCGACCACCCCTGGCCTGCATCCTATGTCCAGCTGCCCCTGGCTTCCATGCTGTCCTCGCTGGTGCCCCACCCACCTGGCTCTCACCTGGCCCACGTCGGATGCTCCAGGTGCCCCAGGCCCCTCACCGAATGGGTTCTCCCAGGGCCTCCCTCGGGGGAGGGGAAGCCTGCGAGTTCCCAGCAGGTTGTTAACACTCCGAGGCCCTTGAGCCGAAAAGGCAGGAGCCGCCCTGCCGAGGCAGGAGGGCTGCTCGGTGCAGCCCACCAGGCTATGAGGCTGTTGGATGGGGCCCCCACGCAGGAATGGATGTGAGTTTGGCGTGGACCACGGCACCCAGAGAAGAGCTGGCTGGCGGGGAGCCATCTGAAAGGTCATTCAGCTGCGAGTCTGAGAGCGTGTGCCCAGAGAGCGGGACTCAGTTTCACCTTCTCAGGAGAAGGGGCAGAGAAGGCTCCGGCACAGTGCGCCCTGCACCAGAACGGTTTCTGCACTGCCCCCAAACCTGGGTGCCCTTCGCCTGGGAGCCACTGTGGCCAGGGCAGCTACAGACTTGAACTAGGTCCCTGTGTACGTCCGATGCCCGGGACGGCCCTCTGGGCTCCTGAGGAGCAAAGGCAGTGGGATGTGACTCAGGCCTGACACGTCCAGTGCTGCCCGGCTGGTGCGGTCCCCCCGAGAAGTTTTCGGACACAGGTCATCATTGATACATTGGAAGTGTCTTCAACCGTATCAGGTGGGGCGGGAGCCCGGGACGCCAAACGGCCAGTGTGTCCGCACGAGCAATCTCCATGATTGATGCCCGCCCGCTGCCAAGGCGGACGCGCCAGGGCCCATCCATCTCGGCCTAAATATGGACGCATATCGACGGACCCATTAAACCACTCCAGCTGCGGACACTGAAGATCAGATTAGATGAGCCCCTAAATTTCTTCTTCTAAAATATGCAGAGAAAAGGGAGTTCAAAATACCAAGTGCTGACAAGGACGAGAGCTCCAGGAGGAAATGACAAACATCTCGGAATTCAGAATTAATGCTTTACACTTTAGGCTTTGCTGGCAATCAATACGCACACAAAACTCCCGTGAACGTTCGCAGGGGCGAAACATGAATATCAACAGCAGGCCATTTATTTCCGAGGGGCTGCCCCGGGCCCGGTGGGCTCTGTTCTCGGCGGGTGGAGGGGACGGTCGGATGTGGGCAGGACGGCTGCCTGCATGGAGGTCCATGCCACCAAGGCCGAAGCCTTGAGTGGCAGATTTCTTCACACTGGCCACCATTTCAGCCCAGGCAGACCCCTGCCCCACCTCCACGTCCAGCTGACAGTGACCCAGAGCAGGTTCCAGAGTTCTGGAACTTTCCCCATGCTCCCTGACAAGTTCAGATGGCTGCGCCCCCTTTCCTGCCTCTGTCTGGGCCCCTGTTCTTGATTCACCCGCCTTTGGGGGAGGGGTCGAAGGCAGTGAGTCTGTGCCCCCCCGGACTGCTGACACACAGCTCCTCATTTATCACAAAAGGTTACCGGGTTCAGCTAGCCCACTCTCTTATTAATCAGACCATTCTGGCCGGTTGAGTTTTGTTCCCTATAAATATTCATCACATTTGGACTGCTCGGTAAACGGGATCCCTTCCTCCTGTTTTCAGAGAAGAAAGTGCAACTTCTCGCCTGTTCGCCGGTCCTGGTTGCGGCCCGGAGTCAGCGGACGTCCCGTCCACAGCACAGGTTACGGTCTGGAGGCCGGTGTTTCTCAGTGGCTGCAAGGCCCCCGTGCGCATGCACAGAACAGGGGGCCCGCTGCAGACCGACGCCCGTCTGTCCAGAGAGGCTGCACCTCTCTCTGTGCAAATATGTTTTTAAAGTTAGGAAATATTTCAAACAGTCTGAAGCATATGAGTAATAGACAAATACCCACCTGGCCACTATCTTTATCAAATCTTAATGTTGCAGAAGGGACAGAGGACCCCCAGGTGCCCTTCTGTGATCCCACCGCCCCCCCCGTCCCAGAGGGGCTCATCACATGAGCTTCGTGTTCACCATTCTTATGCGTGTTTTATACTTTAATGACACACTCATGCCCCAATAAATGTCACTTACGGTAGTGGTTTGCAGATTAGACATACCTATGGGGTATCCCACTGTCCGTCCCCTTGTTTTTATCCACTCGATACTGTGTTTTTCGAGATTGCACGTGTAACTCCAGTTCACTAACGTTATCTGCCCTCTGCCCTCTCCTTGGGGGAGTCTCCCCACTGGCCCGTTCCCCTGTGAACGGGCGGTTAGCTCCTCCCGTTTTTGCTTAGAGGCTGTAAATGGGGCAGCAGAGATCCTTGCATGTCTGTCGTCCTTGCTAGGTCAACCGGCACGCATGTCGTCGACTTCCTCAGACTTCCCCAGATTGCTTCCGAAGCTGTGAGCTGCTGTGCATTCCTCCTTCGACCGGTTCTGCAGACCTGCCCAGCAGGCGGGACGGCCGCCTTCGGAAATGTTGGCGGACCCCCTGGGTCAGTAGCTCGTTGCTGGATTTGCCCCTTCCCAGTTTTTTATGGGGCTGAGCATCTTGTCTGGGCTTACTGGCCACTTAGTTTCTCGTCTGCAAACTTTCTGTTTATATTATTTGGCCATTTTTTTCAGTGGGAGTGTCTACTTTTTTTCTTTTTAATTTGAAATACTTAAAAATATGTATATTTGGGTATAATAATTTCATTTTTTCTAGAAGCTTTTGAGGTTGTTGATTATTTTCACTATTCCGTATTTTATTTACTATGCAAGCATAAATTGTTTTTTATTTATTCTGAGGAAACACTCTTATAATCTGAGGACTCATGTCTTTTTGCAGTTCTGTTAAATTCTTGGCTATGATTTATTTTAATTTCTCCACTATTACTTCTCTTTTAAGCTAAGCTTCAAGAACTCCAGTTCTTGTGATACATCCCGGAGCCTCTTAACCTGTCCTTCCTGCCTTGTAACAGATTTTCATCCTTAAACACAAAGCTCCCGGAGACTGGGTCTCGTCCTCCCCCCAACTCCATTCCACGCTTTCCTTCCGACTGTGCTCCTGCTGCGGTTTGTCCCGTCTTGTGCCTTTAAAACATTTTTAGTGACTGTGCATTTCACTTTTAAGATGTTCTAATGGTTCCTCTTCCACATTCTTATTTCCCTTATTTCATTTTCGTTGATGATCTGAAGTTGTTTATGGGGGTGTCAGATGTCTTGCTTGTCCCTTTTAAAATGTTAGACTCACTTCCATCCAAGTCTTTTTTTTAAATTAATTAATTTATTTTTATTGATTATGCCATTACAGTTGTTCTATCCCCCCTTCATTCCCCTGCACCCTGCACACCCCACCCCCACCATTACCCCCTTTAGTTTATGACCATATGTCTCAAGTTCTTTAGATTCTGTATTTCCCCTACTATTCTTACCCTCCCCCTATCTATTTTCTATCTACTGTCTATGCTGCTTATTTTCTGTACCTTCTCCCCCCTTCTCCTCCTCCCACTCCCCTGTTGCTAACCCCCCTTGAGATCTTCATTTCTATGTCTCCACTCCTGATCTAGCTGTCCTTTTAGTTTGCTTTTGTTTTAGGTGTGGTTGTTAATAACTGTGAGTTTGCTGTCCTTTCACTGTTCACCTTTTTTATCTTCTTTTTCTTAGATAAGTCCCTTTAACATTTCATACAATAAGGGCTTGGTGATGATGAACTCCTTGAATTTGACCTTATCTGAGAAGCACCTTATCTGTCCTTCCATTCTAAATGAAAGCTTTGCTGGACATCCAAGTCTTTGCCGGGCTCCTCTCCGCCCCGACTGCGGCTCTGCCCGGTGCCCCTCCAGTGAGCTCCGCCCTCCACCCTTTGGGGCTGTGCTGTGGTGTCTCCGCGTGGGAGGGTTTCTGGTCTGTGACTCGCCTTCATGTTCCCCACCTCTGTCCCTCTGTCCCGCTGTCTCTCTCCCGTCTTCCCCCTCCCCAGGGCTTCGGCTGCTGCCTGTGCACAGCTCCCTTGCAGACTCGAGTGTTGGCTCCAGTCCGGCACTGGGTGAGTGGCTGAGACGGTTGTCCACCCAGGGAAGGGCAACATTGACCTTGAGCTCTTTTCAGCCTCCCTCCATCAGCGGGGGGTGGGGGAGGTGGAGTCCCACCCGCCCCGCCGTCAACGACAGGGATTCTGGGCTGAATTTATCTGTTTTTGATGCCCCACAGTCGTGTTCACCTGGACTCTGTCTCCTGATGCCCCCGCGCCCACACGCGGAGCCCACTGTCGCCCCTCACTGTCTCAGGGTCCGACCCCCTCCCTGTCCGTCCCTGTGTCTTGCACTGGAGCCTGGCCAGGTCGTTTGGTTTTGTCAGAAACACTACGATATCTTTGGACTCCGTCCTTTGCAGTGTATTTCAGGGTCCGTGCCGTCCTCACCTCCCAGCTGAGCGGGTTGGGACAGGCCAGTGACTTGCACCACTTTACCCAGGGAGAGGCCTGTGCAGCAGAGGGGCTTCTAAGCCCTCCCATCAGGCAGGGGGTTCATTCGCTCAACCACACAAGGCAAGTGGGGCCTGTCGGTCCCGTGGTGGCGGGTGGAGGGGAAACACGGCGCATTTGGTGGAAAAGCCGCTGGGGCAGATCTGACGGGTCTTCAGGCCCCGGCTGGTGAAGGTGCTGGGGCCTCGTACGGTTCCTTTCTTTCCCTTGCCTGGGTGTCATCACCTATGAACTGAAGGGCCTTTTGTTCTGGGCGCCCGTCTTAAGGGGCCTTTGGCTGACAGAGCAGAACCCTTCTCCGGGGCCTTTAGCCAGCGAAGCGCTGGGGGGCCTGTGCCGTCCTGGGGGGCCCTGTGCCCTTTCGTGTCGGTCCCTCCAGGCTCCATGGTTGCAGAGTCCCGATGGTTTTCCGTCCCAAGCCCGCCCATTTTTAGGGCGGAAGAACTCGGGGGAAGCTCTGCTCCATTGTTCCCAGCTGATGGGGCTTATCTGACACCCCAAGAACAGCAACGTGGCAGACTCGTCTGTGGAGCCGCATTTCGGGGGGGCTTGGGTGTCCCCCTTGAGGGCAGATGCCCGGGGCGGGGGTGGGGCTGGCTGCTCAGTGAGTGTGCGGTCGCCTTCCCTATTCCCGGGGCCCCAGGGGAAGGGCAACACCAAGTTCAGTGACTTAATCTGAAACAGAAGACCAGGGCGTAGCCCAGGCCCTGGTGCTGTGCGTGTGGGATTCAGATTCTAGGCTCAGGACTGTTTATCGGGCCGTGTGGGCCCCGGATGGAAGTTGGGGGTGTTCTCTCCACGGGCAAAAGGCACAGAACTGGGAGGTGGCAGGTCCCCCTTCGCCACCCCATCCGAGACTCCAGCCCGGTGCCTTTCGGTCCTGCCTTCCTTTGCACCCTCTTGGAGTCCACAAGCTTGGAGGGCTGTCCATCCCTGCTCAGAGGGCCGAGTGAGGGCGCGGGGCATGCGGACGTGAGTGAGGGCGGAGGGGCGCGCAGGGCCGCCTGCCTCCCTCCCCCTCCGAGGGTGCGAGGAGCCCCTGGAGCCAAGGCCTCCTCGGAAGCCTGGCAGAAGGAGCCGCTCCTCCTCCGAGGACGGTGCGGGCGGTAAACTGTGTAACCCTGGAGAAGAGTTCGCTTGATCACGGTGTTTTACACTCTCCTCTGCAGAACGTTGGTGACTTAATTAACCCACCGGTGGAGGTGGCGGCGGGGAGACCCACTTGCCACGCGTCTGCCGTGCCTTCACTCGTCCTGCACTTAAATTGCAAATTCCCATGAACTGTAACCCGGTGTCTTATGGCTCCTGGTTCTACACGTCCCTGTAGATCCCCCGTCTTCTCACGTGTCAGAGGCAGAGCACACGGCTGTTAGCAGAAGGTACGGCTCTATTACACCGCGCGAGAACCCGCCATTGAAGGCGCGTTAGGAATATGGCTTAATATCCCTAACAACAGACAGTTCCAAGTCGGTTTCAAAGCCTATTGTGGAGCCAGCGCCGCTGGGCCCAGGTGCGGCAGGACAGGTGTGGGCAGCCAGGAAGCCACGGGCACGAGGAGGCGTGGCCTCGTCCCCCTTGGCGCTCCTTCTCGGTCCCGGGACGGGGTCTCACGCGTTGCCTTGTTCTACACAATCCTCGCCTCCCTCCCCTCCCCTCCCCAGGAGACCCTCTGCTTGTAATGTTAGAGATGATCATCTTATTGCTGAACATTTTTTAAAAATCTAGAAATAACTTGAGGATAGGGAGTGACTGAATTATGATCAAAACCAGCGATGGTTAATTTGTGTGTGATGTTTTCCCCTCAGAAAGTTAAGAAGACATTTGCAAGTCTCCCCCTCCAAATAAAAAAAAAATTCCTTGACTTTTTTGAGCTCAGAAAGTTGTATCATAAGCACATTTTTATGGCTGAAAATTGGGGTTTACAAAGAGAAGATGACAAGCCTGTAATTGGCGTGCTCTGTCTGAAAGTTTGCTGGCAGGGAAGAGGCTCATGTTTGTGATTTCGTTCTAAGAAAACATCCCAGGCATTTGGAGAAACCACGGGGGGGCCGGGGCTGTGGGAACGCTCCTTCCAGAACCACCTGGTCTCAGACTCACCCAGAAAAATGGAACCACATGGAGCCCGATTCCAGTGTTCCAGGGCCCGTGGACGTTTTCACCCAACTGGAGATGAAATTTGAAGTGCAAACATTTGGCAGCTGACATTCTCTGAATACATTCACCATGGCTCTTTCCTTATTTCCCCCCCTCCACTATGAGTTCCTAATTAGGCCTGTGTCATGCTCGGCTCCTATGGATTCCTGCGTGCGGGATGTCACTGGGGCTCAGCCACAGCCTGAATGGCTTGCGGACGCAGACAGTGACACACAATTACCACGTCCTCAGCCCGCCCCCGAGCAGCGCTGCGCCCTGACCTGGCGTGTGTCTGCAGGCCCCCCTCCAGCTCCCCTTGGCTCTGACTCTGCTGTCGGCCTGGCCCACCCCCACGACGGTGCCAGCCGGAACCTGCCCTCCCTGTTAGGTGAAGGCAGGTGCAGGGGGCTTGGTTGGGCTGCGGGACATTTCCTGTCGGCTTTGCACGGTGAGTGGAACATTCGTGCCTTGCAAAGGCTGGGACATGAGGAGGGAAAGCTTGTTTTCTGCACCCACCTGTGTGCGGGAGGGCTCGGCCCTGCCCCGCTGTCTGTCTGCTATCTCTTTTTTTGTTCTTTTGAACAAATAGGAGCTTGCTACACATTCTGCTTTGCCCCCCTGCTTTGCCCCTTCCTGGACCTTATTCTGGCTGCGTGGCTTTTCCCTTGCCCGGGCCCCTCTGGATGGGCCATCAGTTATGTCCAGTGTTTCTGGGAGGTGGCTGCCGTGGCATCTGTGCCGTCGCCTGGTGCAGCCATGAGATTGTTCCCGGAGGTCTCGCTGACCAACAGCTGGATGGCCTGGAGGTCGCGCTGCTCCTGCAGACCAGCTGTGGGGCAGAGGGGCATGTACAGTGGTGTCCCCTTAAGGGTGACTCTGTGAGCAGGGGTCTGCCCCGAGAACCGCGGAGGCAGACGTGGGCCATTAGGTTGGGTGGTGCGTGCACGCTGTCCATGACGTCCCTCATTGTCCTTACTCTGGTCCCTGGTAGGTGGTATTGTTTCCCTCCTGAAGACAGTGCAGCTCAGGTCCGGCGACTTGGGTCCTGCAACTCGGCTCTGACGCAGAACGAGGCGGCAGCTGTCCTGGGGCTGAACCCTGATGCTTCACTCGGATCCGGGGCTCTTTCCCCCACCAGTCTGTCTCGCTGATGCCCAGATGACAGCATAGGAGCCGGTGGTTGTTTGTGACACCGTGGCCTGTAGACACACCTTTGTGACGTGTGCACACAGAGGCTTGTCCCACACTGGCCTCCCAGGGCCGGGGGTCCCAGGCCCCATGGCCCCAGTGCTCAGCCGGTCCCTGCTGGCACGTGCCAGGCTTCTGCTGGGGAAAGTGCCTTTGCCCATGGGCCAAGGCCTGGGTGACTTGGGAGCTGAAGCAGCAGGAGCCTGGGTTCCGCGTGGGTGGGCAGCCCGTGATGAGGGGAGGAAGGGCACACCGCCGGCCAGTTGGGTGGGGCACCAGAAACGCTCTGGCTGGGAGAGAAAAGGCCACTCTGGAGCCAGGGCTGGCCCTGGACCCTGAGGACAGACCCCGGGAGGGTGGAGTACCGGGGAGTCCCAGAGCAGCCTGGAGGGGCGGGGCCAGTCTAGGCTCCTCCCATTAAGGTGACTGAGGACCAAATCTTTCAGGCCAGTCTGTGGCTTAGGACGGCCCCAGAGTTATCGATCCTCCAGCCTCTGCCTCCTCCCTTCCAGGCTCGCTTCTTACGCTTCCTTTGGGATTCCTGCAGTAGCACGACTTCCTTCAGGGACCAGCACACACTTGAGAGGCTGCTCCTAAAGTTTGGACCCCCACGGGGCAGCCCTGGGACAGGAGACCGAGGTGGCATCTTCCATCCTCACTACCAGTGTGCTCAGGGGCCTGGCCCAGTGTCCCTGGGGACCCCGTGCTTGGGGTCCTGGCCGTCTCAGCTTACTCAGGGGTCCTCTCATTCTCCTCTGAGCCTGTACCTCCCTGTCAGGGCTCTGAGGTGCTGAGAGGGGCGGCTGTCCTCACCCGGGTCAGGGGTTCAAGCCAGGTCTGTTATCTGGCTGTCACTGAATGCCCGGCCAGTAGGCAGTGGCCCGTTGGAGCACTGAATTGGCTTCGGTTTGTCCCCATGTGGCAGGGTCACCAGGCGGACACCTTTATGAACACAGCACTGTCCATTAGGAGCAAACCCGGGGCGAGGTGGCCCGCTGATGTGAGTGGTGTTGACAGGTGCTGCCGGCTGGGGAAGCCAGGGAGGCTGGGCCCAGCCCTGCTCTGCATCCCGCCAGAATGCCACCGGGTGCCCGAGGACACTCGACTTCATTCATTCTGCCCCACGGTGTAGTTCACGCATTTTTACCAGCGCCTGCTGCTTGCGGGGCTGGGCCGCACCCCGCCATGGCGGGTCACAGGAGAGCATGCGGAAGACGCAACATGGGCCAGTGCAGACTGATGCTGTCGAGAGGGGGAGGCTCGGGGAGCTGGTGGGTACACGGAGGGGGCATCGAGGGCCTGGGGTGGGCGGTTCTGGGCAGGGGGTCCCCCCACTGTGCTGACTCCTGAAGGCTGAGTGGCAGGAGACACCTCCCCTCTCCTAACGCTGAAGACCCTGGGCAGATGCTCTTTAAGGATCGGTTCAGACTATGAATTTGTGTCCTGGGATGTGGCACCAGGCAGAGGAGCTGAGCCATGAAAACCGAGATGGCACCAGGCTCAACGTGAATAAGCAAAAAACATAGCAAAACAAAACACAGAATAACCGTGAACGAGCATTCACCCCCAGGGCCTCACCCACCAGCTGACTGGCCTCGCCTAGGAGCACGTGCTCAGGGGCGTGGCCGACGCCGGCCCTTCCCTGCCGCCGTGAGCGGAGGAGGAGGAGGGCCCGCAGGTGCTTCCCGGGGCTGGTGCGAGGGTCCCGGGCTCCTGGTTCAGAGCCGCAGACTCTACCTTAATGGGCAGGACTAACCTTCTCCGTTTCCTGTTCCCCCGGATTCATTGTAATCAAGGGCACATACATTTGCCTCTTGTCCTTAAAAAGCCATTCTGTTTAAATTTTTTCGCTTTTGTACTGTCATTACAAAGAACCCAACAATTTTTAATCATCAGTGTGAGGAGCTTAGGGTAATATTGGTCGAATTTTTCACGTTCAGAGCCAAGTTTCAGCCTTTAATATCCACCAAACTGCAATTAATTTATTTCCTCTGTAAGGACCGAAAGGCGATCGGAATCATTCCCGCTGTCACGGAACATCCCCAAACCGTATTTTATGAGGCCGAGCTCAGTGCGCAGTTAATAGATTCAGGCTTAGTTAGGCCTTGCATGTGGGTGGCTCCGCGGTTTGGAAATGTCTGTTTATTATCAGTCTAATGCGGATGGAGCTACTTACTCACTCTTCAGAAACCCTTTATGACTCCTAATTAAAGTCTTTGTCTGAACACGGAATAATTAATACAGAGGAGGAGCGGCTGAGAGCCCCTCGGTTCTGTGTGGAGCAGTATTTAATCGTTAGGGTACACACATCGCTTGCACTTTCAGAAAGAACGCGAGGCCCAGGCTTCATGTTTATTTAACACTTGAACTAGTTCTTCTCCAAGGTTCGGAATGAGGCTCACGGAGCGTCGCACCCGTAAATCACGTGTCTGGAAATTACCGGGTCTTAAACAGTAGTGTCATTTTAAACCTAAATAGTTTGGCAGTGCTCCGGCGTATAAAGTGAGCTCTTAGCACAACATCGGCTGTTTACCCTGGAAGACAAGGAAAAGACATAAAAACCAGACGTAAAATATAGTGCTGCCGGGATGCCGCTTATTCTGGTTTGGTTTCGTCTTGAAACCCGATGCTCCTGGTGGGCACGGGGAGTTTAGTGACCCTGAGAGGGGGCCGTGCACATCCCACAGCTCACGCTGGCTTTGTCTCCCGGGAAGCCGCCTGCGAAGCACCCCTGGCTTTCCGAGCCGGCTGGGAAGTAGGCAGCCCCCCAAAAGGTGGCGATCCGTCCGTATGAAATGAGATCTCATTAGTGGGCACACGAGGGCAGAGTGAAAATCCACAGCAGGTTCTTTTTACAGGAACCTTAAATAAAGGTGACAGGCCCGAGGGATGGGTCAGGGGAGGTGGGGTTTCCACCTCCAGGTCACTGCTGGACACCACACCAGGATGGAGGTATGAAGTTCCGAACAGCGGTGGCGGGCAGTGAGCGTCAGGTGAGGGGCTCGCAGCTTGTGCTTGTGGCCTGGTGTCTGCGCCCTGCACTTGGAGCCCTGGACGGGAGGTAACAGGGAAGCAGAGAGGGGGCGACCATGTAGGGGCCGCCAGTCACTCCGTCATGGGCCCCCTGGCTTGGGTTTGGGCTCCGACTAAGGACACGGGGCTGGAGAGGAAGAGCATAGGATGGAGAAGGGAGGGGGAGGGAGGGAGAGGGGGAAATGGGGGGAGGAACCTGGCAGATCAGGTCTCCTTGGCCTTGAACGATGCCTCTGCATTTCATTGGCTCAGGGGGCGGCCGCTCCAAACTGTGCCGGAGGCCCAGGGACGCTCCTGGCCTGTCCTCTTCTCTGGACCCTTGGCTGCCCGAGCAGCCAAGTGCTTGGGCTCAGAGCGCTGGGCGTGACATGTGTCCCTTGCATTTTTACAGTGACTCCTTCTCCAAGACAGAGCCAAGGGCAGACCCCACCCCCCGTACTTCCCACCGTCCCCCCACACTGCACACTCACTTTGGGAAATTTGGAACAAATAGAAAAGCAGAAATTGTGAACTTAACAAATCCCCTGGGTCCCAGCAGCCCGTCCCATTTGCTGTGAGCTCACACCCTCGCGGGTGTGCTGGACCGCGGTCCCGCAGTCCTTTACCGAGTGCGGGGGTCACCGCGATGAAGCCGGCCCCCTTTTCCTCTACCCTTGGGCTGTTTCTGATCCTGCGCTTGCCCAGAGTTGAGCCCCCTCTCACTCCCCCAGCAGGGCCCTCCGCTCTCCCTGGCTTCTCCCTGAGGGAACCGCTGAGTCAAGGCTTCTGCCGCCCGCCCTGCCCAAGCTCAGCTGGAACCTGGGTTCCGGTTCCTGCGCATGTCACTGCTACCACCGCGCCGGCACTGCCTCCCACTCCTGTGGGCAGGGCGGCGGTCTGGGCAGGCGGAGGGGGAGGGGCGACGGCCATCAGTGCGGGTGGAAGGAAGCTGGACCGGTGTCCGTGGTCCGAGGCGACTGCCACGAAGCAGGGACAAGGCAGGTGGTGGTGTGTAGAGAAGAGGCTGCTCGCGTTTGGAGGCTGAGGGGAAGGTTTGCTTGGAGGAGGGGTGGGGGTTAAGGAGGCAGCGAAAGCGGGAGGAAGGGGCCTAGGCGGGGGTGGGGGAAGGGTCGGGGGCGTGCTCCGAGAACCGGGGACGCGGGCACGTTTCCAGTGCGGTCCTGGAGTGGGGTCTGAGCGCGCAAGGGCCCTGCTGGTGTGAGGAATGAGGATGCACTGAACTCGTTCAGGTCACATTCTGACAGGTCCGTCGAGAAGGCCCGGAAAACAACGTGGAATATTTTGATTTGCAAGAGCGTGTATTTTGTCTCATCTTTCTCACACCTAATTAGTACGAAGCCTGTTTCTGAGCTTCACACGCGCCATGGTGCTGAGTTCG
This sequence comes from Artibeus jamaicensis, assembly GCF_021234435.1. Lineage (NCBI taxonomy): Eukaryota > Metazoa > Chordata > Mammalia > Chiroptera > Phyllostomidae > Artibeus > Artibeus jamaicensis. The sequence continues at coordinate 21,234,874 of NW_026521861.1, read as the reverse complement.
CCATGGTGCCAAGTTCGCCATGGTGCCGAGTTCGCCATTGCTGCAGGGCAGCGCCCGTCCTGGATGCTGGTGCGGCCAGCTGGACACCGCGTCCAGTGGTGGACAGGGACCAGCCTGCTGTCTGTCCCTCCGCTCCCCTCTGAATGTGGCTGACGGCCCTGCATTCTCCAAGTCCTGGCTCAGGGCTTTCCCGCGCGTCGCAAGCACATCTTTTTCTGGTGACAGCCCAGACATTCTGGGACTCGGGACTACCTGTCATGGTGGGACACATTTCTTTTTCCAGGGTCCACTGTGCAGCAAGTCGGCCAGAAACCCAAGGGCTGGGGTTCTGGTTCGGGCCAGAAGGGAGCCCGCCCGGGCCGGCTGCAGCCTTTATTAAACCTCTGATGAGCAGGCCACTGTGACTCCCCTTATTAATTTTTGGGAAACTTGACCCTTCAATTAACAGAATAATGATTGCATTGCGGACCATCAAAAACCCTGCATTATTAATGAGCACTTAAGGTCAGTATTCGTGCACTGCACTTTATTGTCTGTGATATTTATCACTTGTAATATGACTTCCTGCTAATTACACAGAGCCACGATGCATTCACTTTTGATTAATGTGGAAAGTTCATACGGACTTGGCTAAAAAACATTTATTATGTGTGATGTATTATAATAAACCGTTTTTCCTCGAGCTTAGTCCTATGTACATATGTTTTCAATATTTAGAAGAGTTTCCTGTGGGGAGGGACTTCCTAATACTCGAAATGGAGAAAATGTAATAAGTCACGTAGACACCTGCGGGATGTGTGGCTTTTGTTGAGATACGATATTCTCGGGGGAAGGCTCGGGTCGTGAGTCATGCAGGATGATAAACGTGCCTTGGCGGCGAGAACCCACTGTGACACTGCATTCCGTGGGCCCCCCAGCCCCCAGCCCCCTGCTCAGGGGACCCCGAGGGGTGGCGGGAGGAGGGTGTTCTCCACGGTGCAAGATGGGCCGTAATTAGTGCTGCGACCTCGGGCACCGGACTCTGCCTCCTGTCATCTCATCAATCAGTCTTCGTCCGTGAATCAACCCCTTCCCAGGCTCCCCGCCGAGTGGGCTGCAGAGTCCCAGGCTCCCGTGCGTGGGAGAGGTCTGAGTGCCGTGAGACTCACGGCCCGGTCACCATGTTCGCTGGGGTCAGGGTTCCCCTGACTCCTCCTGTGGCTGGGACACTGTCACTGGTGTTTCTGGGCAGATGTTGTTTCCAGCTGAGAGGAGCTGGCTTGGTGATGGACCCCCTGCTGCTTCCGCAAGCTCCGGGGAGGGGTCAGGAAGCCAGGTCCACGGGTGCGATGGGCTGGACTGTGTGTCCCCAAAGTCACCTGCTGAAGTCACGGCAGGGCCTCGAACCCGACTGCCCTTGGAGGTAGTGTCTGTAAAGAGGCAGTCATGGTAAAATCAGGTCACTAGGGTGGCCCGACACCAGTGTAACTGGTGTCCTCGCAGGAAGAACCGATCAGAATGGGGACACAGGCAGGACCACATGAGGACCCTGGAAGAGGGTGGCCATGGGCAAGTGGAGGAGAGAGCCGGCCCCGAGGCCCCGCGAGGCCCCGGCAGCCGTGGGAAGCTGACTCAGGCACGTGTGTGGAGCGTGGTCAGAGGCCCGAGGTGCTTGCGCTCTGAGTCTGGACAGGGCTTCGCCCTGCTGGGCCTTCTTGACCCCTGGGTGGGGCAGGGACTGTGGCTCACAGGGTCTCCTGAGTACCTTCTCTGGGTGAGGTGGGCCCAGGAAGGGGGTCCCTCTCTCAGCAAAGTCCTAGCAAAGGACCGAGGGTCTTGTCTTCGCTCCCACAGCACAGACCACGAGGGAACCCGAACCTCCCCTACCTGCTGGATGGCCCGTCAGTGAGCGGGCGGGTCTGCAGCGTGGGGCTGGGTCCTGGGTCAGTGCTGGCCATCCTGGGTCAGGCACACCGCCCACCTCGTGCTGGCCCGGGAGGGGCAGCGGGCTCCCAGGGTCCCACCCACCCCTGTGGAGCGTCCACAGTTCCGTCAAGGGGACACCCCCTAGGAAAGGGGTTCCCATGCAACCCCTGCAGTGGGGAGAGTGAGGAGGCCCGTGGGACCCCGTGTGCAGCAGCGCGGCTGACTGCGGGCCGACCACGGCACGGTCCGGGGCACAGCACTCACCGGCGAGCCCTCTGGGGCTGGCTGGATGGTGCTCGGTCTCCCCATCTTTCAAAAGGGGGTGCCATGCGCTCATGCACCAGAAGGGGATGGATGTGAACACTGAACACCACACGCTTCCCAGGACTCTCAGGCCAGAAGGAACATTCCAGAACATCACTTAGCTCCTGAGGAAAGGGAGCCCCAGGAGGCGACCTCCTTGTCTCACTCCCCTGTACACACAGGGAGACTTTACTATCGTAGGGGAGGCAGATGGCGGGAGCTCAGATGTGGCTCCGCCGCTGGGTGCCGTCAGGTGTGAACAGCACGGGGCTCCAATGTTTGGGACCGTGGGGTCTGTGGCCCTGTCAGAAGCTGGGCAGTGTGTGGGGACAGAGGGGAGGTGACAATATCCAGTGAGAAGGACCCGGTTTGTGGCGAGTGGGGGCCACTGCTGAAGGAGAGAGAAGAGTGGTTTGCTCTGACAGGGGACCCAGCACGTGAAGACTGAGGGTTCCGGGGGACACAGGTCCCAGTCCTCGCACGTCTGGACCGGGAGGGGCCGTCTTCAGAGAGAAGGGTCTTATTCTTCGGACGCCCCCTTTCCTCGGGCAGGGGAGCGGCAGGGGTGCGCCTCTCTGCTGCTCTCCCTTCTCTAGGTGTGGGGGGGGGGGCGGTGCTCTCTCCGTGGGGGCAGCTCAGGCCCGAAGGCCAGTGCCTAATTTCCCAAGCCACCGCAGCTCTGAAATATTCTCTTATTTAAAACATTTGTGATAAATTATCTGTCAACAGTAGACGAAGTTAACATTTCTTTGGATCAATAAAATAAATATTGAGGTTACGAGCTAAAGACTCTCTAAATGTCTGAGGAAGGCTGCAGGCTCCGGCCCTTGCTCCTTCCAGCCCATCCGCTCTGACGAACTTCATGGGCTGTTGTGGTTTTCACCTGGAGTAGGTGACGGGTTGGCCCAACATCCTTCGTGTGTGAAACCCCTTCAGTGCTAGTGTTCTCCAACCGGAGCTGCTCATTAGTAATGTGCGGGGTGGGGGGGATGAGCCAGGAGGGGGCAGATTGGGTCTTTGTGGCACACCTGTCCGGGCAACTGCTGTGTCTCAGTGTTTGTAAGTGGTTTTGCACAACTTGGACCCCGACGACGTCTGTGCAAGGGAGAGGGTCCTTTGTCCCACTTTATGCCAATTAAAACCCTTCAGCCAATTTGTGGCCATAAGCAAAATAGTCATGCGAAGAGCTTGCCGACAGCTGTCATCTTGCAGGCACCTTCAGGGGCGACACTTCTGCCTCTCCTGGAGGCTGGCATCCAGTGGGAAATCCGCGATTGGTAAACTCCCCGGCTTTCCGAGCAATTTAACTGTCTACGGGGCCGCTGATCCGCCGAGTGTACCGGCGAACCTCGGGGACTTGTGTACCATTTCTGCATATCCAAGTTCAAATATATGCTCAAGGTTGGCTTAAATTTTAAGTTGTTGATCTTATTTCTGATAGACTTGTCAGCTTAGCCTCCATTTCATTTCCACGACCTGCTCCTAATCCTCAAATATTCGTTTCTTAAACACATCTTGGCGAACTTCATCGATCGTGGCAGGGACGTGTTTGGTGAGCATCCGCCACGTGGGTATTGCTGGGCTTTCGCTCAGAGACCGGAGCCCTGGGGTGACCTGGCTGCCGCCGCCTTCTGGTGGGTCCCTGCGCACAGGCAGGGGGTCGGTTCTCAGCTGGTTAGAGCACCGCTTGGAGTTTGTCACCGGTTCTAACAGGGATTTTTGTTGCGACTACTTTTCATGCTAATGCTTATGCAGCGCAAAGTGCAAGCTGAGTCTATTAAAAATTTCTTTGTTGTTTATCCTTAGAATTCTCGACATTTTGCTGGTGGTACGAATGTTATTTTTCCAAATGAAGTTTCTAACTCTGATGAGTGTGAGTAAATGGCTCCCCCCCGTTGTCCCCGCCATTTAGGGACATTGTTTCCATGACTGCTTTGTTGTGCTGCCCTAACTGGGGACCCGACCTGCAACCTCGGTATGTAAGTACCCTGACTGGGAACTGAACCCGTGACCTTTCAGTCTCCAGGCTGATGCTCCAACCAACGGAGCCATACCAGCCAGGGAGTAAAGGTTTTCCCCTAGTCCGTTTTTAAAGGCCATTTCTAGCATTAACAATAGGTACGTAAATTCTGTGAACACTAATTGAAAACTTTTGCTCTGTTCAAAAGCTCCTTCCCTGAGCACGTTAACAACCGTGTGATTTCTGCAGTTGAGTCCTCTCCTCTCCATCACCTTGACCGTGATGTGTGTGTAGCAGACCCGGAGACCGGCTCGGATGATTGGTGGCTGTCTAAGGCAGAGATGGTTCTACAACTGGCTTTGCCAACCCCCCAGGCCAAGCCTGTGTCAAATGACGTTTGTTGCCTACATTGATGGCCTTCTCGTGTTCGTCTTTTTGAAAGCAGCTTTCCCATGAAACACCTTCAATCGACGGCAGCGTGGCCTCACTCCCCACTCCTGACTGCTCTCCCTGTGGACACGAGCCCTCGAGGGCCCGGCCGGCGGGCGCCACTCTTTGCCGCTCATTTCTTCTCCAAAGTCAGCTCCGGATTTTAAGGCCTTTCTTACCTCTTTATATTTTTCTTCTCCGTAAGGAAATTAGTCTTAAAGGGAAAAAAATATCTTTCTGTGTGGCCTATTCAGCAAGACTTAGGAACTTCCCCTCCTTAGTTTCCACACCCAGCCTGACCAGCGGAGCCAGAATTCAAATGTACAGTCTCTGGGGCAACATTTTAATAGAGTTTTTGCTGGTGTTAAAGCTTAACTCTGGTGTTATATTCATGCTCCACCATGAGGTTTAACCACCCAATTTTATTAGCAGCAAAATAAAAGTATCGGGAAAATGAAATCTCGGTGTTTGTGTCCTGGGACGGAGCATCCTGCCCCCTTCTCCCAGCGGTAATTTATATCTTCCTGGATCACGGTGCACGCAAACTTGGAGAGCGCTGAAAAAAGAGGCCATTGGAGAACATTTCTGACTTAAATGAATTACGTGCAGGAAAAGAATACCCAGCCCACATTATCTGTGCCTTTCACGGAAATAAAGCTCTGAGAGCAAGAGCATTTGATGGAGCCCCGTGCCCTGGACAAAGATTACTTTAGAGGCTAAATTAATAGATCTGGAATGTGCAGATGAGAATAATGAGTCCGCCTCATTAAAGAATTTCTTTTTTCAAATTATTTCTATTCTAAGCGTTGTGGGGGTCTCCCGAAGAGGGGTGGGTCCTGAACCCCGGACCAGCCTCAGCGCTCTGCTCCCGGTGCGGCTGGGACTCTCTTCGGCTGCTCGGAGTCACGTTTCCAGGTGGCGGATTTGGAACGTGAGATGGATGAGGAACCAGGTAGTGTTGGAACCTGGTCGCGGTCTGGTTAGGGTGTGACTTCTCCTTTTCGACAGCGAGCCAGGCCTCTCCCTCGTGCCCTGACCCTGTCACTAACTTTCAAGGTCTCTTCATGCTCCGTGTCACTTCCCTCTGCCGGTGGTGTGGGGTTCGTGACGCCATGGCCTGGGTCAGTGCAGAGGGGCCGTTGAGGCAGTGGGAGAAAGTGCTTCAAAAACGAGGCAGCGTGTCCACAGTGCCTGGCCTCCGGGGGGGGGGGCTGTCCCTGGGCACCTCTCCCAGTCCCCAGGGCTTTCTCCCAGGCTGGAAGAAAGGTGGGAGGGACTAACGCTCGTGGGCACTAGCGATGCCGGTAAACACTGAGCACCCAGTTCCATCTGCCTTTCAGGTCAACAGCGGGCATCTGTTGTGCTCCGAGTGCGCCCGCCCCGGAGAGTGCCGGGGAGCTGCCGTCACTGACAAGTGTTGGGGGTGGCGCTGTGACTCGGACTCAGCCGGGCATCCTGGATTCTCTGCTCCAGCCGGCGCCTCTCAGGTTGTTGCCTTTGCTCCAGAAAGGCTCCCCTCTTTCTTTCAGGGTCCCAATGGGCCTCAACACCCCAGCCATTGCCTGAGTCGCAGGACCAGGGGGCACCTGGGGTCAGAGTCACGTCCTCAGCTGCAGCTCCTGATCCGCGGCAGCACCTGGGCCCCTAGCAAGCCCCCGGCCTCGCCGAGCCCCCACCTCCGTGGTGTCAGCGTGGGCAGCAGAGATGCCCCTGCCCCTGCCCGCCCCATGGGCCAGGCTGCCCCGAGGACACGAGGGACTGAGGAGAGTGTGGGGAGCTTGGGTGCACTGGGCAAGGCCGCGTCTCCGTGCACCCGGCTCCGGGAGGCACAGGCGTCCACATAACCCCACACGATGGCTTCGGCAACACAGCAGTAGTAGGTCAGGCCTCCTTTCCAATGGGAAATCCCGAATCGACCTTTCTTCCCCCAAATGAAGCTTTGCTTGCGTGTTACGGTGGCTTCCCATGTGTCAACAGTGCGTCACTCCCATTTGCTCTGTCTCTTGCTTTAGGAGTTGGGTTTCGGGCTCATTTTCAGACCGGCCCCTGAGGAGCCCAGCCCTTTCAGCCTGCGGAAAGGGGTGCATGGTCTGTGGCCCCGGCACCAGAGACACCAGTCGGGGGTATCCGGACCCAGCTTAGGGTCACAGCAGCTTATTTCTCCACGTGGCCAGTGAAGCCAGGCATGGTCACCTCCAGAAGGTGGCGCAGGGGACCTGGGGCGGGAGACATCCAATGTGGTTGCCGTCCGGGAAGGTGGGTGTGACAAGGGCCCATCGGATGAGATGGCTCTAAGTGAAGGAGCTGGGGAAGGTGGGACCCTGGGCTGGCCGCACCTTCCCACCTGAAGGTTCTGTCCTGGGAGTGGGGGTAGTGAGCCCTCTGCCCACTCTGGTCACTGCGCATTGCCTGGCACCGGCTGTAGCTCCGGGCTTTTCCTGGCTTCTCAGAAGAGCCAGAGTCAACTTCGCCGGCTCCTTTCTCTCCCCCCCCCCCCCACCAACCCTGTGTTTGCTCAGCCACTCTGGGCACTTGCCTGCTATTTCCTGGGAAAGAAAGGCTCAGCCCCCTGTCTCTCCTGACCTCGGTGGTCCACGTTGCTGAGCTGAGAGCCCCTCGCATCCATCTCTCAGGCCCGTCTCCTCCGGGCACCTAGTTGACTTTCTTATTGGCTCTGTCTCTCAGTTGCACTTGGCCTTCTGATGCTTTTGAGATTCCTTCTGCTCAGGTGGAGCCATCTGGAAGGTGTCCCCGGGGCCCTCTGACGTGCCTGTGCCTTTGTCCCCTCCACCCACTTCCCCGAACACTCTTTGTTTTCCATCGTCACAGTGCATGTTCCCTGGGAGGGAGCCATTGTTCCCTTTGGGGCTCGATGTTGCTTTCCAGTCACCGAACAGCGGCGTTTGACTGCTCCCCACCCCGGTGACCAGTGCGGAAGAACACCGTACCCACCGCCTGAGATAAAAAATTAGTGCTTCCCCAGAGGGAAGCCAAATTAGCCCTCAGAAGTAGGTGCCTAGAGCATTTTAGGACTTTTTTGATTAATTCTCGCGATGTGAGACCTTGTGACACCAAGTTTTATGTGCTGCGAGCTGGGAGGGCTGTGGTACCTTCTGCTGATTTATCGGCCTGCCCTTTGTCATGTGAAATAAGGGCCCCGCGGATCTGGGGGGTCTCCTTTTAGGCAGAACCTCCCTCTGTCTGTAATTTTTAGAATGCAGGCTTGGAATTCCAGGGACCAACCCCGAAAGACTCAGAATAGAATTTCAGTCAAAATGGCTACAGTCGTGGAACTGAAACAGCCGAGAGAGGCCCTTCTAACTCAGACGGGTGTCACTCAGCACCTGAAAGTGACAGCTAATCAACTCATTCATCACCCACGCAGGGGAAAATCCTGACTTAACAGAGTGCTGATAGCACATAATTATTAACGAGAAGTCTTTTTGACAGTGACTCATTTGTTCTTATTTTAAAAACATAAAAACATGCTCTGTTTCTTAAAACCTGTTGCCACCTTCCCGGCTCCTTATTGCGTTGTCTAGGAATTCACTTCCTTACCATCTGCACTCTGACCTAAGTCATCCCAGTGGCTACCTGATGCCTTTGCGTCTGACAGCCCGGCACCCAACACGGCGACTCTGGTGTGGGAGCAGGAGCACGTCTGCGGCCGCTCTCCTGAATGCATGTCTGAAACATAAGGACTTTGTGAGTCGGACACATTTGCTGGTGGGAAGCAGTTTAACATATGTGAGTCTGAATAGGCAAACAGCCGTGTGGAATTCATAGTTCCACAAACTAGGGAAGTATTATCGTGTTAGGGCTGTCCTTTTATGAGTATCTCAAGGAAGCTGTAAAAACTGCATTTTTTTTCAGTTAGTGGAAGCACGTTTAAATGGCTCACATTAAAAATATAGACACCCACACATAGATTCACTTACTGAGATTAGGTAACCAATGCCGTGCATGAAATATCACTGCAAATTGTAGCAGAGAGCAAAGGTGTATTAGTATCTCTTCGTGATTTGAGAATAAGACCTCACTAACCCTCTGACTGGCTATTTTTGGTGGTTATAAAAAAGTTGGGTTTTTCTTCCCTGTTTTCCCTTTGTGTTGGAAGGTCTGCAAATCTGCTGCGCTGCAGCTGCACTGGGGGGTCAGGTTGGAATTTGGTGACTCCAGCAGCTGCAAAATGAGCTAGTTGTCTGCTGTGTTGGTCCTCTGTCGCTATGGCAGCGTTTCTCTCTGCAGCGCTCAGGTCAGGGCCCATCCTGCCTCTGAGTCTTGGTTCTCTGCTCTCCTTTTTGGGAGTAGGGGTGACGGAAGCTGGACTAGTGGCCCCAAGATGGTCCTCTGCAGACCAGGGTTCCTGAGTTCCACCAAATGAGTGTAGTTCTCGTGGATAATCGAGGTGGTGTGAAGCGCACCAGTATTTGGTGAATCCTTCTTACACACGTTCCAGGTCTGGGCCCCCGGCTGTGCTGGCCAATGTTCCCAAAGGGTAATAAATGTCAACGAGGTCCTGGGGAGAACTAAGTTGCCAGGGAGAACTAAGGTCCCAGGACAGCAGCTCCGGGGCAAGGGCTGCAAGCGCGGATAAAACACTTTCACTGGGAAGCGGGGGCGGGAAGTTCGATGAGGGGGAAGCAACGGGCACTTCCTCCAAAGATTGGTTCTGCCCAGTTTTTCCTTGAATACTCTGTCGGGAGCAAGAATGACATTTATTAGGCCAAGTTTTGCTCCAAAAGACGTCCAGAGCCTTGGCGTCAAAAACGGAAGGGGCTGCGGAGCGTAGGTGCGCAGGTCGTGCACGCTCAGACGGCTCCCACCGCGCTTGCCCTTGGCCCCCTGGCGGAAGCAGCTGCATGCAGAGCGCAGAGCACAGAGCGCAGCCTGAGAGGCGGTCAGCGCCGGTAGGCCAAGTTCAGGCGCGCGTTGCTTAGCAACACGCAGGCGAGTGATGCTGACTGCCCCGGAGCGGGAGCCGACTCTGGGAGGCGTCCCCCGAGCCAGCGAGGATGCCAACGCACTCCCCAGCGGGAGGAGGCCTGCTGGCGCGGCTCCGCTGTCTGGGCCTCTCCGCCGATCATCTCCTTATGAAGGCAGGAGGGGGAAGCCTTCCACGGTGCGTGGTCGCGATCCCTCGGGGGTAAATTTTTAGCTGCAGAATTTATGAGTTGCACATTTATTTGATTTGGCTTTCGGTTAATTTTTTTCCTCCTCTTGTCAACCTGACAATATGAGGGCAGACGGAGGCAGTCCCTGTAGAAGAGGCAGTGAACGGGGCTCCTGCGGCCGCCTTACAGGGGGCTCCTAGGCACCGCCGTCCGCTCGCCCTCCCCGCGCGCCCCCCTCCTCCCTCCTGCTTGCGCACGCACCGGAACACTCCAATGCAAATAAATAAATCCAGGACTAAATACCGATGCGAGTCTCATTAACATCACCTGTCAAATCCCGACACATAGGACCCCAAAGGCCCCCCTGGGCCTCCCAGTAATTTCTGGAAAGTACATAAAAAGGATGATCGGTGGGTGTGTTTGTGGAAATCACTAGTGGGGTGTGGGAAGATATGCTTGTGAGTCCATAATTCTTCTTGGCAGAAGCTTAGCGCTGGTCATGCCATGACTGCCCTTAGTGGAAGGGACACGTGGCCCCGGTTTATGACAGACGTCGCGAACCCCGGGAAGTGATGTGAGGAAGATCGAGGATTTTTCCCGTTTTGCCGACATGGGCGCGTGGTCCATGTTTTCAGCTTCATGTCTGTTTCTCTGGTTCTTCAGGTCACCCAGTGACGCAGAACCCAGTGACCCACCCTGTAAAGAACGCTCACTTTCACTGAAGGCGGAAGTCTTAAAAGTCATCTAGCGTCGGACTCATTCCACCTTACTTACACACCATGTCCAACTTTGGAGTTAAAAGATGACACGGTGAGGACCTCGGTGCGTCACATGTCATTCCTCCCGGAGAATGTTGAGTGACTGCTTTGCCCCCAAAGAGCTGCTTTTCCTGTTGTGCACTTTGGGATTTGTAAACACGACCCTCTGCCTGGCCTGGCCAACACGTGGGCACTGGACCCCTCGGAAAGACCCACTGCCAGAGCAGCCGGCTGCCGTGCCAGCTCCGGTTGGGGCTCTTTGCTCCTTCTCCGAAGGAGTCGTGTCCAGTGATGTGCACAGAACTGCATTTCCGGGAGAGCTGATTCCGGGCCACCGTGGATGAGTTTCAACACTGGTCCCCATTTGGAGGGCATCTTCCCAAGGTGTCACTCCTGGATTTGATGGGAGGAGAGAAGGGACGATTACCAGTAAAGCACTTGGTAATCATTTATTAGTCTTGGGAAGGGCCCCGAGGATCCTTGAATTAAAGTAGAAAACAGCAGTTGTGAATTGGGCCGTCAGCCTCCATGGCGCCCAGGTGTTTGCGAAGGACCTGCCTTCCCGGCCCTCCTCTTCCTTTGGGAGCAGAGAGGGAACAGCTGAGGTCCGGAGGGCCTGGATGTCTCTCTCCTCTTTCTTCTCGGAGCTGAGGTGGGACCCGCAGCTCTGCTCCACGAAGCTGCCTGCTTGGGGGGGACGCTGGGCAACATTTCACCCAGAGCAGGGTTCTGAGCGCTTCGGTCTGCTTGGCTGATTGGTGCGCCCTCCGACCCTGGCGGACGGGGAGGGAAGATGCACTTGGCCTTCGGAACCTCAGCGGGCGCTTCGGGAGCAGTGGTGGCACTGGTGTCTCACGGAGTTAGATGATGGAAGGTTGGTCCAGGCACTGCCCGCTGCCCTCCCACCCCGCCGAACCCCTGGCTGCCTGTCGACGGAACCAGCCGCTCTTTGCTCCTGAGGTGGGGCTGAACTGGACCGGACTTGCCCTTCTGCAGATGTGCAGGTTGGAAGAGGACATCTTTGAATTGGTTTTGAACCTCTCCCAAGTCTTTCAGAATAAATTGGACTTTCCACAGTTGTCTTCTTGCAGGTTTTCGGCCCAAAGGCAGCGCTTTCCTGAGCAACGGATGCTAAGGGCACGGGAGCCCTCCGATTAACGGGGTTCCTTCCGGTCAGGCCGCCTGGAGCGCCCCGTTTCGGCGGAAGGTTCGTGTTTGCGTGTGACTTTGCATGCGTAACCGCAAGTCCAGGGAGAAGTCAGAACTGGGAAGTGCCTCTTAAAATTGTGCTTTGTAATTTTATTAGGGTTTCCCGTTCTAGGAAGTGTTTGCTTTGCTTATTGAAATGCAGTTCAGTTGTTTTTTTTTTCAAAAAAAGTCCTGTTGCCGTTAAATAAGTTATTTACTCCTCTAATGTAATTTTTTCCAATGAAAAGCTTCATATAAGAGACAGCAATGAGTTTCCGTCAAGTGGACACAGTTGCGCTGAGGTTACTGGATCCCCTACGGCCTGGAGCACGTGCGTCCAGTTCCCAGGCCGGTGGAGGCTACATTTCTCGTGTACATTTGCAGGGCGGGATGGTTTAAATGATCTGCTTTGTTCACTGCTTAATTATGTTATTTTACTGTTCCCGAAAACTTGACACAAGGCAAATTTACATTACTGTGCTCCTAATTAGCCAATAATCCTTAAGGATTTGAATGATACATACCCAAAGTAATTTCCTTCTTCACCAAATATGAATTTCCTTACACCGCGTTCGGAAGATGGGACCACGGCAGAGGGCATCTCAGTGAGGACAGCCCTCGACACCTCCGTCTCCCAAGTCACCCCGCGCTAAAAGCCACATAATGATTTGAGCAACATTATAAGGCGCCTTATAGGAAATCAATAGTGGCAGCATGCAGTCGGCGCAGAAGCGCTCCGAGTTCATGGGATGGTGAAGGTGCTCACCGATGCCGCTTCCAGTGTTTTAATTAAACCAGCCGCGCCTTTCTGTGCCCGCAGTCTGTACCATCCGCGCCACCCAACACAGGACCCGCCTGGTCCCTCAGGCGGCCTGTTGACGCTGCGCGCTGGCCTGGCTCTGAACCTTTGGCCTGTCTGTACCCGTGACCCTCGCCTCCCTGAAACCCCGGGACGCCACTCCACTCGCTGCCTGGGTGGCAGCCCATCTCCGTTCCTTCCTTCTTTCTTCCTCACTGAACCCCGTATTGCCCACGCCTCTTTGGCTATCCGTGCTGATGTGCTATAGAAGGGGACGCATCACCTTTCCGGAGGGAACTCAGGATCTGCGCAATGGGCACTCGTTAAACCATGTGGGCCCTCATTCATCGCAAGAAACTCATCTTATAGCTTAACACATCGCCGAGTGGGAAGGAGTGTGTGTGCGCTTATAGCCACATCTGGACTCGGGTTTCAGTTAAAAAGTGGGGCATTGGGACCTACTCAACTGATGTCATTCATTTCAGTTTGCAGTACAGGGTCTAAGCCAACCTTGGTTGTTCCGTTCCCCTGCCCTGTGATTGGTTCAGGCGAGGGCATGGGATGCAGTTCTGACCAATAAGAAGCTGAGGAGCTCCTTTGGTGGGTTTGAATTACTGACGGAGAGACACGGGGGTGGTAACTATCCCTTTCCTGTGGGATGTCAGGCTGCCTCTGCCTGTGGGGCCTGAAACCCAGACTAGTGGGAACGGGGCGAGTGTGAGGATGGGAGAGGAGAGGACAAGCGGCCCCAATCAGGGCTCCCTGCAGCTCTTGCAGGAACGCTTTAGGGGAGGAATTTTCCCAACATCTGAGCCCGTTCAGCTGGAGCTTCCTGTTACCTGCAGTCAGGTGCTTCCTGGCTGATACTCTGCCCCACGTGTCCAGGAACAGAAGGATCCTGGCCAGCGCCTGCGGGTGGTGATGCCCATGAAGCTGCGGCGCATATTCCAAGTAAAAGAAGAGGAACTCGAAACCCTTTCTGTCCCATTCAGTTGACGAAACTCTTGTGGCTTCAGTGGCCCAGGAATGATTTTGGGACCCATGTGAGGGGACCGCCAGAGCTTGTCACCTGCTCTTTGTGCTTTCGTCTGTTAGATGAGCCAGAAGGCCTCGCCCTACTGACCGGCACCACGTGGATGGCTGCGGAAGCCTCTCTTGTGAAGCCCAGACCCCAAGGACCAGTGAGGTCTGTGCGAAAGTATTTCTCTCTTGTCTGTGTTTTGAAATTCCTGTGAAAACCCAGGGTCCCCCCTTGAGGTGTTACTTACGCTGTAACACTGTTTGCTTGGGGGAATCTTATTTCGTTTATTCATCTTTGGAAGCTGAATTGCTAGAATCCAGAGTAGATAACAGTTGAGTAGAAAGTATTTTGTGAGCACTGCAGCCGACACTTGGAAGTGTGTGCCTGAGATAAAAGGCCTGGCATTGCCAGGTCTGTGACCTGGAAACCCCGGCTCAGCGCTCTTTGAACCCCCCTCACCTCCAGCCTCCAAGGGGGGGGGTCCTGGCCCAGAACCTCGCCCCCCCCCCCACCAGGACGTAAACTGTAAGCATGTTCAGGGCAGGAGGGGCTCATGATGGTATTAAAAATTAAATTTCTGAGGTGGTGTTGATTAATAAGTGAAATAAATTTCAGGTGTACCACATGGTTATTTTATACAGTGCTCTGGATTCTAGAATCTTCCATGTGGTTGGGTTCTTAGTTACATGGTTGTTTGAAGTAACTGTGCAGCTCGACTTTTGAGATGGAGGCAACCGGCCCTTTTGTGCCAGCGACGGGGCTGGAGATAGCCCAGATGTCCTGGAACCCAGGCACCCCCAGTTCCAGTCTCCTCCATGTTTCCAGCGCTTCAAAGTGACAACTCTGTCATTAGAAATGTGGGTGGATTGCAGGAGATCACCACTTAGCAGAATGCACCTTTGAAAATTAAAACTGGCAAAACAATTGTTATTGACGGAAATGGAAAGTGAGTGGCAATTTGGGCCTAAATTATTTATGAGCCTTGCTGGGGCTGTGCGTGAACAGTGTGGCTGGAGAAAGTCTGCTTGTAAAAATCTCCCAGAGCCCGGGGGTCTCCGGTCTCTCGTGGAAGCGCTCAGAGGAGCCCTCTGGACTCGGCCGGACACTGGGACCCGTAGCCGGTGCGCCACACCCGACAAGATGGGGCCGAGGCCAAGCTGATGAGCAGGATTCAGAGAGAAAGCTCGGCAGCGCCAGGGCAGCCCCGTGCACTGAGATGATCATTTTTCATTCAAAATTTAGGCAGACAGCGGGCGAAATGTAATCGCTTTCAGCATTACAGTACCGCATCGCATATTAGCGAGGCTCTGTGATGATAATCATGGAGTGAACTTGAAAGCACCCCTAATTAAACTGTCTGCATCCCCCAGCCTTTTCCCGTAATGATGTCGGACGTGCGGCAATTAGCTTCAGCGCCACGAACGTAAACACGGTGAGTGAATCACGGGAGCTTAACCTGGTTTGCTTGTTGAACATCTCCTAAAAAGGAATTAATTAGCTTTGTATGTTTTGGAATCACAATTTATGGAGTCATTTTGGAGTCTTTCACTGAAATAAAATTAATTTTTTTTCCCCTGCGAGTCTTGCAAATGGAATCTCTCGCATCTTGGGGCTGGAGGGGTGGGGGAGTCTGCAAAGGGAGACCCCGTACGATTTTCTTAATCTTCATTTTATTTCTACGACAGCCAGTGAAGTGTGGAATTTAGGACAGGGGTTTACTGCGTTAACCCAGTTGTAAGGTATTTTTCTCAGGAGGAGGGTATGTGCGCGTCACCCACCTGAAGGGTGCATTTCCCTGGGTCTCCACTCTCTGCAGTGGTGTGCAGCGTTCGAAGCTTGTCTGAATGTCAAGTTTGGGCATCAAAGCAACCTTGATGTGGCCACATGTCAGTCACCTCGAAGACACCGGCCCCAAGCTGCGTGGCTCCGCAGACTTCACAGGGTTTAGGGCGAGCGGCCAATTCCAGACAAAGCAATGACAGGGGGATCTTCTGGCTGCCAACAGGGCGCACAGAAGGACAGGGAGCCCCGTCAAAACGTGGCGGTGAGGCTTCGCTGGCGTTTTCTTGGGGAACCTCGGGCCCTGGTGGGGGCGGCTTCCCTGAGCCCTCGGCTCCGCAGTGCGTTTATGGTGTATCGTATTTTACAGGCTGGTAGATTTTCATATTCCGTCCAAGTCAGGATCTTACCCCACCTGGTTTATGATTTAGTAATTTACAGGGCAGTGAGGCGCGTTGGGCTTAATGTGGGATAAACTTATACATCCACTGTCCTCCGCTCGCTGGAGCCGGTGTGCGGTGAACTGCGGGCCCGGATGCGCACATCCCTTCCGGCTCAGGGTTTTCCTTCGGGAGGGAGGCAAGGGATAGGTAACACAGCGACGGTGGCATCCCCTGGGATGGCAAAATGGGAGCGCAACCTCCAGTCAGGTTAGTGGGTGGTTATCGAGGGAGCCGCGACCTGTGAATGGCCTTCACCGCCCGCTCCGTCTGTGTCAGACCGTGGCCCGTGGCGGCAGCAGTGTTATCTGAGAGCCACCTTTGCTTCCCGGCTTTCCAGTCCCTCCGATATGAACGCCCACAGGTGTGCATGGCCGGCAGGCCTGGCTGGGGGAAGGCGAGGCCCTGCCTGTCTACCCCGCGTCTTCACGTGGGGCCCGGATGTGGATGCTGCTCCAGGAGCTTTCCAGGGAACGGCGTTCTGTCCCGGGCGTTTTATAAAGTGCCTGGCCAGGCTCGCCGAGCCGATTGAGGCAGGGGCTGCGCTGGGAGCATGTTTGTTGGTTTGAGTGATGGACAGGCCGTGGGAGTGGATGGAGGGGGCCAGGTGAAGGTGGGCCCCTCAGCTGCTCACAACCAGGGGTCCTGACCTGCTTTTTGCAAACTCACAATTGGGGAATGAAGACCACCGTTCTGGAAACAACGCCAAGAAGAAGGATGGCCGTGCGGCCTTACATACTTTGTCTTGTCTGCGAAATAGACGAGAAAAAGCGCGTGTTTCACTGGGGCTTCAGATAAAGGCGTGGGTTGGCAGGAAGAGTGTCAGGAATCCCTGGTTTTCGAGTTCTAACTCCGGGAAGTTTGGTTGTGTTTCTGGGGCCTGTGCCGGGCTGCTTCTGCCACCTTCCGCGGAAAGAAGGACCCACACCTCAGCCCCTCGGCTGCCTCGCTGCGGGTGCTTCTCCTAACAGAGCCACGGAGACCAGAGTCTGCAGCGTTTTCCAGTGAGATGAATGTGCAGGGGAGTGAGGACCCACTGGTCACCCCCCGCCCCAGGCCCAGGGCGCAGGGGCCTGGGCCCCACGGAGGGCTGCCCGGGGAGGCAGAGTCACGGCATTTCCACATCCACCTGTGGCCCCTGCTGACTCCACCGTAGATTCGAGTTCATTACAGGAGTGTTAGACACCCCTTCGTTCCCAGGCATCTTTGTCCCCCTGGCCCTTACTTCGATGTGACTGAAGGGACCACCTATAAGATAAAGTGCCTGAAATACTTTTCATTTAATGATTAATTTCTCATTTGCCTTCTTAGCTAAAAATGCTCAAATTGTTATGGTCCATCTATCTTCTAAGTCTTTCATGAACAATATGGCAAGTAGGGGAGGAGGCATGTTGGTACTTTGTAATCACCTGTTGGGAAGCCTTAGCCCGTTTAATTATTAGATAAAGGTGATTTTAAGAATAAAATCCTGGCCCCAGGAAAGAAAGCTGTTATACATTGAAAGCTGATGAAGATATAGACTTTAATCACCAGTAAATTATGATAAAAGAGGAGTCAGAACCACTACCCACTGAAATGGCTCAAATCAAAAAATCGGACAATACCAAGTGCTGACAACGACACGGAACAGCTGGAACACTCATGTGTTGCTGGCAGACGTTAGAGATTGTCCAGCTGCTTTGGAAAACAGCTCGTTTGTGTCTTACCGAGTCCAACATGCAAGTCAGCAATACCACCTCCTAGGTCTTTACCCAAGCAAAGGAAAATGCATGTCCGTGCCATGGCTTGCACACACATGTCCACAGTGGCACGCAGAGCCGCTGAGCCACACCACCACCGCAAACAACCACGTGTTTATCAGGTGAGCGATCAACCCACCCCTGCGCCGCCCGCACCAAGAATGCTATGCAGCAGTACATGTGAAAGAAAGGTGGATACGTGCACAGCGTGGATGCGTATCAGAAACCTCTCGTAGGTGAGAGGAGGCAGATACAAATGAAAGTGTGTACGTTTCCTGCTGGCTGATAGGAAGTCATCTGCACGGAATTCAGAGAGGGGCACTGTCTGCCGGAGCAGAGATGGGGGCAGAGGCCACCGCCAAGGGCACGGAGGATCTTTGCGGGCTGATGGAAATGGGGGTTACATGACTCTGTGAAATTGCCCCAACTCATCCACTGTGCAGTTAGAAAGGGTGCTTCTAGTATATGGAAAATCATGCCTCCATAAAACTGGAAAACAGACGAGAATGATCGTTTTCTTCTTTTACAAACGTGACCCAAAAGACTGAGCAAGGCCTGAACCTCCCTGTGGCAACGAGACAAAGGAGTGGCCGGAGGAAAACCGTGATCCACTGGTTCTCTTCCTTCCTAAAGGGCGGTTGCAGTGAGTCCCAGCTCCGCAGGAAATCCTCAGACCGGGCAGGGCACCGCGTGGGACAGTCACGGTGATGGCAACTCCCATTGCCGAGCCCGGCCGTCCTGTCCACACTCCACGTTCCGGGGGCTTTACACTGTTATCACCCGTGTTTAAAGTGTCGAATTTGGCGATTGGGCCTCTACTGTGCGGGAAGGCCATCGCCACAGACAGGATGAGCGGTCGCCCCCACGTCCCCACCCTTCCAGAAGCCCTGCTCAGCCCTACCCCCACCCCCAGGCCACCACCGATGGGCTTTCTGTCTGGACGTGGCAGTTTGCATCTGCGATGCTTCCGTGTTTGGAATCAGAACCACACGTGCTCTTTCTTCTTTCACTCGGCACCGTTACTCTGACAGCCATCCAGTTCATTCATTTTCGCTGCTGAAGCGGATTGCTTTGGCTGGATCTTCCCCTGGGGAGGGAAGTTTGGGTTGTCTCAAGACTGGTCAGCTGGTGTACACAAGCTGCAGCAAACATTTGTGGACCAGTTTTGTATAGACACATGCTCTCTTTGGGGTGAATGTTTAGGAGGGAAGGGCTGAGACCCGTGGGAGGTGTGCTTCTGAAGAAGCTGCCAGACTGGTTTCCAAAGTGCTGGGGACACTTCCCACGCCCACCCTGAGTGACGGCGCCGCCCCTCCGGTGCCCAGCCTCCGCTCGGGCAGGCTGGCTCCCAGCTGTGAGCGGGCCATGCACATGCGGTGGCATGTTCTGTGCGCACGGTGGCGTGTTATCGTGGTCCCTGTCCTCCTTTCCCTGACGGCCAGGTGGGCGGCCGTCTTTCCGTGTGCCGTTTTTCAGGAGTGTGTCTTTGGGGAAGTGTGTCTTCAGATTTTGGTCTAGTTTTAAATATTGAGCTGGTTTTTCCTTATTCTTGGAAGTTTTATGAGTTCTTTATATTTTCCAGATATACCTAGGTAATTTTTTTCTCTTCTTTGAAAAAAATTTTTAAAAATGTTTTTCTTTTAAATCAGATATATATTTTGCAAATAGTTTCTCTCAGCCTGTGGCTTTGTCTTTTCATGTACTTAACAGTGTCTTTAGCAAAGTAAAAGCTTTTTAATTTTTTGCAGGTGTGCTCTGTCAGAGCCTGTTCACAGATGGCGGAGCTGGCGTACATGTGCGTGGGCGGCATAGACGGAAGACACCTTCGTGTAACTCAAGGTCCCCGATCCTCACCCCTGCGTTTTGGTCCAGATGCTCACGGGTTCGGTCCTGAACAGTTAGGCTGCTTCTGTATTTTGGGTGAATTTTTGTGTGTCGTTTTTGGCGATACGGTTATCCTTCCTTCGTGGTTGTGTTAGCACATCCGTACAAAGTAACGGCCCACGGATGCGTGGCTCTGTTTGCGAACGTGGCGGCGCCCATCTGCTTGCCAGTCCGTGTGTCTGCACCACGGCTGCCTGGCCGCGGCAGCTTTGAGTGGCTCCTGAGGTCAGGCGGTCCCCACTTCGTCGTTTCTCAATTTTTTGGCTCTTTTAGGTCTTTCACATTTTCATCTTAGTTCTGGCATTCGCTTATTCGTTGCCCCATGTCTGTATGCGGGTGTACATCTATAGATTAGTTTTATCGGAATGGAATCAATTCATAGGCACTGACTTACAATTGATTTTTTCATGAAATTTATTAAAGTGGAAAATACTCAGGTGAAAACAAAATCATCGTTGTAACAGTTTTATCGTATTCCACCTACTCACGTACGAAAACATAAAGCATCTCCCGGGCTGCGGTGCAAGGCTCAGCTCGTGTATCTCAGCTCGTGCATCCAATCATCTCTTTAGTACAAATTTTATGTTTTGGGACTTACTGCCAAATTCTCCTCAGAGAGCTTGTATCAGTTTACATTCCTACAGGAAGTTTATACGTGTAATCGTACCTATTCTCCCACCAGTACTAACTCTTGTTACCGTGTCTGCTCATGGCCGCAAACACGGGTGACGGTGCGGCCCTGGTACTGTAGTCTGCATTTCCACTCGGGAGGTAAGAGGCTTTGGGTTAGACCACCGCCCCAGGTCCGTCCAAGTTCCTACCGGTTACAGGATTCGCTTCGAGAACGAAGCCGTCTCTGCCTCCACTTGCTATTGTGAAAGAATAACAACTGCATCTGTTCCACAAGTTGTTACAAAATTGAATGAAACAATCAGCACAAAGCACTCACACAGGAAGGCTAATACATCATGAGGAAACAGGGCTAATCCCACGGAGGCGAGGTTGGTCGCATGAGCCCCTGCTTAGAAAATCTGGTCCATTCTACCCCAAACCCCTAAAATTAGTGAGTTGAGCAAGGTTACTGAATGCAAAATCAAAAAAAGCCCCAACAAAAATAAATTCCAGCCCTCGCTGGTGTGGCTCAGTGGACTGAGCACCAGCCTGCAAACCAATGGGTCGCCAGTTCAATTCCCAGTCAGGGCACATGCCTGGTTTGCAGGCCAGGTCCCCAGTAGGGGGTGCGTGAGGGGCAACCACACATGCATGTTTATCTCCCTCTCTTTCTGCCTCCCTTCCCCTCTCTCTAAAAATAAACAAAATCCTTAAAAAAATTCATAGTGCCAAAATATAGAAAATATTTAGGGATAAATCTGGCAAAACATGTGTAAGATCTATATACCAAAACTGAAAAATATAGCTGATAAAAACTATGTAAGGCCCATATCAATGTTGAGATCTGGTGTGTTCACAAGAGTTGATGTTAAAGATGCCAACTGGGTCCAAATTGAACAACAAATTCAACACGAATGCAACCAAAATTCCCACAGGTGGTTTTGACGAGAACAATGATGATGCTGGTGTTGTTGATGGTGATGATAATAGTGATGGTGATGACGACAGGGATACAGATGATGACGGTGATGATGATGATGGTGGTGGTGATGATACAGATGGTGATGGTGGTGATGATTTTGTGGGTGAATGTGCCGACTCCTGGCGGGGAGAATGTGGCTCTGTGAGGACATGGCCCGAGCCACGGCTCCCTTGGGGACACACGGTAACACACGCAGTCCCAGAGCCCATAGTCTGACTCCTAAGGTGGCAGGGACGCGTGCGGTGCTCGCCCCCTCCGGTAATGAATGCCTCTTAGGTCATTTAAAGAAACACGGTACAATCACCCTTTTGAACAGGGTTAGAACAATGTGATCTTTAGAAGTTAAAAAACAGCTGGTTCCACTCGAATTCTAAGTACATTAAAACAAACTTTGAAGTAAATAATCCGAGTTTCTGTTTTCATAAATTACAGTGATAACATGTAAATTTCCCCATTCATCTCTCTCGACATAAGCCCTTTTATGCTTCCCTCTCCCAAACTGGGAGCCCATTAGAGATTCGTTCACATAAATTGTAAATTTACTTCTCTTTAAAAGTAGAGGCAATACACCCAGCTGCAGTTGGCTAATATAATCACACGGCCCCGAAAATGTGCAATGCCTAATATGGGCTACAGAAAAAATGTAGCCACATTTCCCCCGCTCTCCTTAAAAAAAGGCAACATTAACTGTTTCACAAAAAGTTATTTGTTTCCTCTGGAAGCCCAGCGAGTGAGCTTTGGGGGATTAAGGATACATTTCACCTATAGGTTATATGAGCTTTTGTTATTTGTTTTCATACAAAATAAACCGCAAAGCTCTTGCTAATGTACAATTGTGCAGAGTTTTGTGGGAATATTTCAAAAGCAGTGTGTATTTTCCCCTGATTATTTCCCCAGATCCTTGGGGATACAATCCAATAGTCGTGTATTCCCTTAGGAACATATGTTTCATTTATAAACTTTTTTCCCCTGCATAATGAAAACAGTCTTGGCTTAGCATACTGGTCTGGTCAAATTATGTGGCCAAGTTCTGCAGAAACGATGAGGGGGCGACAGACGAAGCCCCCGCTGGGTGCGGGGGGGGAGGGCCTCGTGGGGGAGGCGACGATGACTTCCTTACAGACTTCTCACCCTGCGGTTCGTTCCACATTATACCAATATTTAAATCTTTGAGTATTTCAGATTGAGCGTACAACATAGAAAGATACATAAAGTTGCAATGAGCAGAGCCTAATAGCTTTTTTGGACTCTAGAGAGATACAAAAAGACACAAATATAGATAAATGATCAAAAACGAATAATTGCTCTCGCAGCCCTTCCGGCTGCAGTATTTAACATATATTCCTCTTGCTCCCATACACGCGGCTCTAGAATGTAAAAAGTAATTGCATTTCCCATTCTTCTCTCCTCTTCAATATACAAGCACCTCTAGAAACCTACTTGTAGAATATTATGTAGGTTTCTCTGCTTCATTTAGCCTCTTCTCTCTTAGGAAAACACATTATGACTTTGTACAAGCCTTGATCGATTTCTTAAGAGGCCTTATCTGATTGCTTTTATATTCTATTGATTTTTCTGAATTAAGTTTTATGGCCCTCAATTATTTTCTTGTATGATTGTTCACATCTATGTATGGCGTACCATATAATTACAGGGGCACGATCATGTTCTAGTTGATAATCCCATTTTAATGTACGGCGCTCTGCCTTTTTATGGAGATTATCTTCCATATGCAGACCGATCTGTCGGATTCCGCGCCACGCAGATAAACCCGGATCACAGAAGCCCTCGCTCACGGTGGAGGCCAGTCACGCGCGCTTGTGACATCTTGACAGAAGCGTTTATTGCAAAGCGTCGTGATCATCAGCTTCATTAGGAAAGCATTTAACAATCATAGGAGATGATTTTTATAAACCTGCTGTTCTGCTGACTGGGGATCCCGCTACCACAGCACAATTAAGTTCCAAATGGGTTTTGAACACTGACGGTTAATATAATTCAGCCCTCGCGGTAGACGGTGGCGTTACACAATCATTTATCATTTGGGGCAAACTCCGACAGAGCGCCACGTCGAGGCCTCGATTAAACTGTCTCCTTTTACACGGTCTTTTGGAAGCAAGGGCAGCCCCCTCCAGGTGATGTCTGGAGAGGAAGCGAAGACAAAAACAGTCGGTCGAAGGGAAGTTTAATCAATTTATTAAGCAAGTCGAGTGCTGGGAGATATTTTTCTTATATGGTACATGTCTATCAAAGCTGTCACAAGTGACAATTCAAATGCCGGGATGCTTTATGGCAAATAGATGGCTGCTATTGTTCTAGGCACTTGGAACCCTTTATGAATATAAATGTGTGGGCGGAAGCGTCACAGGGTCTGTTTGCCCTCCTAAAATAATTTATATTCCACACAGCACACGGCTGACTGATTTCTTCCGAACATTACAAAGTGGCCGTGTTATTTCATATTGCTGAAATTTGTATTATTATTTTTTTACATAAGAGAAGTCTTTTGATCTGCATTTATTAAGGAGAAAGAGATGCCCAGGCTTAACCCAATCTGACATAAATGTGCAATGCGTTCATTTCCTTCCACTACAAATCCAATACATTCATATTCAGAACCCTTTATCTAATAGTGCTTATTAGATTGTTTTGGCTACAGCTGCAAAGCAATATATCACTGAAAAATAATAGGTATGTCTCTTTCAGACGATGATGTGATTTGCTTTAGCAACGCGCGCATGAAAATCTGTGCCATTTATTAATAAAAGACTGTGTTAGATGAACTAACCTGCTTGACAGTCCTGAGAACAAAAGAGCTAATTTCTCTTTTGTTTGTGAGAAGCACTTTGGTGCGGTAGCGGGGTCACCGGGGGTCAGGGAGTGCGGAGGCTGGGCGCCGCTTCCCGCTCCGTGACTTGTTTAACAGCATCTGATACATTTCCAACACGCACCAACATACTCCCGATAAGGGATCAGGAGGTGCCAACACAGGCGATCTCCGGTCGAAGGCCTGATCAAACCTCCGTTGTCGACAGTCAGCCTCCGCGTTTCCGCCCTGATTTCCAGCCGGGAAGGCTCCGAGCCCTGGCGCGCAGAGGCCCAGGCGACTTCTTGGCCCCTCCAAGTCCTGGTGTTTGCGGTCCGTGGCTGAACGGCAGTAGGCCAAGGGCTGCGTGAACCTCCCAGTCTTGTTCAGATACCTAAGCAGCCTCACGTGTGTGTTACGTACCATAGCATTACCGTCTGGGGGGGAAATCGGCGTTAACTCTTTTACTGTAAGTAGAGGGAGTTTTTATAGAGAGATTTTGTTTGAACCTGGGGAAGTCGTGTGGACTTCCCGGGAGCAGGCGACTGCTGTGGGTGTGTCAGGGTTCATGGTGGTCGGCACACGCAAGTGTTGATCACGCCTCGGGAGCCGCAGCCTGGGTGGCCGTGGGGGGGCCTGGCAGCGGGACGAGGCCCGGACCCGTGTGGCCCTGGGCTGTTCAGCTTCCTGAACTTGCTGTCACTGCCTTCTGCTTCGCTGGTGACGGAGACAGTCCTGACTTACGAAGCTGGCCCCTCCCGCCACGCGTGTCACCACACGTGTTGGAGTTTGCCGAGTCTGAGCACCCAACCAGCCTGGCCGACCAGGGTCACTCCCCCGGCTACCGGGCAAGGTCTTTTTCACATGGTGGGCAGTTTAACATGATTCCTAGGGAAACTCCACCATAAAAACGCTATTTCCCAACATCGCAGAAGCAGAAGTGAGTCTGCAGAGAGAAACGATCTCCCGGATCAGGCTTGGGAACCAACCCAACGCACCCTGTGTGGGCAGCGGGCTTTTCCGGCCGTGAGTTCACACGGCTTCCCGGTGGCCAATGACAGTAGGCAGGGGCCTCCGATGAAAGCTGGTTTGCACGGTGTTAATATTCCGTACAGTAGGCACACACCAGTAATGAAATACTGAGTAAGGGGCACGGTTGCCTAAAAATATACCCTTTCTACCAACGACAGCTGTGTCATTTCTTAAACAACCACCCGAAGTGGAGTGCAATGCTTCGCTGGCTCTCCGAGGGCAACAGGAGAGGGTCACGCAGCAGCGTCGGTGCCGGTGCCGGAGTCCCTGTCAGAGCCAGGAGCTGGCACAGTGTCCGAGTGTGCCTGGCATGTACGTGGCCACCGCAAACCTATTGTTTCTTTTTCTTTTTTGGCGAATATCGGGTCTCCTCACTTCTTGCTGGCGTCACACCTGATTCGATTTTTCTTCCGAGGCCACATGGTCCAGCGGGGATGTGGCTCGGCGAGTCCCGAGAACAGCTGGCGCACCCCGGGCCACTCGGGGCGTGATGGGCAGCAGGCGAGTGTCATCCCGGCTTCGTTTTCCGAGTGTCTGGGTTTCGGTGTTAAGGGTGGGTGTGCTTGCCTTCAGTACGTAGTCACTGCGGAGCTCGTCCCCCAGAGGTGACAAGTGAGAAGGTCCCTCCCAAACAGGGAGGTGTCCTGTGATGTTTCTCATGACAACTATGAGAATGTTTGTGAGGGAGGGAGGGGCAGAGCTGCCGTGAGAGCCGGAGAGAGTCCCAGAACTCCGCGGCGACAGGTGGCACCGAGTGGTCTTCAGAAAGACCAGAGGGACCGGGAAGGCCGTCCCTCACACCCCTGTGATGGGGAACAGGTGTGTGATGTCCGAGTCACTCCTGCAGGCGGACCAGCGGCAGTCTTCATGAGGACGTCTGAGTGGGTGAGGCAGACATCCTCATGAAGGACATCCTCGCGTGGGCAGGGCCCGTGGGGAGGGGTCTTGGCAGAGGGGATTCTGGCTGCGGGCTGCTGGCTGCAAGGGGTCCCGAGCCCCAAGCAGAGCTTCGGAGGTGGGACAGAGTTTACGGGATACCATGGTGTGCGCCCCTGTGGTCTGGTTGGGGAGATGCCCTCCCCGAGGCCCCTGGAATCCTGCCCTTGTTCACCGTGAACAGACCATGGCTTCGACTGTCTGGGGGGCACTTGGCGAGCAGCCTGGGCCCCACCCCGAGGAGCCCTGTGTGAGCCCCTGCTAAGGGAGGGGGAGGGGGGCCCAGCAGTGAGTGGCTGGGAAGACTTCATGCCTCCTGGGCAAAGACTTTCTGAGAGGTTTGACTGTGAGCCAGGAGTTGGAACATTCACATATTTGAAATAAATGAAAAATGGCTTTGGCTTACATTTGTGGTGGAGAATATTTTATTACTGGATCAGTTCTTTTAAAACACGCAGGCATTGGTGGCCTTGTTTGAATTCACCCACTTGCGTGTGTGTGTGTGTGTTTCCTTTCAGACACATGTACGGCTGGCGACCAGCAAGCACGGCGCTTTAATTACTTGTATCATAAAATTAGTATACGTTGTTCCAGCAATTAGTGTTTCAGTCGAGTCATCAATTACGGAGCCTGCGGTGTCACGTCTGAAACTAAGCACTTAATTTATACGCATTACTGTTGCAGAACAAATAGATTCTCAGCGATGGCAGCCTGAGTTTTTCATTAAAAAAATAAATCCCGGACACTGCCATTTTAGGAAGCAAAAGTCACGAGTATTTAAAGCATCAAATACTTTTTCAAGGGAGAGAAACAGTTAAAGTGACGTATTCTAAAGAAAACATGTGAAAGAAACTTCAAAAAAAGAAATGAGGAAAACTTAGGGAGATGTCAAATAAATCTTGATAACTAAAGAAATATTCATAAAGCAGCAACATTTTTTTTTGTTATTCATTGATCGGAACAACATGAGAAAAAAATGCCTGTGAAAGACAATGAAATCTTTCCTAACCGTTGGAGACTCTGTCCGCGGAACAGTTCACGAGGGAACAGGGTCCAGCCTGTGGATGTGCCCAAGTCCTCTGGTCCCCCTGTGGCTGTGGGGCACTTGGGGTCCTTCCGATCTCCCCCCATAAATCCTGCCGCAGTGAAGGTCTGCGCATTATTTCACGCACAGCTTTTCCGTAAGACAGGTCCTTACAAGTGCGATGCTGGCGGGCGTGTAGGGGCTTCGGTGTCTTTTACCCGGTTGCCTGCCATTTCCTCTCCGCAGCCCCCCCTCCCGAGAGGTGAGGGAGCGAGCCCCCGTAACTCTGTCCTTCCTCCCGGGTCCCCTTGCTGCAGATTTGCCTCACAACGTTTCAGAACCAGTTTATTACCAAATTGTTGACTTTTTCATGTCCTCAAAATCGCATTCTTTTATAAAACCAGCTTTCCTTGTGCTCATTTGGGTCCATCGCTTGCCCCAGAACTGTTACAAAGTGGGGTTAGGATCCTTTAAGTTCTGGAAGTTGGTTCATCTTCCAGTCCGCTGGAGAATGGGTTTGAACACATGTTTTTCTGTTTCGTAAGCAATCCACTTTCTATTGCTTGAGCCTTTGAGAAATTGTCTGTCACTCCTGCCCAAGTGTTTAAGGAAGACTTTTATTGTTGGTTTCCAAGAGGTCTTTATAGAGTTTGGATGTAAGCTCTTCATCAAATATTTGGCTTGCCAGTATTTTCTCAGTCTTTGGCTTTCCCTTAGTTTTGCTCATGATGTCTTTAGCAGAGCAGCCATTTTTATTGGCGTTATATCTAATTTATTGGCAATTCGTTTTGTCATTTGTGTCGTTTTTGTCCCACCGTGCAGTTTTGCCTGTGCTGAGATTGGAAGGGTTTGGGTTCTGGTCCGTGTGACCCATTCTGAACTAATGTTGTGTATGGCGCGCAGTAAGAGTGGGTCTCATCTTTTCCATGTAGGTGTCTGTCTGTTCTTGCACAATTTTTTGAGAAGACTTATTTTTCTCATCGAATTATCTTCTCCTCTTCGTTAAAAATAATTTGGCAGCAGGTGTGCGGGTCTATTCCTGTACCTTCTCCTCGGTCCCGCTGTCCTCGGTCCTGCTGTCCTCGGTCCTGCTGTCCTCGGGCCAGAGCCCAGCGGCCTCTTCACTGTGGCTTTGTAGACGCCTCAGTATCAGACGGTCCATGTCCTCGGACCGTTTCTTCTTCTTCAAACTTATTTTGGCTGCACGAGAACTTTAACTTTTCCACATGCATTTTAGAATCCACTTCACAGAAAAGGCCTCCTGGGGTTTGACTGGTGCCACCTTGAGTTTGTGCAGCATGTTTTGGGGAATTGCGTTCTGAACAGCAGTGAGATTTCCAGTCCGTGGACGTGGTGTACGAGTGCGTCTGTCCGTGTAGCTGGTCTTCTGTCCCTTTCTCGGCGGCAAACGTAGTGTTCAGTGAACTGGTCTCCCAGATCGTTTGTGAAATTATCCCTAAACCCTTCCTGTTTCCTGACGTAGCGTGAACGCCATCTCACATCATGCAATCGCCCATCGCGACTGTGCGTGAGTACAGTTGGGTTTTGTGTGACAACCTGGTGTCTGGCGAACTGCGGAAATGTTTATTTCTGTAGTGTTTTTGGCTTTGTCTTCCGGGGTGTATGGTCTACAGTCAATCTCTTTCTCCTTGTCCCCCTGCTTTCTCCCTCCCCTCTCCCCCATCTCTCTCCTGTAGGTGCTTTTTGTTACTTTGAGGAGTTCTCGTCAACTCCTGTTCTAT
Source organism: Artibeus jamaicensis (assembly GCF_021234435.1). Taxonomy (NCBI): domain Eukaryota; kingdom Metazoa; phylum Chordata; class Mammalia; order Chiroptera; family Phyllostomidae; genus Artibeus; species Artibeus jamaicensis. Next base: position 21,206,421 of record NW_026521861.1, on the reverse strand, counting down.
GGAGTCTGTGTTAGAGCAGGAATGTGCTGTTGTACTTTTTCCAGTGCTTTTCCTGCGTCTACTGATCATCGATGAATCAGTGGTGTCAGTTGCAGCCCCGGCTGTTCGGTGAAGCCTCCGTCTTACATGTGCCCCACATCCCTGGGTTGCAGGAGTGTGACTTTCCTGATTCCCCTGCCCCTGTGACCATGGATGTGCGGCGTGGCACGGCCCCTTCCCCGGAGCTGGGTTCTTCCTCATTCCCGTCCCCTAACTGCAAAGACTTCACCAGCCAGGGCCTTGTCAGGCCGGCTGAGCCCTCCCCCGACACACCAGGACCTCGGCCCCTGGGAAACGAGAAGAGAAGCCTCCTGGGGGTGGGTCTTGCCCCTTGGCGTTTCCACCGTTCTGCTGCCTGGGTTTGCTCGGGTGGGCATTTGTGAGTTGTCAAGTTTTTTGTGTGTACAGAGAGAACCCGTGAGGAGATGTGTCCCCCTCCCCACTGTGCTGCCCACAGTGTCACCGTGTCCCCAGCCCGTGTGAGTGGCTTCACTGGTTTGTCACTGTTTTGTCCTCACTGTCCCCGGTGGCGGAGGGCATTGGGCCAGGTGAGCTCAGGCTAGTACTGCCCCCCCTTGGGTTCGGCCCCTTGCTTCCTGACCTCTGCTCTCTACGGACTCCAGAACACCGTGGATTCGACGCTGCCTGTCTCTCTCGTTGTTGAGAGTGAGAGCCACGCAGCCGCCGGCTCTTCACACGGCAGGGCGGACGCTGTCGGACGGTCTCTCGGATGGGGGGTTTGGTTTTTAATGACAAATGCGTGAGAGTTTGGTCACATACTTGTCTGCATCTTTTGACATAATTACATTCTTTTCTCCTCCGTTTTGTTTAGGCAGTGAATCGTATGCACACACAGATGTATATACAAACTGAAAGAGAAAAGAACCTGATATCTGTATGTGTGTTTACTTAAGAATGTGAAACAGTAACACACTTACAGGAAAGTCGGGAGTGGGAAGAGCTCGTTCCCTCTGGGCCGTGTGAGAGTCCGTCGCTAACATAGTCCTCCCTCATCCCCGAATATTCTAGAGCCTGTTTCTGTAATAAGGACACTCTTCCATTTAACCATCAACAGGACGATATTGGCACCGGGGCATCCGACCTCCCAGCCCCCAGGCCTCAGGCCGGCTCCCCCAGTGGCTCCGCAACAGCTGTACGGTAAGCGTCACTTCCAGGGCCACCCGTTGCCCGAGGCTGTGTGTCTCGGCGTCCTTCGTCCTGGTCAGCCCCCGCCCATCCTGGACTTTGCAACCTTGACACTTCGGAAGGTTGCAGACCATTTGGTTTGTAGAGTGTCCCCCAATCTGGATTTGTCTGAAGCAGGGGCGCCCAACCCACAGTCCGTGACGGCCCAACACAAAATGGTAAATTTACTTAAAATCTTTTTTTTTTTTTTTTTTGCTCGTTAGTTTTCGTTAGTGTTGGTGTATTCAATGCCTAAGACAGCTCTCCTTCCAGGGGGGCCCAGCAGCGCCAAAAAGCTGGGCACCCTCGGGAACCTCCTTCACCCTTGGACTCAGGTTGCTCCCCTGCAGGAAAACCGGGGGTCCTTGGGGACCCTGTCAGGTGGCCACTGCCCCGGTTCATTTCCTTAGTGATGGTGTTGGTCTTGGCCCCTGGCGGAAGCGGGTGTCAGCCAGGCTCCTCCCCTGTGGTTTTCTAGTTTCTCCTTTGTCAGTGATGCACCTGTCGGTGGGGGGCTGCGATAAAATGACGCGTCTCTACTCACGTGCTTAGCGTCTGAACGGCCTCGTGGCTCCTCTCCTCTCCGTGGGCCACGGTCTGTTACTGTCATTCTTCACCTGGACACTCAGGTCGTCGCCCACCTGTCCCGTGGGAGCTCGGTGGGCCGGCCAGGCTGTCCGAAGGCATGGCCCTCCCTTCCCCACCCAGTGCTTCCCTCTGCCGGCCTGCCCGAGCTTCTCCTGCCCATGGCCGGGGCGCGGCACTTCTCCAGGGCTTCCCCTGGCCCTCCCGGGAGCGGGAGTGGGGGTAGGGGCGCCGGGCTGTGGCGGGCTGTGCGGGGTGAGGGTTTTGCTGACCCCCTCGGACAGAGTCGATGGGCAGTGTGTACGGAAGACATATCTGTACCAATGTGAACGTGTGCTTGTACATTCACACACATTCACTTACATGTATATGCATTTTAACCCACCTGCCTGTCACCTACGTATCTGTCTGTCCACCCATCGTTCTTCCATCATTTATCTATTATCTATCTACCTACCTGTCATCTATCATTCTATTGTCTTAAGCTGTTTAATCCGTAAGTAGTAACTGATCCCTCCCATCTTCACCTTGCCCCCCCCCCCCCCGCATGGAAGCCCCCCCGCCCTGCCCCTACTACAGGCACTGTTCCTGTCCCCCTGCAGGGCACCCCCCACCCTCCCACCACAGAGCCTCCCTTGTTCGCCCTGGCAGCCGTGGGCTGACTTTTTCAGGAAAAGGGAGAGGAAGCACAGGCACGTTACTGGTTTTCCAGTACTAAAGGGATGCACGCCTTCCACGAACAAAGCCAGCTTAGGTTTCATGCGTTTTTCTTTGGGCATCTTGGTGGAATATTTGTGCTGATATTTTGGTTAGTTTTTGTGTCTATGTTTACAGGAACAGCTGGCCAGTAGCTTGTCTTTCTTACAGTGTCCTTGTCAGGTTTCAGCATCAGGGTCAAAGTGTTCTCACAGGTTGAGTCAGGAAGGGTTTCATTTTTTGTTTTTAGTTGCTTAAAAGATTTCTGTAAGATTGTGGTCATTTCCCCCCAAAATGTGGAGAAGACTTCATTAATGAAACTCTCTGGGCCTGCAGATTTTCCAGGGAGGGGGAAGGTTTAAATTACAAACATTTGTTTAATAAATACGCGATTACTCTATTTCTGCTTTAATCCGTTTTCTAAGTTGTGTTTCTGTAGAAATTTTTCTATTTCATAACTCTAAATTAATCTGCATAAAATTGTGTATAATAGCCTCTCATTCTCTTTTTAACCTCTATATTGTCAGGTTTAACTTTTAATTCTGCATTTTGATAATACATGTCTTCCTTCTCTTTTCTCTAGAAACATCCTTCTAAGCAGTTGCTAGTTTTCTTAGATTTTAAAAGAATTACTTTAAAAAATATATATTTATTTATTTTTAGAGAGAGGGAACAGGAAGGAGAGAACCATCAATGTGAGGTTGCCTCTCATGTGCCCCCCACTGGGGACCTGGCCTGCAACCCAGGCATGTGCCCTGACTGGGAATTGAACCGGTGACCCTTTGCTTCACAGGCCAATGCTCAATCCACTGAGCTACACCAGCCAGGGCAAGAATTACTTTTGACTTTGATTTTTCTCCCTTGTTCATTTGTTTTACATTTTAAAATAACATTTTTCTTAATTTTGCTTGGGTTTAACTTATTATTCTTTTTGTGATTTCCTAAGATGGATAATTCGATCTTTGATGTTAGGCCTTTTTCTTTGGTGTTTATACAAGCACTTAAGACTATTAATTTCCCCCTACATGTGCCTTTAGAGACATCCTACACAATGGGTTATATTACATTTTTTATCCTTTATTACAAAACATTTTACAGTTTTCGCTGTAACTTTTTCTTTGACCCACCGGTGATTTAGAAGTGCATAGCAGTCGTTCCAAATATCAGAGGACTTGCCGGTCACGTTCTTGTCACTTCTGTACACGCCATTTCTTCTCTAGTCAGAGGACGTAGTTTGACGGTTTCAACCCCGGTCACTTTGTCGAGGTGGCTGTCACCGTGCTGCCGGTGTTTGTCTGTCCTGGAGCTTCAGGGGTGCGGGCGGGTCTCGCCCCTCTGGTCCGTGTGTCCACGTTTCCTCTCATTTTCCCGTGTCCCGTGGGGCTTCTCCGTGTGGGTTGAAGGGTTGTATGTCTCTCCCTGTGACCGTGACAGCCTCTCAGACGCGTTTAATTCAGACTTTTGAATATTTAGTTTTCCATGTCATTTTCTTCTCATGTCTCATTCTTTTTTTTCCCATTTTTAATGCTTCTCCCCTTTTTTTTAGCCTGTTGCCTTGTTTTGTATTTTTCGGGAAAAAATATGCATCATTTTACTCTAGTTTTCCTCACTTTCTATGTACACTGTTCGGCACTCAGTCAAAGAGACAGCCATCTCTTTGTGATTTATACGTATTTAAAAAATAAAATATACGGAAGTGCTATAGATAGTAAAGCGTGGTATGATTTTAGGGCGATATTATTAGCCGTAATGGTGCTCCACCACAAATACTAATTCTCGACAAGCTAATGGAATCCTGGGAAACTCGGCGAGGATACTGGAGCTGCAAGTGATATATGGCCGAAACTTTTCTCAGAGGCACAGGGGTGTCTTATAATAGCACCGACTTCGGTACATATTTGGAATTGGCGTGGAGGAACAGAGCGCCCTTGCAAACCTCAGGCTTGGACGTCTGGCCTGGGAACCCCGATGACCTCGGCCTCGCTCCCTCCTGCCTGCGCCTGCGCGGGAAGCGGCAGGCGGCGGCTCGTCGATTTGCACTTGGCCGACAAGATGTCACTGGTTTTGAACAACTAACACAAGCTCATGCTCTCACACTGGGCGGGACCCCAGGAAGGCTATCAGCGGCAGGTGGCCGGGTGGTTTAAGCAAGACAGGCAGTGATCTCACGACTTGGGGGCTAAAGTGCGGGCTCCCCATTTCCGGCCTCGTCCCACTGCCGCCGCCTGGAACCCAGAGTTCTTCTCTCTGCCCTGCACCACTTACGCCCTGTCGTCTGGCAGCAGAGGTACCGGGCCCTCTCCTGCTGCAGAGGTGGAAGGGGCTGGGCGGGGTGAAGACAAAATCTCTCTGGGGTCCCTCCCTGTCCCCAGCCTTCCTCTTACAACTTCCGGACCCCGGGTCCTGTGGACCCCCAGTTGCCAAGGGGAGGCTGCTGGGTGCTTGGTTCTGTTCATTGTGCACTCAGGGCGGTGCTGTTGGGCTCCGGACACTCGCGCCTGCCTGGGGGCAGTTACTGAATTGCGTGATTCAGAGCCCACGGTTCAGTTCGTTACATTACCCAGTGAAATGTCCCTGGTTTGGCCTTCAACCGAAACCTGCCTCTTGAGAAGATGCGTGCTGTCGTGTGTGAAGTGGACACTCTGCTCCAGGCGGTGGCCGTGGTTCTGCCCCAGGGGTCTGCTTCCTGGGACCTGCCCCCGTGTACCCGCAGCCACAGCTCCCAGAGGTGGCGCTCAGCTGGACCCAGGCCAGGGGGCCACGGGTCTGTGTCCTTGACCTCCTCTTCCTGCTGCCTGACAGTGAGGGGGGCGTTTGGGCTCTGCCACCTCCAGCCCCTGATGCCGCAGACTCTGAGTCTGGACCGTGTGGTTTCAGTGCTGGCCGGACCTCTCAGGGGACCCTTCCCAACTTGGAGCCGTTCACGTTTTCACTCGTCTTTCTCTCATTTCACTCTCCTGCATAAATCTTTTCTCCCCATGCCCCCAGACCTTCTCACTTCCTTCCCTTTTACAAAAGCAGGCCAATCACTGGATCACAAACACAGTCAGGTCGCAGAGACAAACAGGAGCCCAGTCGCACTATGGGCAGGGGTCCCCTGCCTTCCAACGTGGGGCCCAGGGCTCTCCTGCCTCAGCCGGCTCGGTGTCTCCTTTCCTCCGCTGCTTCCTGTGTAAAGAAAACGTGTCCGCTCTCGGGGAACCAGCGAGAGTCAGCCGTGCAGGGACAAAGACGGGCCCTGGTGGGTCTGTGGACACCCGCTCACCTCCCTCCCTCCCTTGTCTGTGGTGGGGGGAGGCAGACCGCCACCACCACCCTCACCGATGTCCGAGTCCCCAGCATCGGCCTGGGCCCTGCTGTCAGGGAGTGTGTCCTGGCAGATCTGCGGCCGAGAAGCTGGGTGAAAACTGGCCACGGCTCTGAGCCGCTGTCCCTGTGGTCTCTTTCTAGGCTTTCTGGAAGCAAGAAGCCAAGCATAGGACAAACGCATGTCATTTGCTGAAACCGGGGCATCAGGAAGGGGGGCATTATCTTTGCCTTGAGAATGACCTTGTTGGGCTCAGCGGGGTGCATCGCTGAATGTTCTAGAATGGGCACTAACAGTGGCATTGTTCCTAGGAAGGAGAGAGGGGAAAAGGCTCCTCGTGAACACAGCTCCCAGATGCCCCTTGCAGCCGTGGCTGAGCGCAGCCCAGAGCTCTGTGGCCTGGCCGGTGAGCAGCGATTGGTCTGATGTACAGAGGGGGCGGGGCATGACGGTGCTGTGAGCGCCTGTCCTGCTGGAGGCCAGCTCGGGTTCGGGCGGGGTCCTCCGGGGCCCCCTCCGGCTGGCACCCTGGGTGCCCCCCTGACTTTCTCTCCCCAGCCTTCTCTTTCCCAAGGCAAATGGACGTTTTAACCAGTAATTCCCTTAAGAATACTAACGTTTTACAACAGCATCATTTCAATGTTTCTTACTTCCATACGTTCTCAAATTTCTCAACATTCTAAGGGGTGAAGAGCCAAAGGTGGGCTCTCGGGCGGGCAGAGGGGAGACTTGGGTCGCTGTTTGGTCCCCAGCACCAGGAGCCGCCCTGAGGGAAAATCGGCGAGCCCGTGCTCAGCCCTTTCCTGCGTGGAACATGCACACAGCTCTCACGCCGGTGGTCCGAGTCCCTTGTTCAGGGGGACTTTCGCCGGGTCCTTCCCGGGGCTTCCCCAGCGTTGGCAGCCGAGGGACAGTCATTTCTGGTGGCAGATGTGCCTCATGTGCAGAATGGGCTTGGAACTCTCTTTGCCAGAAAATAATACCCCACACATAACCTTACATATGTGTATATGTCTATGTTTGCATTCCAGCTCAGTCCCCACGGGGAGAGGGGGGAAGGACCCGCACTCCCCCCAGGTCTCCCTCAGGCCCCAGCACAGGGCTTAGCACAGAGCAGGTTCTGGGCCCTCTGTTACGATTAACACGCACCCCCCGCAGTTTTCCTGTGGCTGCCCCATCCCCATCCTCCCTCCACTCACCCACCCACCCACTCACTCACCGCCTCTTCAGTGCATGTGTCCCCAGCAGCCCTCGGCCGGCCTGGCTTGCTGCCCACCAGCAGTGTGCCCTCTGCAGTGGTGGCTGCTTGGGGTCCGGCTGCTTTTCCGGCCATGCGTCCAAGCCGAGCGTGGTCCTCTGATCGTTAGGGCGGTGAGGCTAACGTGGAGGGCCGTGAGTCAGGTGCCCCACTCGGAGCTTGGTGCACGGGTCGTGTTTACCAAAAGGGGGTTTTCATCTCCATGGAAACCCATGGGCGTCTGCACCGGTGCGCCCTGCACTGGTGCCACCACCAAGCTGAACTGTCATGAGGATTTGACTGAGTTGGTCTGTATCTGGGACAACGAACGGGGGATTTAAATCCCAGGCTGTTGGGAAATGACTGAAATCCCACTCAGGAACCTGTTGAGAAGCTTCTCAGCACCAGGCACACCTCCCGGGCTGTTGCCAGGGAGTCACACTTTTCCCCTGAAATGCACCCAAATGACAGGGATGCAGCTGTGACTTTGCAGGGACGGCCCACGCGTCGAGGAACTGGTCTATGGCAGGACACTTTCTGATGTTGCGAGACGAAGGGAACATGGTGGCCCCCGCACGCAGGCTGGGGCAGGCAGGCCGGCTGCCCCTGCATTCCGAAGCTTTTCGCTTTTGTGACGCTGTCCCTGGTTTTCCGGATGCTCGCTGCTGGTGTTTTCTTCTCTCGTGGCATCAGATACGGCCCTTGTGACGGTCCTTCTGCAGAAGCCTGCCAGGTGGTAAGCTCAGAGCACAGGCAGCCCCAGGACGCGCCTCACTCAGCGATGGCCACATGGTTTTGCTTATCTCCGTCGTCCTCGAGGTACCTGGCCGCTGTGGCCTGCAGATCCCAGACCGTCTGCCTGCTCCTTGACCCCGCGGCCACCCTGCTGCACTTCTGTGCACCCTGGTCACGAGTTTGGTTAGTTCCAGTCCCCCGCCTGCTCCGGGCCTGCTGTGCCCTCCCTGCTCCATGGCTTTTGTCACGTCATGGGCCCAAACGTGGCCATGGGGCTTACCTACCAGCTCGGCAACTCCAAGACAGACACATGACCTGTAGGTACCTTAACTGTCTCACCTGTTAAGTGGGGACACCAGGGCCCCACCTCGCATGGCTTCACGAGTGCCAATGCGGTAGCGTTCGTGAAGGACAGGGCATGAGGACAGCATGGGAGAAACACACGCATGTCAGGCCTTCGCTCAGACACCTCCGTCTGCAGACTCCTGTCCTCTGGAAACTTCCCTCTTGTCATTGACGGAAGGGCCCTCTGTTTATCCTCACTGGCCCTGGTCCTGTCCCCCGAGGCCTCGGATCTAATCTGCACGCCACCCCTTCATTTCTACAGTGACAAAATGACTGAAAATAGGAACCTTCCCTTGAGCCCATGGGGCCCATCTTGAAACTCTTCCTTTGGGTCTGAGTCACGGACAGGCTACCACATGGTCCCACAGGCGAGGTTAACTGCAGGCGCGGTCACCCGCAGGCATGGTCACCCCCAGGTGAGGTCACCCCCAGCCCAGTCACCCGCATCCCACTGCCCCACTCTCTTCAGCTTTGCGCTGCATCAGCTTTGTGACGGCTGCAGGGTGGGGGGTGGGAGGTGGCTTTTCCCCTGTTTTTGAGTCAGCTTGGCATCGACCACGTGACCATCCCTCTCACTGGACACACGCTCTCTGGAATTGGGAGGCCTGTGAGCAGGACGAACAGGGGAAATATTTCATCATCAAATGACTCAAAGACTCTTCTCACCATTGTCATTGGCGAGATGACTTATTACTTAACCCCCAGACCCATTGCCACACCGTCCCTTTGTCCTCTGTGTTCCAATCTACAGTATCACATGCCAATGGAAAACATTTGCAGTGGACGAGAAAATCACACAAAGTTATTGTTCTAAAATACTGAACAGCTATATACTTACATACATATTTATAATTATGTACGTATATACATAATGCATTATATTTATTAGTTATACAATTGTCATATAATTATATATTTCCAACTGATTACTGAAATAGAGCACAATGACATTACTTGCTTTGAGTTCAAGTTCAATTCAGCTTGTCTGCCCTGAGCTGGGTTTCCAAGTTATGGATGATGGGGGTTAAGGCCTCTCCCCGAGGCCCGCCCGCCCTGTCGGTCCGCTCCTCCCACTCCTGCCCTTGTCCAGCCAGGTCCCCACTCCTTCCTCCCTAGCGACCGTCCGCTCACAGGCCCCCGACATGCTGCTGTCCCCTGTGGTCCGGATGGAACTCGTCTCTTTTGGCTTCGTGCTTCTTCAGGATTTTGCGTCTCTGTTGCGTTATGTTGCTTCTTCTGCTTTGTTACAGGTGTTACCGTCTGTCCCCCGCAGTTGGGAGGTAGGATTCTTGGAGATGGGAACACAGTCTTGTTCCCTGTGTCCCCTCCCGGCACCCGGCACAGTGACTGCTCGGGGAGGGACTCGTTGAGGGGACCCCAGGCAGCCCCTCGCTCCAGGCTCTGCCTTCAGGGGCCAGGGGTGCATTTTATAGGCTTGTCACCCGAGCCACGCCAAGGAGCCCGTCAACCCGCCCCCGCAGAGGTGACAAGGAACAGAGGACTGTGGACAAGCTGAGACTCAAAGCTCCTTTTTCTTCTAGCTGCACGTTTTAGGGTCATTTTTCTGCAATCTGTGATGCTCAGACATTCTGGCTTGCGGCACCTAAAAAAAAAAAAGGGATGCATCCCTGGTGCTGTCAAGCCTCTCGCCTGCTCTAACTCACTGAGACCCGGCACAGTCGTTCCCCGCTGCCCCGACGCAAATGACAGCGCCCAGGAGCTCATGACCAGCGGTGGCCTCGGTGGTCACTAACCGATTTGGACACACCTGGACACGGAGGTGCTCCCACTGCGCGCTCTCTGCCACCTCCGAGGCTGTGACCTCATCCTGCCTGGCCTACTCTGGGGCAGGACACTCTTGGCTTGTGACTCCCGGTCACATGGACGCTCTCATGGCCCTGCCACCAGGCCCACCAGGAGGATCTCTGCCTTGTCCCTGGCCTCTGTCCTCTCCTCCGGTGTCTTTGGTCACGGCACCTGCCACCTGTCGCCGGTGGCACTGAGTGGGTAGATGCTGTGCTCACTCAGACCACAGCTGGTGATGCTGGGCCAGGGCTGCGTAGGACCCGCGGGTCCTGCTCCGCGCTCGGCCCTGTGACGAGCCTCCCAGGTGAGCGCTGGGTCTGGCGGCTGCTGGAGCGACTCGCCGTGGCACCGTCCAGCGTGGCCCCGGGTCTCTGGGCTTTGGCCAGTCCTCTGTAACATCAGAGCTTCCACCGAAAGGCAGATTGTCTGAATTTCCATTTGACATTTTCCTCTACACTTGCTTTGACATCTCCACTTATAAGTTTCTTTTCTTGTTAAAGTGAGATTGGAAAAGTGAATTTGAGACAAGTCTTGGCTCGAAGCCTGAGGGGGTCGGTGCTCGGCTTAATTGGGAAGCGTCTAACCCAGTTACTGTCGAAGGGTGAGTGCGCCCCACGCACGCCCTGCATCCCAGTGGGCCTTCCCATCGCTGATGTCCGTGGGGGACCAGGTGAGGTCACACACTCGTGTCGCGCTTGGTCCCGAGTCCCCCTTTCCCGCAAGACCCTGGGAGAACCCGGGCTTGTGTGAGGAGCGCTGGTGCGGGGGACCCAGAGACACCCTGGCGTCTGCCACGCAGGAGGGCCCCGGCTGGCCCACCAGGGACAGAGCAGACCAATGTGCCTCTGTGCGGGTCCCTCACACCCAGGCTGTGATAGCCTAACAGTAACAACTGTGTCACCTGGGTGAGTCTGCTTCAGCGAGTCAATCATGTTGAGGGCTTGCCGCCGCCGAGACAGCTGCTTCCCTGTCGGTGGATGGCAGGGGGCAGGGGGCGGGCACAGCCTGTGTCACTTCTCTCTGAGCACGTGCTCCGCGCTCCCGTGGTAACTGTGTCCCCTGAAAGGCTGTCTCCATAGACACTTACATTCCAGTAGTGAATATTTCAATAGGAACAGGAAGACAGTTAGGTTTGGGCTTACGGTAACGAAATGATTTTTCCTGCAGGAAAATTTCAGCAATACAATTGATACTGACGTCTATAGGCGTATTTAGACAAACGAAAGGTTAAAACTTCTTAATTCTTTTTCGCCTCGATGTGCAGAAGTCCCCCATTCTCCCCTCCTGCTCACAAGTTTGCTTGTAGCCGTTCCTTAGTGACGCTTCGAGGCACCCACTGTCCAGGAGTGACCGGGCGCCCTGCGCTGCCCGAAGGATTCTTGCTGTGTCCTGCTGCTCATTCCCTTTCAGGGAGGCTTTGTGATAAGTTATACCCCCTAATTAATAATGTTGTGTCCTCGCCTGACACAGGTGTGACGACCACGTGCGTTGTCTCAGTTTCCACCATAATTCTTCTCATTTGGGGGGTGAGGACGTTTGCTCAGAATGACCCTGAGGGCAGCGACACAGCCAAGACTTAAGCCCACAACCCTTTCCCCCACGGCCCCAGCTCCTAGGTCACGTGACTTCGCCAGCAGGCCCCTGGCCCCAGGGGTGGGGCACGTGAGTGTCTCTCCACCGTGACCAGGGTGGTGTGGGTCTCAGGTCTGAGAGAGGGTGCCTGGGTGGCTTGTGAACTGGGGTGACAATTTTTCAAATACTTTTCCATCTATCGCATTATCCTGAAAATGCGACCTGCTCATTTTTTTGGAAAGCAAAGTTTAGTTATTTTCAAATAGTCTTTTCTTTTTTCTTTGTTCCACATTTCAAACGCATACAAGCAAACAAAATGCTGCTCTAATGGCCCTCAGTGGGCCCCTGGGCCGTAAAGCCCTCTGCCTCCCGTTCTCACTGCGGCCGTTCCTCTGGCTGCCCCGACCTGGCGTCACTGTTCGTGTTGTGTTCAGTTTCTCTGCCAGCTTCGCTGACGGGGAATTGACAGGCAGCCTGGGTGGGCCGGAGCTGTGCAACGCGGCGTGATGGTGTGGTGCACCTGCCCATCGGATACAGGCGTCTACCGTGGACTGTTTGCCGCAATAAGGTTATGCGTCCTTCAGCTCCTGTAATTACCATCTTACTACGATCCGCTCTCAGGGCCACTTTCTAGCACATGCAACAGCGTTGTCACCCAGAGTCCCATGCTGTGCCCAGGAGCCCGGGGACGTCTTCGTTCGTCTCCTAACTGGGAGCTTGTCCCCCGTGACCCCCGCCACCCCTTCCCCACCCCGCTCCTGGTGACCTCCAGTCCCTGTGTCATTCTCTGACTTTGACATTCTTAGATCCCCTGTGGGAGGGCAGGCAGGGGCTCCTCACTGCCACCGTGGTGACTGCTGAGTCCCACACATCATACACACACTGAGGGACACACACCGTCACTGGACATCTGGACACAGGGACCCCCCCCATAGAAGTGACACCCCTGTCGCGGCAGAAACACCCCGCCGGGTCACTTCCTGCACCCCCTCCGCCCAGGACACGGTGCTTGGGGCTCCCGTCCCCATAGGTGGGTCTTGTCTCCTGTGAGACCAGAGTCAGTTACAGGAAGTTGCGGAGCGCTGCCCGTAAGGGGAAGAGCACCCCGTGGGTTCCTCCGTGTCGGCGCCGCGTCTGGGAGACCTGCCCACGTGGCAGGAAGTACTCGCCCTTTTTTCTCTCTCTGCGAAGTGTCCGTATCGTAAATTGTGCGCCCATCGCTCGATGTGGGGTGGACAGTTGGGTGTTATCGATTTCCATCACTGTGAATAAAGCTGCTATAAATATTCTTATACACATTCTGTTACAAAAAGGTTTAAAGATCTTTTATTACGCTATAAATATTAGAAGATAACGAACAGCATGTGTATAAAAATATAACTACATTGGATAGGAGCAGCACATGACTGAGGGAAAAAATCCGAGTTTAATAAAGAAGCAAAGTTCTTTACTTAAGACTTAAGTTTTCATTGTTTTCTCCCTTCAATACTATGTGCATATTTCCTGAAGTGCATGGCTGGTGTCCCCATGGTGGGTCTTTGACACCGCCCAGGGTACCGGCCCCTCAGCCACGGCTCCCCTTGCCGGAGCGGAAGGCCCTGGGAGGGACTGGTACAGGGAGGGGACCAAGCTGCACAGTCACCAAGGGCTTCAGGTCAAGAGGCCAACACAGAAGAGGGAGCGTGGCTCCGTGCCTGCCACCTCCGCTCCCAAGTTTGCGAATCAGCCCCGTCTCTCTGAGACACAGGAAAGGAACTAAGGGGCAGCAGGTGGGGTTGCGAGGGGCAGGGAGTGTGATGTTAATGGACACTCTTCACGTGAGCGAGCGTCAGGAGCAGGGAAGGAACAGCCCCTCCTCGGCAGACTAAAAACCGAACAGCGTTGTTGGGAGTTTTACTGCACCGACACTGAAAAAGGCATTAGGGTAATATTTAGTAACCCTTTCTCCCAGTCCGTAAATGGACGTTCGGTGCGTCGGCTGGAAAAAGCAAGGCGTTCTCAGCCGCTCTCTGGTGCGCCCGGCTTTATTTCCTCTCCGCCCTTCTCACTCACTGACAGCTTCGCCATAAAACGTTATTCAGCAAAGACCCGCACGCAGTATATTTTGGAGTATCTTGTTCACTTGAGAATGTCTATCTCTTGCCATCATGTGTGGTCATAAACAAAGAAGAGTGAAAATGGAAAAGATAAAGAGATTCGAGAACAACACAGGAAATTTCCCGAAGCAGCAGACGCAAATCCTCCGGTCCGTGGGGTGGGAGCCCCGCACCCAGGCACAGCCACGTGGTGCACAGAACGCATCCTCCGAAATACCCAAAGCAGGTGGCCTCCGAAGAACAGAACGTGACCAGTCACATTTCTCGGTGACAGCACCACATGCTGGAAAAGGGAGGGGCCGAGGCTCTTCCGTCGCGATGGGTGGCCCCTCGAGCCCAGACCTGGAACCCCAACACTGCCAACACCCGTGTTCAGGTCATGCTCACAGCCCGCCGGACCCTCCCCTTCCTGTAGCTTATTTGCTCCTGTGCGTTGGACACCATGGCAGTCCCGTCAGCCGGGAGAGCAACCAGGAGCACAGAGAGGATGAGTGGTTTTCCCACAGATGCGGGCGCAGGGGCTGCAGTCTGGGCACAAGGCCTCTGCCTGGACGTCCAGCCTCTCACGGCTCCTCCGTTCCCTGAAACCCCGGCTGCGTGCGTGGCCGGCGCCGTGCCAGCTTCACCGTGCAGAAACTCCGAGTGTGCCTTCCAGATGCTCTCTCTGGACAGAAACCGTGCACACGCACTTCAACTCCTCTTCAGGAGGCAGGGCCGGCCTCTGCTGGACGTGTTACCACACGGCCGAGGCGTGTTCCGAGGCGGTCGTTCTGTTTCACATGCCACCCAGGGCTGCGTGGAAGCCTGGGCCGCCCCGGTTCCCGGTCAGCGTCCGGGGCGCCCCACTGTGTCCAGGTCTGTGCTTCCCTGGTGACGAGGGGTGCTGAGTGTCCCTGTCACGGCCACGGTCATGGGCACCCTTCATCTGTGAAGTGTCTGCCCAGCTGTTTTGTCTGTATTTTATTTTACTTGGGCTGCTTTCTGTTACTGAGTTGTAGGAGCTGTTCTATATTTTGGACATAAATCTTTTGTCAGAAAAGTGTTTTGGACACATTTGTGTTGCTGAATCATTTTACCAGTGGCATGTGATGGGCATCGGCGTCTGACTCAGAGAAGTCTAGCTCGTCTTTCTTTTTTTTCTTCTGGCTTTTTGGGTTCTGTCTGATAAATCTTTGTCTGCCTCTAGGTTGTAACAATATTCTCTCTTTACTTCTAAAAGCTTTACAGATCTATAATTTATATAGACCTATCATCTGTAATCCATCTTGAATGATTTTTTTTTCGGTGTGGTGTGCAGTGGGGGTGAGGGGTCAAACTGATTTTTTCCAGGGTGGATGTCAGCTGCTACCATTTGCTGAATTTAATTTTCCTTCTGAAATTTTTGGACGCTTTGTGAAGAATCTATTGACCACGTAAGCATCGGTCTGTTTCTGTACTCGACCCCCCTAATCTCTTCCTCAGCTCTGCGCCAGCACCACGCTCTCTGGGCGCTGAAGCCTCTCGGTGGATCTGGAATTCAGACGGTGAAGTCCTCGGCTCGGTTTTGCTTTTGCAAGAAATTTTGGGCTTCCCCAGGCTGTTCACATTTCTGTATGAATTTCAGAACAATACAGCCAATTTCTATTAGAGAGACCGAGAGGACAGCGATAGGGCTGCATTGAATCGAGAAATGGATTTGCAGAGCACGCGTGTCCTAACAATATCGAGTCTGCGAATCCATAGCCATGGTACATTTTTCTAATTATTTGGGTCTTTAAAAAACCTCTGTCCCAAAACTTGATAGCATTAAGTAGAGCGGTTCCTCCTGGCTTCTGTTAAAGACTCAGTTATTTACCTTTTGTTGCCCCTAAATACTACGTAGGAGCTGAAGCCGTTGTAAATGAAATTGTATGTTTAGGTTCGAATTTGTCATGGCTGCAGGTGACACGTAGAAAGGAGAATTGACTGTCAAAGTACAGCTGTTACAAACATTGATTCAGCGATCTTTCCGGAAACCTACATGCTCACTTGTCTCGGGTCACTGCACGTGGGGTGGCGAGGTCATGGACCAGGTATTGCTCACCGCACGAAAGCGCAACACGCTGCTCCCCCCGGGGGCCCACCATGGAGCCTCCCCCTCTCCCGCCCCCAGCAGTGTGAGTCCTTCGCTCACTCCACAGTCTCGCCAGCACCGGAGGCCCTGCAGTCCCGCAGTCTCTCTAGGAGGTGTGTTGCGGCAGCGGCATTTTAATTTACATTTTTCTCACGCCAAGTGATGCTGAACATCTTCTAATGTATTTAGTTGTCCCTTCTGCATTTTATTCCGCATAATCCCTGTTGCTGGTTTTTTACTGCATTGTTTATTGTCTTCCAATGCAGTTTTGGGTCTTTTATTTTTTCTTGCCTTAAGTCCGTCATCAGATACGCGAGTGGAAGTGTTTTCTCCCGTGTGCGGGCGTGTCGGTGCCATCTCAGCGATGTTTCTCAGAGAACTCAGTTTTGTGTTAAATATCGGCGAAGTCTGAATTGCCACAGTCACTGTCCAGGGCCTTATAGGTAAATCTTGAACCCAAGGCCACAGACTTTTTCTTTTATGTTTCTTTTTTCTGGAGGTTTGATCATTTTAGATTTTATTTAGATCTGTGACCCGTTTGGAGTTCGTTTTTGGATGTAGTGAGAGACACAGATCGAAGTTTACGTTTGGCCCACGTTCCAGCCCCATTGTGTGAAAAGATGGCTGTTTCTCCAAGTTCCTTTGGCTGCATTTACACCCTTGCATTTCCACATGGATTTGGGAACTGGCTTGTCCATTTCGGCAGAAAAGCATTCTGGGGTTTCCTTGGAATCGGCAGTGAATTCTCCGTTTGGGGAGAACTGTGAACAATGCTGAGTTTTCTCGACTAGAAACATGGTATCTTTAGCTGCTTACTTAGGTTGACTGCCTTCCACAGCAATTAGCAGTTGTCATTGTCGATGTCTCGTGTGTCTTGTGCTCAAACTTTCCCTAGGTATTTCGTACGTGTTGGTGATAAATTATATTGTTTTATGCCTTTAATTTCTAGCGATTGATCACTAGTTTACTGATTTTTATGTATTGGTCTCGTATATTGAAATGTTACTAAACAAAATCACTTGTTCTAGTGCCTTTAAATCAGTGTTTATAGGTGGTACTCAAATAGTTGCTGCAAAATGTGCATGTTCTAAACTAAAGAAAATGAGTGGCATGCTTGGCTTTGTGGGAAGGTCAAGAAGAACTTGACCTTCAGTAGGTGAACAGCCTTGGTCTTCAGAGCTGGTGGCCTTGGAGTTGACAAGATCTGAATTCCTGCAGCTTGGTGGGGCCACGTTCGGGCGGAGACTCGGGGTGGGCTGGGGTCTGAGAGGGGGAGAGGACAGCCTCTCGGGGGGGGCTGGCCACACAGGTGGGGGGAGCGCCCAGAGTGTGCTGGGGTCCTCAGAGGCGAGGGGGCAGCAGCTTGGGGCAGGCGCTGCCGTGCCCTAGGAGTTGTAATTCAGGGTCAGTCTCACAGAATGAAGGGGAAGAGGAACGATTCACATGCTGTGCGGTGTGTTTCTCCCCAAACTGTTGGAACTTTCTTTGAGGAAAGCGAAACAGAACTGAAGAAACTGGGTGAAAAAGAATTGTCAGACCAACCCGCAGAAGGACCGTTGCCCAGTGTCCTCACCCTTGACATTGTTTCCATTTGCGGGAACCGCAGGCCATCAGACGGCTCCCGCGTCCCTTGAGGCCCCTGCCCAGGCACAGGGGGGCTCGTAGCTGAAGCCAGATGTTCTGCTAAAGACCTAAGTGGACAAGCACAGATGCCGTGCCTCACAGAAGCATGTACTGGGAACGCTTCTTGTCGCCCAGGGACAACATCAGGGACTCTCTGGGACATGGCGAATGCCTCCATTCCCCAGAAGGAAGCCCTGAAGGGAGACGGTTCAACGCCAGGGGCAGGCATGTTTGTGTGTTTCTGCCGACGGGTTCGCAGACGCGTGTGGAAAGTTAGAATAAGGAGATCATTTACTGGGCAAGTCTGCCGAGTGCCTTCCAGGTGCAGCCGTTGAATTCGGCACTCGCACTTGGCAGAGACTCACGTGGCAATGACGGCCTGCTCGGTGCAGGAAGGTGGGACCCCCATGGGAGGCGGCTGCTCAGGCCACGTGCTCTGGAACAGAGGGCGGGGTGACCTTGGGGCCTGAGGGGGAAGTGCACTTCCTAGGGGCCAAGGCGACGGGCGGACACTTGGGATTTCCGTGTCCTCCTTTTCCTTCCACAGTTGACCATTCTTTTTGCCGAGTGATTGTGTTTTTCTTCGCAACAGGAAAACTCGACTAATCGTGAAAGGCAAGCACACTGAAGGGAAGGCCTGCCCTGGGGGCCTTCAACGCCGGCCCACCGCTTCCCGCCGGTCAGTGGTACCTGTGACCTGCTCAACGATAACACGTGGCCAGGACTGCGCATCGTCTCTGGTTGTCACAGATTTTTGTTCCCAGATATTCGTGGGACCTGGGTGTGTGCAGCATCCCGTCCTGGGCGGTGCTCTCGGGCCTGGTCCTGGGGACTTGGGATGCGCGATGTGCGATCTGTCTCTTTGTCAAACAGGCTCCGCCGCAGCAGGGGTGTGTAGGAGAGCCTGCTCCGCTCGGCTCCCTCCGCTTGAGCTCAGACGCAGAGAAGCAGGACGTGTCTGGGAAACTCCGCCGACAAATTCTTGGGTTGGAAGCCCACAGTGCTGAATTTTTTAATACAAAAAAATCACACTCTAAATTGCACTTTGGACGTGATATCCACTTTTTTGGCTCAACAAACAAACCCGAAATTGTTTTTAGCTTTCTGCTCTGGCATTCACAAAGTTTTGCCTAAAACCCTTGGAGACTTGCTGAAAAAGATTTATTTATGTGCATTCTGAAGAGCATGCCAAGATCCCGCTGCTCCATGTTTTTCAGGATTCTTCTAAATTAAAAAGCGAGCGCGTGGGCGGGTGAAGCGCCGGCGGGTTATTGTGCACGGCGGGTGTTTGCTTGGGGGAGGCAGGCGGGGAGGACGGCGGACAAGGTGACCGCGCAGCCACGGGCGCCTGCCTTGCAGAGCTGAGGAGCTGCTGTTCCTCCCCACACAGACGGCCGCTGTCGTGCGGGAGAGGACGCGGACGGAAACTCCATCGGCCTGGGTGCCCTTCTCACCGGTTGTATGCCGCTCAGTCCTGTCAGCGGAAGAAAAACACCCAAACCACCCAACTCGCCTCCAGCGAAACATTGAGACCACGCACAGATTAAACTGTCTTACTCACTAAGGAGGTTCAGGGTTTTGCAGCTCAGTTCAACAGTCAGGGTTAAAAGATGGAATGTTTGCCCAGAAACAGTAAAAACAAATACATGAGAAAACACCCAGCCCTCACCGGTGTGGCTCAGTTGGTTTGGTGTCATCCTGCAAAGCAAACGGTCGCAGGTTCGATTCCTAGTCAGGGCACATGCCTCGTTTGCGGGTTTCGATTCCGGTCAGGGCACGTCCGAGAGGCAGCTGACCGATGCTTCTCTCTCACATCAGTGTCTCTCCCTCCCTTTCTCCCTCCATTCCCCTCTCTCTAAAAATTTAAAAAAACACCCAAATAATTAATTTTCCCCAGAAGAAGCTTGCTCATTAAATAAGTATTTTATGCAAACATAAATAACAGAGTATATGCATCTTTATGCATTGTTTACTGATTGTAATACTATTTATACTGTGATACAGATTAGCATGAACCACCCCAACTGCCTCTGGATCTAGAAAGATGTTGCAGAAATAGTTTTCTGCTATGGAGATAAAAAGAAAAATAATAACTTTTGTTGAGTTTGCCTGTAATGCCAGTGACAGACTCTTGGACGCCACATGAGCTTGCAGCAAAGTCCCCCCGGCTGTGCCCTCCCCAGAACCCTGCGCAGAGGGCCTGGCCACGGTGACTGACAGTCGCTTTGGTGACAGAATTTCCCGGTGTCCACCTGGTAGGAGCCCTCTCCTGACCGCTGCACTGCACTGGTTCACACACGTGAGCATGCAAATCACATCACGGTGGAGTGGAATGGGGGGAGAGAAACGTGTTCCAAAGCGTGGGGAAACCGGCGGCCTACTTCTGTTCTTCGTGGCGAGCAGTGCCAGACCTGTGGGCTCAGGGTCAGGGGCCAGGCTGGAGTGGGGGCAAGGGCCCTGGATGCCTCTCTGGAGGAGCTGTGGTGATTGAGATAACCAATGAAAGAATGTCATACAAGGCGTGATGCAGAAGCGATGTCGTAACCAGAGCAGCCTTGGTCAGTGGGAAAACCTCTCCAAATATTTACAGGGTG
Organism: Artibeus jamaicensis; assembly: GCF_021234435.1. Taxonomy (NCBI): domain Eukaryota; kingdom Metazoa; phylum Chordata; class Mammalia; order Chiroptera; family Phyllostomidae; genus Artibeus; species Artibeus jamaicensis. Next base: position 21,186,509 of record NW_026521861.1, on the reverse strand, counting down.
GCCAAAGAGCCAAGAACACATGAGCACTCCTCTCTGAAAAGCCTCTGCATCTCTGTGACACCCGCTGCCCCGTGATTGGAGGATGTCCGAGGCATTCTCAGTTGTCGGGGTTCTCTGTTTGTCTGTGAATGAACCTGACCGAGCCTCACTGGGAAGGGCATCTGTGGGCTGGCGGCTGTAGGTCCCCGGAACCGTAGGCTTCCCCCGAGAAGTGGGGCAGGGAGAGGGCACGTCCACCAGGAGCAAGTAAGTGAGTGAGTAAACCACTGGCTCTGTTTGTGATCCTGCTGGAATAACAGACACAGGACAGGCGTGCCCCCGGCTCCCCAGGACTGTCCCCAGCGCCAGGTGGGAGCCACCGCGGGAAGCTTCTGTCTGGGGTGGAACCACGAGGCTGAGTTTCACCCAGAGAGGAAGCAGGGTCAAGGCCATGAGGAGAAGGGGGTGCAGCCCCTGAGGGCGACCCCAGTGCTGACTTAACCAGTCAGTGCAAGGACACGGAGGGTCATTCCCAACGGACAGCGTTATATCTTTGGAGCCTGTTCTCCAAAAATAACAAACCCTGCTCTGTGAATGACACCCCCATCCCCCGGTTCTTCCTCCTTGACTTCCTCTTACAAATTTCCAAATCGCTTACAATAGTTTTCTAATAACTCGCCCTGGCCACCCCACCTAGGAGTGTAACTGATCCCACGCCCTGAACCCGCGCCCCTCCTGCCCCTGAGCAACATCCCTGCTTGCGGTCACTCAGCAAGGACGCAGCTGCCCCCCCCGAGCCACGCCCACCTCTTCCTCCCACAGTCTCTGTCGCCCACGCGGGAGGCCCTGCTCACGGCTGCGTCCCGTTAGCTTTCGTTTCATGAACGCCTCGTTTCCCTACTAGACTGTACATATTGTGGCAGTCGGTGTTATGCCTTAACTCTCTCACCAGGGCGCCTGGAGTAACTCGCAGAGGGCCTTCCACGACGTCTCCAGGGCCAGCCGCCCTGCGCGCCATGACCGGCGTGCCCCAGGAAGTCTTTTTTGGGAAGATTTTATTTATTTTTAGAGAGGAGAAGGGAGAGAGAAAGAGAGAGAAACATCAGTGTGTGGTTGCCTCTCACATGGTCCCCACTGGGGACCTGGCCCACAACCCAGGCATGTGCCCTGACTGGGAATCGAACTGGCGAGCCTTTGGTTTGCAGCCCATGCTTGGTGCACTGAGCCACGCCAGCCAGGGCCTGCACAGGAATTCTGAACACATGCAGCGCCCGGCTGCTCAGTCAGGGTCCTGCCCACTTTCCCCTTAGACTGTCAGATAAAACAGTGACAGCCGCCAACACGAGCAGAGCCGTCTGGTGGGAATCAACATGATACCTTTCTGGCGTGTGTCACATCAGGACATTTTCTGGGTGTGCTGCAGAATTTTAGTGATTAGTGTGCGTGTGCCCTGAGATAAAGAAGGTTGAAAGTTGCTGAGGTTGAAAGGTGCATAACACATCGTAGGTCACTGGCTCTTAAATGTCCGGGCAACATGATGATATTGAGAGATTTCTAGAACGTTCTGTGGAAAGTTCTGGAAAGCAGGTTTGTTTTACAGATCCTTCCATTTCCGTGCGTGTGCTCATTTACCATCAGGCACACAGACATTCCCCTCGTATTCCGGAAGGGGCGCGCCCCTTGAGTGAGACCCCAGGTGTGCAGGTGTTTACAAACAGATGAGGCGTTTCCATGAAGGGTAAGCTTTCCTCGCGTGAACTGATAACCTGGGGGAGGAGAATAAACAATGGCCTCCTGTCATCCCGAAAGCGAGAGCTCATTTCTGCTGGTTGGTGGGTGACGTGGAGAACACTGTGTCCTCTCTCTAAAAAGCCTTCTCCTCCCTCCTGGCAAAGACGAACCTTGCCCAAGCCCATGGCTCGTGGGAGGGGAGTGCATTTGTTCCCGTGGTCCCGTGGTCCTGTGGTGTGTCCACAGGTGGCCGGGATGCCTTTTCACTGCCGCTGGCAGCCCTCGCTGCATCGCTGTGTTGGGGTCCCCAGACACAGCGATGCAGCCAGAGGCAGGAGTGGCATCGGATGGGTGAGAAAAACTGCTGCGGACCACTCTGGGTCGCATCCCTTGCTGGGAAAGTCGGAGTTCGCTGTTTGCCCAAGACTCTGAGCCGATGAGCCTTCATCACCTTCCCGCTAATACACTCGAGGAGACAGGATCATTACCGAGCCCAAGGCGTGCGAATGTAAACATGGGAATAATTTACACTTTCAACTGGTGTTAAATAAAAGGTTTTAATCTAGACAGAGAGCCGACGATAAATATTCATTCCTCATTGCCGATGAGTAAACTTTATCTCTTTTTAAAAGCCTTTTCATTTGATTCTTTTCCCCTTGGAAGATAATGGCGAGGCTGACACGGGCGCGCTGGGGAATAAAATTTCCCTCCGGTCAACACAGCCAGGACGAGTCATTATGAAAATCGCGACCGCAACAATTGCCGACGTTGTGATGAGGAGCCACCGCGGGGTCTCCGTGTCCCCTTGCCCCAGGGATGTACCTTCCCGGGGTCATTTTCCTGGGGGAGGTGACAGGGAGGCAGAGGTAGAAATTTCTCTCCAGCGGACACTTTCTTGGCCGGCCATCAGCCCATAGAGGCTCCATTCACCCAGCTGGCCTGGCACGGGGGCATGGAGTGTGGCCCAAGGAACAGCACTGTGTGAGTGACACCCAGTCCCAGCCACGTCAGGGGACCTGTGGTCTCAGGTTGGTCTGGGTCCCTGACCACCCCCGTGCACACCCCTGAGCCGTCACACCCAGCTCCCCCTGGGCCATCCTTGCTCACCCTTCTGTAAGCACGGTAGACATGAGTGGTTCTCTTTTCTTCTTTAAATGGCTGTGGTGAGGTATGATTTGCACACCATGAAACTCACCATTTGAAGTGCTCCGTTCAGTGATTCTGGGCGTTTCTGGAGAGTACGCCGCCATCGCCATCTCTACCACCACCAAGCTCCAGAGCCTCCCTTCGGCTCCCGAAGAGCCCGGCGCCCGTCTTGGGCACCCTCCGTTCCGTGCGCCCACCAGGGTGGTGGTTCCCGCTCAGAGTGTGGTGGTCCGGGGTGAGGGGGTGGATCGGAGGCCTGAGGGGTGTCAGGGCTGATGTGAACCGTGGGCGCTCGTCCCATCTACACTTTTCCCCTTCGGGTTGCGGACACTCGCTGGCTCTCCGCCACGTGGCTGGCGAGGGAGAAGGAGGGTCTGGGACTCACGTTAGGGCGCCCGCGGCTCTGAGCTAGGGGGAGGCACAGGCTTCAACAGGGACATTTTGCGTTGTTTCCGGAGTCTGGACGCCCCGAAAGGCGACACTGACAGGTGGCCCCTTACCGACAACTGTTATTTTAGGTGTTGTCCACGCGGCTCTGTTCCCTGCGGTGGCTCCCCCCTCCCGCAGAGCTCGCGTGGGCCTGGGCCAAGGAGGGCCTTGCTGTCAGACCTCCCCGAAGCTGCAAGCCTTCTGCTAACCCGCTCCCACCCTCTGCACTCTCCTCTGGGGGCACTGCCGTTTCGTCGCTCCCCCCACTCCAGAGTCAGCCTTCCCTCTGCAGGAAGCTGCCTGTACGTGCAGGTGACAGGCCTGTGGGAAGGCCACCTCAGTGCACCCGAGTGTGCCCAGGGCGGGCGGGCGCTCGGTCCGGATACGAGGGGCGGCCCACGCGTCTTCTTCGGTTCTTTTCTACGTAAGCAGGTGGTGTCTGCTCAGAGGGCCCGGAGCGCGCTTTTATCACTTCATTCCTAGAATATTCATCGTCGGAGCCGCGCAGGGTGCCTTTTCCAAAGAATTTCTCTTTCTAATATGCCAACTTCTGTTCCCGTTCCTGCGCCATATTATAAACAGATAACGGTTTCTCAGAACATCTCCAAAGGGGCTGTTTACAAGGTCTTGCTCAAAGGGCAATGTGTTATGACAAAGAATTATGTCATTTTCAAAGATATTTCAGACCAGTGGATCAAATCTCTGCATATTTCTCCTGATTAAACCCCACTGATTAAATCAGCAGTGATTTATCTGAAGATTATGAGCATAAACCATAAAATGAAAAAGACTTTGATTTGAAAATTGGTCATTAAAATAATTTTCGTAAAATTACCCACTGACATATCATTTCAATAGATAAACATATTTGATCTTTATCTTTGTGCTAAAAAGCTATTTTATGTTTTATCTTATCTGGCCGATGCAATATGACTGTCAATCCCAAATAAATATATAAAAGTGAATAGTAATCTTACATATCAGCCATAATCAGCACAATTAGTGGAAAACCAGTTCTTATTCACAAAAGCAGCGTAGAGTATAAAGTATTCAGCAAAAATGTTAGGAAGAATAATATAGACCCAAAAGAAGAAAACCACAAAATTTCATTGAGAAAGACAAATGTAGGTCTGGACAAATAAAAGAGGTAAAGTATATTCTGGATGGAGAGACTTGATATGGAGGTTGTCATCTGTACTTTCTCAAGTAAATTATGGAATGTTTGAGCTGTTTCAGATCAGAGTCCTTTTTATCAACAATACAGGTGTTTCAGACTGTGGTGCTCAGGTCCTGGCCCCCGTGGACGTTGAATCGCGCCCAAGTGCCTCCCGAAACACAAATAAACAAATAGGGTCATAATGGTTATAAAACTACAGGCAGCAAAATCCAGACGACAGGAAGCTTCTGCTAACCTGAGAGAACGTGGACGGCCATGGCCGAGGCCCCCCAGCCCTGAGGGGTCCGCCCAGATGCGGAGTGGAAGGGGCCAAGGTGATGCTTCTGTGATCTGGGGAAACTGACACTGTCCCCCGGGACAAGTGTCCCGTGCTGCACGTACAGGTGTAGCCCCGATGGGCCATGCGGAGGGAGCCCGTCAGACTCACAGCTGATGTGGAGAGCAGCAGGGCTGGACAGGCGGGCGCTGGAACACAGAAGTGCAGGGACAGACAGCCCTGGGGGGGTCTCCCCAGCCTTTGGAGGAGAGCCCCCTGTGAGGGAGAATACAGGAACCAAGCTGAGTAGGGCAGGTGTGGGGGGGCAGGTCGGTGCAGGGAGGGTGAGGCTGGGCGGCAGGGAGGCTCGCCTGCTGACCAGCCCACGTGGAAATGACGCGAGAAGCACACGAGGAGGGAGAGGAAGAAGAGGAGGAAGAGCAGAAACCATGACCAGCGACCCCATAGAAATGAGTCAAAAGTGAGAGATCACCTGCAGCTGATAGACCAGGTCAAAGCCTTAGGCACATCCAGAGCCCAGAGAGCAACACTGGGATCTGCTGACGTGGGTGTGGGAAGAGGGCAGAGAAGGGATGGCAGTTACCAGTCGGTGTCTGTTTATAACTGAGGAACATTCTTTTTTATTATGATGTAACTTTATTTTTAATATATATTTTATTATTGTGCTATTTCAGTTGTCCCATTTCCCCCCTTTATTCCCCTTCACCCTATACACACCTTGTACTCCCATTCTCCCCACCCCTTAGTTCATGTCCAGGGGTCATACAAGTTCTTTGGCTTCTCCATTTCCCATACTATTTTTAACCTCCCTCTGTCTATTTTGTACCTACCATTTATACTTCTTATTCCCTATACCTTTTCCCCCATTCTCGACCCTTCCCTCCCCACTGAATAACCCTCCATGTGATCTCCATTTCTGTGATTGTGTTCCTGTTCTTGTTGTTTGCTTACTTTGTTTTTGTTTTTTTTTCTAGATTTGGTTGTTAATCATTGTGAGTTTGTTGTCATTTTACTATTTGTACTTTTTATCTTATTTTTCTTGGATAAGTCCCTTTAACATTTCTTGTAATAAAGGATTGGTGCTGATGAACTCCTTTAACTCAGCCTTATCTGGGAAACACTTTATCTGCCCTTCTAATTCTAAATGAACGCTTTGCTGGAGAGAGTAAATCTTGGGTGTAGGTCCTTGCCTTTCATGACTTCAAATACTTCTTTCCATTCCCTTCTTGCCTATAAGGTTTCTTTTGAGAAATCAGCTGATCGTCTTATGGGCATTCCTTTGTAGGTAGTTATCTCCTTTTCTCTTGCTGCTTTTAAGATTCTTTCCTTATCTTTAAGCTTGGCTAATATAATTATGATGTACTTTGGTTTGTGCTTCCTTGGGTCCAACTTCTTTGGGGCTCTCTGAGCTTCCTGGACTTCCTGGAAGTCTATTTCCTTTGCTGGAACGGGGAAGTTCTTCTTCATTGTTATTTCAAATAAGTTTTTGATTTCTTGCTCTTCCTCTTCTTCTTCCCCTATGATTCAGATGTTGGAGCATTTAAAGATGTCCTGGAGGTTTCTAAGCCTCTCCTCATTTTTTTGAATTCTTGTTTCTTCATTTTGGTCAAATGTTTCTTTCTTCCTTCGGGTCTACATTGTTGATTTGAGTCCTGGTTTCCTTCCCAGCACTGTTGGTTCCTTGTACCTTTTCCTTTATTTTACTTTGCATAGTCTTCACACTTTCCTCTATTTTGTGACCATACTCAATCATTTCTGTGAGCATTCTGATTGCCCGTGGTTTGAACTCTGCATCGGATAGTCTGGCTATCTCTTTGTCATTTTAGTTTTATTTTTTTCTGGAGCTTTGATCTGTTCTTTCATTTGGGCCATTTTTTTTTTGTCTTGTTACACCAGTTACCTAGTAAGGGGCGGGGCCTTAGGTGTTCACCGGGGTGGGGCAGCCCACATTGCTGCGTTGTGACGCTGTACATGGGGAGGGTCCGAGAGGGAACAGTGCTATTGACATGCTCGTGTCTCTCACTCCACTTTCAGTCACTTCCCCCACTTCCCACAGGCAAATTGGGCCCTTCTGGTGCTGATTCCCACTTGGGTGGGCTTGTGTACATTCTGGGACCCTGTGGGTCTCTCCAACAAACTCTCCTGTGAGGCTGGGAGTTTCTCCCACTGCTGCCTCAACCCCCACAGGTGTTTTCACTCAGAGGTTTGGGGCTTTATTGCCCTGTGCTGGGACCCTGGGTTGCGTGGTCTGTCTTGCTCCCCAGTTGTTCCTCTCAGTTTATCTGCACATGAATGTGGGACCACTCACTCTGCCAGCTGCAGTTTTGCTGCAAGTCCTCTCTGCCCATCTCTGCCCCTCCTACAGGTCTGGGTGAGTGTTTCTTCTCTAACTCCTTGGTTGTTGGACTTTCATACAATTTGATTTTCTGGCAGGTCTGGTGCTTTTTTGTTTTTAAATTTGGTGTTGTCCTTCTTTTGTTTGTGTGAGGAGGCACAGTGTGCCTACCTATGCCTCCATCTTGGCCAGAAGTAACTGAGGAACATTTTTAACCAGGGTTTGGAGAGAAATTGGCAACAAGGAAAATGATTAGATTTTCTTCCTTCTCCTATGGATGTTATACTATTTTTGATGCTTAAGAGATATTTTTTTAAAATATCTAAGATACATAGATATCTTAGGGCTCAATTATCTTGCAAAATCTGATGTTCAACTTTGTGACTGGTTAATGAAAGAGGCAACGAAGGCTATTATTCAAAGATAAGTTATAAGAGAAACATTGGAAGAAAAATATAAGCCTGCTTAAATACCAAAATTCTACTAAATAATGCCAGAAGAGCAAATTTAAAAAATCCCACAGTGGAGGACTTTTCATACACGTGTGCCTGTATTATAACATACACAACATACATGCGCCTACCTACACACATGTACACGTAAGTGTGTACAAAGATGAAACAGTCAGAAGGCATTGAATGCAACACATTATTGCACTGATCAATGTAGAGAGATGGGTTTGCCTCAATCATTGAAAGGAAAAGCTGCCTGGTGGGGCCACAAAGCAAAATGCCATTCCCAGCGGCGTCCAAGAGGTACGCCGTTCAGAGAGAGAAATCGAAGGCTGGTAGGATGCAGCAGCTGACAGGAAGAAACTGGGTGTTGCAATTCGACAACCGACAGGTGGGACTGGGGCCAATGAGCCCTAAGTGGAAGGGAGAAAAGGGATATTTGATAAAGGTGAAGGCCACGTGCACGGTGGGGGTATAAAATTACTATTATCTCTGAATTACACGGGCAGGGCGATCTGTGTGTAATGAGATGACAGGGGAGGAAGGAAGGAGCAAGACGGGAGCAGAGGGGAACAGGCCGGCACACGCAGCAGGGACTCGCCCGCTGCGTCCTGGACGGGCTTAGCACGGCTAACACTGGCCTGCCTGTCCACCGCGCGGAAGGCCCAGCAGCGGAATGGACGAGGTCGATTTGGCGGGTGTGTTTCAAATTCTCTTCCCCTGCTGTAGCCGAGGGCATGTCTTGTTTTCAAGCACACGTTCACAAAATGTGGCCATGTATAAGGCTGTAAAGCAAACCTCAGTAAATTCCAAAAAATATGAGTAATACAAACCACCCTCACTAGCGAAACGCAATAAAACTGGGAATTAATAAGAAAATAAAAAACAAAAAGGCCCTTCCACCTGGAAAAACAAAACCATCTATTAAACAACTCTCGGGTCAAAGGGGAAATAAACAAAGTACAGAATTTCTGAAACTGGGCTCAGAAAACAGTTTGTCAGAATCTATGAGATTCAGCTGAACCAAAGCTCCAAGGAAAAGGGCACCATTGTGCCTCTCGATCACCAAAAAATGGAAAGAAACAAATTATATGCACATAAATATGTAGAAGTTACATGTATGTTTGACATATACACATACACACATACATAAAAAGGCTAGAAAAGAACAAAAGAGACCAACAGCAATGAAGACAACTGGATGCTGTGCGGTGGACTCGGTGAGCACACATCTGCTGTCTGCCCTGGTGGGGCCAAGTTCAAGTTAGCACGGGCCGTCTGTGGGCATGGGCAAGTGGGTTGGGCTGGTGGTTTGGGGGACAAATGTTTGGTTATTTTTTATGTAGATACTGATGTATTTGGGTTTTCTACACTTGTGTAGTCCGAGGTGGAACATTCAGCATTTTGTGCCAAAGTGTCCATTTTCTCAGCATTTACAATGTGTGGGGCCAGCCAACCCACTGTGATCTCAGGAGCCAGCAGCGCCAGGGCATCGGTGGTTTTAGGGTTCTCAAGTTCTTTATCTCCTTTCTTTTCGCTGGACCAGACTTTGGAAGTCTTGGCTATTTTGCTATACTTTTTCTAAGAATTCTTATTTTCGTTCAAATCTCCTCTTTGTGTTCAGACTTATTCCACACTATCTTGTTTGCTGCTTAACTTCTCTTTCTTTTTGTGTTGGAAAACTGAAAATGAAGCCCCTGTAAATGGCCTTGCACTTGAATGAGCCTAGAGTCTCTAGCACCCAGACCTCCCTCCCTCCACAGGCGACTCTGTCCTCGACTTTTGTGACAATCACATCCTTGCTTCTGTCTGTGTCCCTAGACAAAAACTGAAATTTTCCCTTATTTTTGTACTTGAACTTTTGAATGGGAGACAAATGGAATATGTTCTTTCCCCTCCTCGCTGCTTGCACTCAGCAGTGCACCCGAACTCTGTCCCTGCTGGGGCATGTGGCTCCTCTTGTTTCACTTTGACACTGGGGGCCTTCTCCAGCAGACCCTGCAAGCCGTAGGTCTGCTCTGCAGTGGATGGATGTGCCGGCTCTCTCGGCTTTGGGCTGCCGGAAATAGTGCCCTGCACTCGGTCTTGTGCTGGTTCCTGATGCACAGTTGCCCTAGGGCCCAGTCTAGAAGTAGAATGGCGGATTGAGGGCCATTGTCTGTATTTTAAGTTACCAAATAATACCAAATTGGTTGCCCTTGTGCTGGAGTCTGGGTGGGTGGGTGGCGGCCCTGGAGTTCTGGCCTGCGCCCCTGCAGGGCCCCCACACTGTCGAACCCCTTAGTGCGTGGGGGTCTTGGCTTGCTTCTCTGAGCTCTGAGCTTAGGTTTGGGGTGGGATTTCCTTACCATATGGACCATGTTCCCGTAGGCACATTAAAACGGTCCATTCTTCTGCGCTGTTTTCGGTGGGAAGGCTGGTCTGCACAGCTCCGTATGTGACAATGGAAGTGAGAGATGCTGCTGGTTAACTGTTTCCTTGTTTGCATTTGACACTTTTTGAGTTATCTTCCTAACTTCTTGAATTAAATGCTTAGTTAATTTACTTTTAGTCTTTATTATTTTCTGAAAGCACATTGAAGCTCTAAATTTTTCTCTGAGGACTGCTCGGCCCATGCCCACGGGCTTTAGTGTGGGATATTCTCATTAGTAAGCATTTGCAATTTCCGCTTTATTTTCTCTTGACTTCATAAGTTATTTAGAGGCTCTGGTCCACGCTGTGGGCAGATTGACATTGTGGGACTATCCTTTGGTTATTAGTTTCCAGTTTTATTGCCTCAGATTCAGAGAAATGGTCTCTGGCTCCTACTTTGAATTTTCTTTATGCACTAACCCTTGGACAGGTTTTCAAAATGAATATTCCACGGATGTTTAAGAACACGCAGATTCTCCACTGGCCATGGGTAAAGTTCTCTTTGTACCTTTTTAATATGATATTTTAATCTAATGGGGAGCCATCCTTATTTATTTTTTATGTTGTCACTTTCAAAGAGGTACCTTCAAATCTCTATGTTAACAAGCTGGTTTCCTTGGTTTTTCCTGGTTTGGTTTTATGTATTTTTATATATCAGATATTCTGGTTTACGTATTTTGTTTTATAAATTTTGCTATTATGCCATTCAATGTGTGGGGGCTTATAAACTGAAAGGACTGTCCTTTTACGTAAAATGTAACTTCTTGTCTTAAATGTCCTTTTTGTCTTGATTTTTTTAGTCTAATATTAAGTTTCAGCTTCCCCAAATACAGGGTGGGGAAAAGTAGGTATACAGTTGTTAGTACATGAAACATGAAGTGTATTCTTGTATTATTATTTGTTAATGGTTATATTGTTTTCTACGTGAACAGCTGCTTTTGCCCCCCCCCCCCAATGACCAGGCTGCGTTTATCTTTATTTCTCCATCGCCTACTTTGATGACGTAATTTGGTGTTAGTTTATATCATTAGTTCCATTGTGCTTTTACCTTTCAGAAAGCATGCCAAGTATGTCTACATTAGAAAAATAATTTATTTTAGAAGTTGTATACTTTGGGTTATTTTTATCACTATTATTTCTCTTACTCATTATCATCTCTCTTAGCTACATTTTTTCCATTTGTCAATGTACATGTTCACATAACCTGGGAAGAGTTTGGGGCCGTTTTGGAGCCCGTGAGTGTCTGCCAATGTCCTGAGCGACTAAAACACTTCCAGGCTGGGTATGAAGTCCCAGGCACAAAGATGTTTCCCCTTGTCCTCAAAGCACCGCCCTGTCACCTCCCAGGGCCCACTGTGAAGGCCAGTGGCCCATGCCCCTCTGTCTTTTGTTTCTCGGAAGCAGCCGCCCTTTCTCCCCGACGCTTTCGGGATGAATCGAGAAAAGGGTCCTATTTCTTTCTTCTTCCCCAGAACCTGAGAAATCCCTTCACTACAACCGGACAAAGGAGAGGGACACCTGAGCCGCACCTGGAGTCAGGGGTACTGCTCCGCCCGCCAGTTTCTTCTCCTGCCCTTACCTCCCTTTCCCGGGAAACTCCACCAGCTGGGGACTGGGCTTCTGCGCCCAACCCTGTGGTCTTAAATGTTCTTTCCAAGGCCTCACCTCTGTCCCAGTAGATTGGGTTTTGGGAACTCTCTCAACCTTCCACCTGCCACCTAATCTGAAGTTCAGCAGTATTGATTTAATGTTTTCATTGACTTTTGCATCTTAAAACCATGGTCATTTTGTGTGACGTCATCTTCCTTCTATAAGCTGGGTGACAAGGGCGAGGGACAGCTGTGAACTGAGGGCCAGGGCCGTGGGAGGTTGGACGGCTGCGTGGCCCCCTCCGTGCTGGGTGTGGGCGTGTGGGCCTTTATGTTTAGAAGCGTTTGAGAGGGAAGAGTCTTTCTCAGTGTCCAAAGCGCAAAAAGAGACAATACAATAGATTTGTATCCTTCTTGTATAGTAATTTTTCATTTAGGCTTCAGATCAATGGACTAATTCTCTCAGAAAACCCAGACTGTTCTGTTTTGTTTTGTGAGCCAAACGAACATAAAATGTTGCCGTGACGATGATCTTATCAACCCTTGGCTTCAGGGCGAGTGACGGGACTTAAGTCTTCATCACAGCATGTCGGGGAGGCCGTGCTACCTCCGGATAACGATGTCAACATATTGAAAGTGTGTTCCGACCACTGCCTCCCTGTCTGGGCTGCTGGGGAGGACCCCAGGGCCCTCGCCCCCCCACGAGTCCGAGTGTCACGAGGGCGGGCCCCCGCCACGCTCTGAGGGCAGGTGTTGCTTTGCACTCCCCCAAACCAAAATTTGAAATGTTCTCCACTTTTCTCAGACTGTCTTTTTCTTACTGACTCATAAAACCCCTCTATATTAAGGCTATTCATCTTTGATTATCTTATTTGCAATCTTTTCTCAGATTTATTTGCCATTATTTAAAAATTCTTTGAAATCCTCACAGCAATCCATATTTTCTTTGTTCTTTTCTTCTCCATCATCTTGGCGTTTTCTCACTCATTCATTTAAAAAGACAAATGTGGCACCCCCCTCATGAATCTTACAGACTAAAATCCATACAATCTTATTTAAAATTTTTTCATATGCATTTTAAAATCTACTCAGGGGCTCTTTCTTTCCACCTGGAATTTATTTTGCAGTATCAGGTAGGGTGCGTAACTTAGGTCAGTATTTTTTAAGTACAGGGGAATTTCCCTGGCACTGTTTATTAAATGTTTATTTGCCCACACATCCTTTTCCCTTGGTTGGCAATTCTGGTTTTCAGTGGAAGGCCCTTGGTGATGTGAGACAGTGACGGGAAACTCTCCTGTCCCCCTCCAGCTCTTCTCTGTCATTTCTCTCTGACACGGACATCGGATCGGCTCTGTCGGAGCGGTGCCCACGCAGCGTGGGGTGAGGACTGTACACCCTTTTTAACAGGAACAGGGACAGTGTTCCTCTGTATAGCATCTACCCTTCCTCCCAATCACCGTGTTGTATTTTCATAAAATGTTTTAATGTCTCTGAGGAAATATGTGTGGTTTTTTCGTGGCAAAGTTTGTACAGTTTTTGTTGGAATCCCCCTTGTATTTTATATTCTTGTTCGCTACTATGAAAGTAATTTTCTTTCATTCTATTTTCCAATGACTTAGGTATTTTTTCTATATTTTACCTTTTTTTCAGGCTACTTAATACTTATTTGTAAGGTTTTTATATACATGGTATAGAACTTGCAAAGAATAATCTTGTCATTTACAATAGTTGGTGTTTTCATATTTTACATGTCACCGCTTTGGGGAAATCTATCAGAACAGTGTGAACCAGTCATAAGTGACAATGGACACCTTTGTCTTATTTCTAATTTTAACAGTGCACTCGGTGTGTTGGCTTGAATTTTATCATCTGAAGTGGTTATAATACCTACTTGGTTCGCAGAAAGAATGAAAGGACCGTAAAACACTTTATGAATATGAAGTAGCAATGTTACTGATTATAAAGACAGGCTCAAGTAGCATTCGTTCATTTCCCTGAAAACCATCCATTCCTCGTTTCCACAGATAAACTAAGTATCAGCACTGACGGCCGAGGTGAGGTTCTGCCGTTCTGCTACTGCGGCAGGCGGACGCCTGCTCAGGCCTGCGTGGGACCCCGCCGTGGCAGGTGGGAGGTGCCGGCTGAGCAGGGTGGACCTGCTCTCTCCCCCTGGTTCGTGCCAGGGGTCCTGCAGGGGCCATGGGGCTGTGGCTGACCGTCCTGTTCAACTTCATGCCCAGGTCAGAGGCTGCCCTGCCCCTCCACGCAGACCACCATGCTGGAGTTGGGGTGGGGGCAGCGCAGGCCCCTGGGCCCCCCGCACGCCGGACATCCCTCCGTTCCTGAGAGAGGGGACCGCCCCAGCATCGCCTGACCCTCTGCTGAGGTCAGGCCTCTGAACCGCTAGTGAGGTTGGCTTGCTCTTCTTAACGCAATTTTTCAGCAGCGCAACCTATTTGTTCGTGAGCAACTTAGACACCAGTCGATGTTCGCAAGGAAAAGGTTCCCCAGAGGAGTCTCTCTAGGGTGCCGGGTGCGTGACCGTGTCACGGTGAAATGGGGTGATGTTCACCGAGGGCTCGCGTGTTCCCTTCCCTGCCTCCTTGGAAGTCTCCTTTGACGACACTTCCCTCGGAGGTAAGCAGGCCGCTTCTCCGCTCCAGGATGAGGGCCAAAGTCCCCAGCTCCTCGGTGGGGCCGGTAAAGCCACAATAAAAAGAAACGAGGCATAATGTTCGTTATACTGCTGTGTGGGGACTCTGTTGGAGGCTCGGGCCCTAAATGGTTTTTAATCCCTGGATGCAGCAATTGGGATAATGTGAGCAAGGCAACTGGCCGTCTGTTATAAAATCATTGCAAATACGAGCAGAATAAAAAATGGCGAAAGGGGCCTCGTTACAGATTCTGTTTATTCCACAAGGGTTTGAAGAAAGCAAACAGGCGGTGATTGTGTTTGGGGCTTGTTCCTGAAAGATTGCCTTTTATGTAGGTAAGCCAAAAGGTTAAAGAAGGAAACACAATTTAAATACAGCCAGTTTTGGTAATTTTTCTGTTGTTTGACTTAACTGCTTCATAACCTAATAAAAAAAAAACTACCTGCAGAACCTCGCCAAGGACAAAGAATTCTTAAGATATAAAAGCCGTGAAATCTTGCTAAGGCTGGTCTGTAAAATATCATTTTGATTTTGGGCCCAGAGAAATGCCGTAGATCTCAAATGACAATAAATCTCAGAAAGTCTGATAGTGATCTCCGCCAGCCTGCGCCCGCAGCGGACGGCACCGCGCCGTCTCACGGCGGGATGATGAAGGAACTGGGGGGAAGGGGCGAGAGAGATTCCGGACTGCATTTTGGCACCTAGCAGAGCTCAGTGTTACCACAATTATTGGTTTTCTGAAATATGTCGCTATGCATTATTCTGATCAGATTACTTGCATTGCACAATTCTCTGGCGGATCGCGGGACAATAGCACAAAATAAATCTCTCTCTGAAATTTAATCTCCGTGCCTGTACGCGGCTAAGAAGAACATCTACAGCCCTCTGATAAGGAGCTGTATATCTTCCCTAACTGAAGAGGCGTTTGTTCTTTAATTATCCGTAATGAAAATGCACAGACGGGCAAATGAGCAGCCGGCCGAGGCGTGTGTTGGGAACACGGTGCTGAAACAAGCCCCACGTGATCAAACTCTAATTTCTTTTGTAAAAACGCCTCAGCAGATGGGGTTGGGTGGTTTACCCAAAGCATTGCCCTTTCACCTCCGAGAAGTTTCTAGTCCAGTGCCTCGGAAAGCTTCCTCCTCCCTGGGGTGGGGGGTGGGGGCCGAGTGCCCGGAGCCACCCCGTGGTTCTGCACCTTTGTGCCTTTGACGCTCCGCCCGGCCCCCCTCACTGAGGGGTGCACAGGTCTGTCTCTAGCTGTGGGCTTTCTCCCCAGGGTGGGGAGCTGGCCAAGCCGGAAAGCAGGAGCCTCGTGTGTCCTATGTGGGAAAGTGACCCCACCCCCGTCCCCTCTGCTGTGGGGCACGTGGACTTTGAGCCTGAGTGACAGCAGGGAGCAATCCGACACCCTGTATAAAGGGGGCCCAGGCAGAGCTGAGGGACTCTCAGAAGCAGGGCTTCCTAGGTGCCCTGTCCTCATGGAAGAAAAATGCCACGAGGACCCGCAGCCGCCATCAGGCCAGAGGCGAGCTCCAACAGTCCCCTGTTTACGAGGAAACAGCCCATCCTGAAGCCCCTGTTTCCTCTCTCCAGCCGCCCATTGTCAGAGGCTGCCAGCCCTCCGGGTCTGGGCGTGGGCCCTGGCACAGACTCATATCCTGGGGATGTGTCCAGGAAATGTTTATTCTTGATTTCAAAATTAGTGTTCTTAAAAAACATGATAACAGAAAGACATGCTCATTATTAAGGGAAGCAAAGAGTAGAAAATAACTTACATCGGCCCGCCCCTCCCCGCCCCCCACTCCCAGCCTGCATTCCACTGGTCGGGGCCCCTCTCCGTCGGGGTGGGGCCCTCCCGCCCCCGCCCCAGCTGTGCCTTCAGGCCCGCGCGGGGCCCGCACTCAGGATTGCATTTTGGACACCGTGGGTCTGGCCTTTCCTCCCCTAACATGTCCCCGGTGTTTTTCTGGGCAGTCTTCTCATTTTTATACACACGTTCAAGCTGATGAAAATTAATCCTGCTTAGTATTCCAAAACGCACGCCACTGGCCTCGTTCCCAGTTAATAGGTGTTGCGCTGGTTCCCAGTTCTACCACTAACCGACAGGGAGGCAAGAGCCTCCCTGATTCGGAGCACAGGCTCTGTAAGGAGGGACTCGGTTCAAATCCCAGCAGAGCCCCTCGGCTCCACTCCCCCCACCCCCCACTCCGAGCTGGTCTCCTGGTTTGTCAAACTGGAATTAAAGGAACCTAGACCACGTAGTTGTTGAGAGAATTAAAGTAAGGCACACAGAGGGTGAAGACCGGGGCTTTGCATACAGAAGCATTCTGTGTTTTATCTGGCATAAACATGTGTGTACGTGTGTGTGTGTGTGATAGAGAGACAGAGAGAGGGACAGAGACAGAGAGAGGGAGGGGACAGAGAGAATCTCAGCGTAGGGAGGGGCGTACACCACAAGGCAGAGCCCTCTGCGTGGACTGTGGCTGGGTGGGAGCTCCTGAGGACATCCATCTCGAAGGGCGCTGTGCACCCCGCTCCTGGAGCTGCGGGGTCCGCCGTGGCCAGGCAGGTATTTGGACCTCGGCAATGGACAGGACTTCTACTGTAGGCTGACAGTGGTGCCGGAAAGCGGCACAATAATTAACAAACGACAGCACAAGAACAGACTCTGTGCTTCTGTCCGTGCAGTGTAACCCCACAGCGCCTGCCCTGCGGTCATTAGGCCCAGTTTTAAAAATGCATCTGTCGTACCCGTCCCACACGGAGGCTAAGTGTTCAGTCCATAGGGAGTTTAGTCGGCGGGGCAGCCAAGGCGGTGCCTCACTCCTGTCTCGCCCCTTGGCCAGTGGGTTGCCCAACGCAATTTACGGAGCCACCTGCCTTCCCCACTGTTTGAACGGCATTGTGGGAAAATTTCTGTATGTATTTCATTCCTTTTTGGAGACTCCGTTCTGTTGCCTATATGTACTTAGCCATCCTTACTACTGTATCATATCGCCTTTAGAAAACTACTTGTTTAAATCACAAAGAGGGGGGCTGAATTCCAGTTTTCAGGGTGCCGCTCCCCGACTGCCAGCACCCGTGTCTGTGTCCGATGGCTTTAAATGGCGTTGCTCTATGGGGTCCTTGGCTCATGCGGACAGCTGCTCTTAGAGATGTTTTCTGGCCACCGTTCCATCTGAGTTGCTTAGAATAACGGTCCAACTCCAGAAATTAAAAAAAGAAAAGCTCCTGATGTTGTATTTTATCTAATAATTTTGGGCTGCTTGCGGTGTTTTGGCTTCAGGTCTGCGTTCTATTTCCTCACGTCTTCTCTTACGTCCCTTCATTGAGTTAAATGTTCTCCATGTGGTTCTGCGTCTTTCTCGGTTTGTGCCAAGGAACCGCACCTGGTTTCTGGCCATTGTGCAGGGGAAATCCCCCTCCAGCGCGCTTGTGACTTGTTTATTTACATAAAGAAAAGCTGCTGAGTTTCGAATGGCAATTTCACGGCTGACAACCTTACTAATGCTTATTATTTCTGGTGGGTTTTGATACCTCCCCTTTTTTCAGATATTTACTAATTTGTTATTTTTCCTCCTTCCTGTGTTTGGTGTATTCTGTTGTTCTCATCCAACTTTTGGAGTTGGATGTTTAGCTTATTCTTCTTCAAGTTTTTAGTATGCATTTAAGATTGTATAAAAAAAAAACTGCGCTGCAGTTTCCTGATGATTCGATGTGTTGTTTCTTATTGTACAAAATTTTATCTAACATTTAAAAATATCTTACAGTTTATAGTAGTCATATTAAATAGTAGTGAATAATTACAAATTTATAATTACAAGTCCCTTTGCCTTTTTCTGACTTCTTGTCATCTTTTTGATTTTTCAATTTTTCTCCTCTGCTCTGTTGGTGTATAAACATTCTATTCCCATTATTTTAGCAATTAGTTTAAAATGTAATGTACATGCCTCTATCCACCTCTGGAAATAGGCAAGGACTTCAGGAGACATTGGTTATCGCTTATGTCGAGTGAGGGTCCTCAGTGTCTGAACCGTCACCGTTCAGTGTGGTGTTGGCTTTTGGCCTGGTGCGTGTGCACACGTGTGGGCACTATTTTAGGAAGAATGTAGTGCATTTCTTAAGTTTTTTCCATCTGAAAAAAAACTTTGAATTTTACACCCTTTCTCCCTGACACCTGTTTGCCTCATCTTCTCTCTGATCTGTTGCTACGTGAATGGTGCTGATGGACTTCCTCGTGTCAAATCACCCACCACGTGGTGACCGGAGCGGCGTCTGTCCTCCTTCTTCCCTCCTGGCAGGTATTTCCCAAGCAGCCCCAAGGGCGGTCCTGGGCGAGGGGGGGCTGCACAGACACACCTGCCCCTGCGGTGCTTTCGTTGGCCCCTGTGAGGGACAGCGAGAGACCGCGGCGGTCCGGGGAGGTCAACAGCGTTTTGAAGGACACAAAGCGGGGAAGTGGCGGTGAACTCAAGAATCCCCGGGAGCCTGGCAGCGCCCGGGCTCTGGCCTTGAACTCTGCATTCCTTGTCGTCAGCGCGCTTTCTGTTGGCAGGCTTTGGTTTCCAGCCTCTCCAGGTAACTTTTGAAAGATGTTTTTAGAGTGTGTAATTGAATTCGAGTTTAATACAAAATACTTTCTAATTGGTGAATTTATTCCATTCATATCCATTATGACAGATGCATTTTTAGAAGTTGCTTTGTGTGATTTTATGTTATTGTTTTCATTTTTTATGCTTTCTCTGTTTTCTATTTTTTGCTCACACAACTTATGTGTGTCTGTGTATGAGAGAGTGAGAGAGAGAAAAAAAATGCGTCTAGTATTTGGGGCAATTAAATTTCATTTTAGTGCTTCTTGTTCACTCATATAATTCGTTAGTGTTCACTTGTAAAACTGAAAACATTGAATATATTTCCATTTTTATCTGATCAACTTTAAATAGTATTGATTTGCCCCAACTATGAAGGTGCTGGAATGTGTGGCCATAGAGCCTTTTTCTTTCCCTCCTCTCATTGAATTTTTGTTATTTGTCTTATAATATTAATATTGTTGGTTAAATAAAACCACATTTACTTTCGGCTTTATCGCCGTAATTCCTGCGGTAGCTTTACCTCGATTCCGAGTTGGACACATTCGGTGCTCCCGGCAGCCCCTTCGCCCTCAGTCCCGAGTTCCCTGCGTCTGGGCTGCGTCCGGCTTCCCTGTCTCTGTAAAGGGCTCCTGTGTGCTCCCTGAAGATAGGTGTCTCTGTCACTGTGGACGCAAACAGACTGGCTGTGTACATGATCCTAGCGTTGGGCTTCCTTTCCCCGATTTTGGGAATGAGAGTCTCTCCAGGGGGGTCATTTTGGAGCCCCCCGCCCCAGAATGAGCGGACGCTTGTCCCGCAGCATGTCTGCCCTGTGACCCGGGAGCTCTGAGCCTGGCCTGCGCGCTCCGCTGCGGTGCAGAGGCAGCCGGGCCACCTGTTCGCAGGGGACAAGAGTGTGGCGGTGACCAGAGGGAAGTGGGGCAGAGAGGAGAGAGGGTCACAGGGGGACAAGGTGCGACGGTGGGAGACTTGTCTCGGCTTGGTGAACACACGACACAACACACAGGTGACGTGCGCCTGAACCTAAATAATTTTATTAACCAATGTCACCCCAATAAACTCAATAAAAAAATAAGGGGCGGTGCCGCCTGGATCGTCCCGCGTGCCCCTGGCTCTGTACCGTGCGGCAGAATGTCGGGGTGCCAGAGTCGCCCTTTGTGGCTCCGCTTCCTTGTCTGGCTCGCTGTCCCTGAAAAATAAACCTCAAAGGATTTTAACATTTCTTGAGCTGCGGCCACTGCTGGGTCCGCTGCAGTGTTTATAGCCCTGTGTCATTTTCGTCCCTGGACTGGGGTGCCGGGTCCTCCTGTAGGTTAGGAGAGAGCGGGTGCCTTCCCTCAGAGCTTGGCGGGGCGTCACCTCTGCCCCTGTCCTTGCCGCCCTGTCCCCTCACCCGGCCGGTTTCCTTCCCCACCGCTGACAGGCCTTGTGCATGTTCCTGCTGCTGCTTTCCCCGTGTCCAAGGGCCCAGATCCGCGTCACATGTCGTCGGAGCTAGATTAGCCAGCGGACTTCAGAGCGAACGGAAGGAGGACTGAGCGGGCGCGTGAAGGAAGCGGCCACACCGGCGCTGAAACGAGCTGCGTTGAAAACGGAACCGGTGTCCTCCTTCCATAGCCAAGGCCTTCCTCCTCCATCCCCGCGTTTCCCGTCCTTTGGTGCCTGACTCGGCCTTTTCCGGTCCGGCTGCTTTCGAGTGAGGCTTTCCTGTCGGTGACAGTGGGCGACCTTAAACTCTCCCCTCTGTCCTTCATCTTACTCCCTACTTTGTAGCGACCCCCATTTTATCTCTAAGTGGTTTCTCCCATATTCTCTTTCCTCTTACATTTATCTTAGGATGTGAGACATCATTTCCCTGAAAGGTTTGTCCCAGTTTCGGGAGGAATTCTGTGGAAGCCGGTCCTTCCCAGGCCTGGTCCCTGCGTTTCATTTCCCGGCTGGACCTTCACTGAAGGGCCCTGCTCGTGCCACAGTGGGGACAGGCGACACCAGGGAAGTGAGCTGCTGAACCGCCCACATTTCCCATCCATCTCCTCCCCCAGGGGCGGGGCTTCCTCAGTGTCCCTGGTCCTCTCCATCAGCAGGACCTTGGAAGGCTCAGTCCGCTCACATGTACTTGGTGCTGGGGTTTTTGTTGCTCAATTCAGGTCGGCTCACCTCCGCTACGTAGCTGCAAAATGTGTCTGCCTTCCCTTCGGCCCCAGGCCATCTCAGTTTGGGGGTCCCTCTGCCAGGCAGCCCTCCCAGGCTGCCTGTGTGCTGCCCGGGCACCTGCCCTCAGCAGCGCCTTCTGTTCCTCCCCAAGGCCGTCTTGTTCACAGTCACGTCCGCCTGCTGCCCCACTCTGCAGAGAGATGCAGGGCCCCCGGAGTCTGTCACAGATGTGACTATGTGTCTCTGGTCCCCAGAACCTGTGATTTCGGGTTCCCAGCATCTCCACTTTTCCTGAAGCAGGGGTTTACTTGCCATCCTTCCCCCGGTGCGTTTCAGGAAGGAAAGCCTGGCCTCCCTTCTTTTTCCTGGAGCCACTGAAAGAGTGGAGCGAAGTCTGCGGGGTGCGGCCCGCTGGCGGAACTCTGCCCAGTCCAGGGCTCCGACTACTACATCCAGCTGCCCCTGAGTGGCTCTCACCCGATTGTGCTAGAATCACAAAGAAGTGACAGCCAGCGCGAGCATGGTCTTTCTCGTGATTTGTTTGGAGTGACTTGCTGGCATCATCGCGGGACCCAGCAGATGCTGGTATGCGGTGGTCACGGCTGGGGGCAGAGAAGACTGACGCCAAATGGGTCCCCGTGAGGTGCCTGTGGCTTTCCATCTGCTATCGCTCAGTTTAGTCGTCACACCAGCCCTGCAAGCCGGGCGTGTTAGCCCCACGCCTGCCCCGGGAAGCTGCCGGAGGGTGTGCGCTGACTGGGATCCGATTCTAGAAGTGTGTGTGGAGTGTGGAGTACGCGTGCGCCCACTGAACGCCAACACCCTGGGCACTGAGCGTCCATATCCATTCATTCAGCGGATCTGTCCACCCATCCATCCATCATCTATCCATCCACCACCCATCAGTCCTTTCGTCTGTCCATCTGTCTATCCCTCTACCCAACCATCCTCATTTTTCACTCAGAACGAGCAAGAGAATGCAGAGAGCAAATACTTAAAAAATAATGAGGAAATTAACATATTTATTGAATATTGGCTCAGCGAATTCTTTCTTGTAAGATCGTAATGACGAGGATGTGTTTTTTTCCCTGGGGCCATCTTTATTTTTAACTTGTCTGTGACCTTGGCCACTGCCGGGTACTTTTCTTGAACTCATTCAGGAAGCACATATATTTAAATGGGATACTATGAGGACTTCCTGCTAGCCAGTGACGGTGTGAAAATCAGTTTTAATATGTAAAGAATTTTAAAATTATTTTAATTGCCAGACATGTTTGATGAATTTAGGAAAACACCTGTAATGAGCTTTTCTGACCAACGATGTTTCGGAAGTTCCCTTGGGACGAGGCAGAAGTGGACGCCTGCTGGCCTCAGCTGCAGAAGGGACCCTCTGGACGCAACCCCTGCCCCTGCGGCATGAGCAGGGAAACCCCAGGAAGGGGCGGGGCTGGCAGTCACAGGACGATAAGGCCACTGGTGGGACAGGCACTCGGCATAGCCATCTCACTCCCGGTTCCTACGGATGCTCACAGGCCTCTGCTCAAATAGGTCCTCACTCTGTTTGGGTACCAAGAGCTTTCTGGAAGGAACACTGTGAAGCTGCACACACGATGCAGCCAGCTCGGCACATGAGCGGGTCCTGCAGACACATCAGCTCATTTGGACAAACTCTGTGCCTCCCGAGAAGGCGGCGGAAGCTGACGTCAGTATCCCGCACGCAGGACCGGAGGAGGCAGTGGCCGGAAAGGTGGGGGTGGAGGCCCAGCTGGACTCTTCTCCTTGTTCAGATTCAGATGAGCCAGCCGTGAATTCATGTGAAGAGCCCGCTGACGCTATTTTGAACATTATGGAGACACACTCAAGACGCTTGTTAACAGTGTATGTGAGAGTTTTCCCCACCCCGGTGGGAGCGTTGAGTGGACAAAGAACAAACTGACCCCCTCCTGGACTCGGTGAAACCCCTCCTTCGGAAGAGCAGTCTCTGGAGGTGGCAACGTCAGCCGAGCCCCTGACGGCACTTTGGTAAGAGCTCATTCTCGGGGTCCATGGTCCCCAGGGCCAGATGCTGAAATGTTTCTGGGAATGTGAAGATGTGACTTGGTGTGTTCTTGGTCCTCATGTTCAGACGGAAAGCAGGTGCCCAGAAGACAGAAGTACGCCCTGAAGCCGGGGCTCTCCAAGTGGGGTCCCCGGGCCCGCAACAGCCCCCAGGCCTGAGAATGTACTGGAAGTGCTGATTAGCAAACCTGGTCAAGGATCCGTTGGAAGCGCTGCTCCAACCTCTCTCCTTTCTTTTGATTAGTGTTTGCCCGTGTTACTGGTGGGGATTTAGTGTAGGAGATGCCGTGGGTGACTCTGTAGTGCGGTTGTCCTCCCGAACGTTGCCGGAAATGGGAATTCCGACAGCTGTGCTCATACGGAGGATTTTTTTGATCCTCACCCAAGGATATGTTTACTGATTTTAGAGAGAGAGGAAGGGACAGAGAGAGAGAGAGAGAGAAATGTCGATGTGAGAGACAAACATCCATTGGTTGCCTCTCACACACGCTCTGACCGGGAATCGAACCTGGGACCCTTTGGTGTATGAGACGATGCTCCAACCGGCTGAGCCACCTGGCCAGGGCGATGCAGAGAATTTGTAAAATGCCACTCAATTCCTTCCAGTGGTGTTCCATTCTGTGAGTTTCGACAAAAGCCCAGAGCCCTGTGCCCACCCCAGTTATGACACAGACCGGCTCCACCACCCCTGAGCCCCCACACCGAACCTTTGGGGTAAATGGCTTCCTCTCTCCCAGCCCCCCCTCCCCCACGGCTCTGCTCTCTGTCTGCATGTCATGTACACGGGACCCGCCATGCTGTGGCCTTGGGTCTGGTGCCTGTCACTGGCGCTCGATGCCTCGGTGGTGTTGGTCGGCTCAGCAGCCGGGGTCTCGTGACGCAGACGGGTCGGAACTCGTTTTCCGGGTGCGTTGTTTGCAGTTTGGGGTGATTACAAACAAAACCGCAATAAGCATTGGCACAGGCTTTTTCGTATGGACCTGCGCTTTCATTTTCCCCGGGTGGGACCTGGAGCCGCGGCTGCTGGGCCCTACGGGGCGCGTCCGCCTGACTATAACGATGAGTCTGCTGTCCGGGGACTGCGCTGTTTCGCGATCCCACCAGCAGAGGAGAGCCCCTGCCGGTCCTGGTTCTTGGCGGCCCTTGGCGTTCTCAGCGTGTTTTATCTGGGCCGTGTGAGTGGCCCTGTGCTGCTGACCGCCTTGCTGTGCATTTACCGCTGCCTGTGTGCGCCTGTTGGTGAGGTGCCTGTTCAAGTCCTGCCCCTTTCTGCTGAGCTTGTCCTGACTGTCCAGTCATGAGAGATGTTTGTACGATCTCGATGTCAGTCCTTCATGAGAGAGGCAGTTTGCAAATGTCTTCTCCGAGGCGGTGGCTTGTTCTCTTGTTCTCATAGGAAAGAGAAGATTTAGAGTAAATTCTCTGAGGTCCTTGCATGTGTCTTTGGAAATGAAGGGAGGGAGCCCAAGGCAGACCAGACAGAGCCAGTGTGTGCGGAGCTGCTCCGACAGGGGCCACCAGCCTCTCCCGAGTGGGGCGGAGACACGAAGGCAGGCGGGGAGGGGCCAGGTGTGCACCCAGGGGACCCGGGGCGGCTCCCGGGGGGACTGATTCCTCGGGAGCCTGTGTGGCCTTCTCGGTCAGCCTTGTGCTGGAAGTGGAGCCAGGGGAAGCTGGCTGTCCCGGCCCACATCCTGCCCATCCTGGTCAGTGTGGTGGGGGGCGTGGCTGGCCTTCCCGGGCTGGTGGTGGCAGAGGCGGTGGGCCGGAGTCCCACTGCCGCCTGTGGTCTGGTCATTGTCTGGTTGTACGTTCAGTCTCTCACTTACTAGGAGGCTGCCCCCCCCCCCACTCTCTCACTGGGCCTTGGGTAAGCGTGGTGCCCGGGCAGGAGGGAGCTGGGGGAGAGCTCTGAGAACCGTGGCCCGTTCAGAGTCGGTGCGTCGGGTTACGAGAGGAAGGGTGCGCCTGGCAGTATCCTTCCAACTTTTCTTGACGTTGGACATTTTTCAGAATAAAAAGTCAGGGGAAGGAGACGAGATGAAAACTTGACAACACACCCAAAGTGCAGAGCTACTCTGCCCCTGAAGGTCTTGGACAGTGGCTCATGTCACTGAACCAGCCCCTAACCCAGATGGCCTCCAGGGACCGAGACCAGGGCCTGCTGTGCTGCCACCCAGCTGAGGGCTGCGGGGACCCAGTAGCAGAGCAGGGTCTCAGCATGGAGGGAAGGACGTTCCTGTGTCACAGGTGTGAAGAGCTGGGGGCTCCTGCCCCTTTGTCACTGCTGCTTTCCCACACGGAGCAGGGCTTTGGGGGGTGTTTGCTGTGTTTGTTTCTTGGTAGTTTCCACACGTGCGGTGATTATCAGGGGTCCCCATCCCATGGCTAACTGAGGTGGCAGCCAGCAGGGAGGCTGCCTCTGGGGCGCTGTGTGTCTCAGAAGGCCACGGCCCTGCTGGCTGGAGGGGACTCGGGGACGGTGATGAGTCAGGGTGTAGAGCAGGGTTCTGCAGCACATCGAACAGGAGTCGAGACTCTGTTCTGCCTCCCTGTGCTTCCGGCCGCGCCCCCTTCCTCCCCCCGCACACCTCCGCTTGGCTGGACGGCTGCTTGGACTGCTGGACGGAGAAGCAGAAACCCTTCCGTTCACAAATGCACCGTCGAGTAGTTTGCTCAGCCGCATCTGCGGCTCAGCCTGCACGTGGGTCAGGGGCCGTCTTTGCCTTCTGATTGTTGGGGAATCTGCTCTTCCCGAATCACAACAGTCGGTGATGAGTGGCCAGGTGTGCAAGTTTCTCTACGTGGGTGTGACGTGGCCTCTTTTGGCTGGAGAGCTGAGACCCCGAGTGCTGCTTTGTCACTGTGAGTTCTCCTCCTCCGTGACAGCCACTGAGTGGGGTTGTCCGGGGCAGTGGGTGCTGCCGATGCGTGGGCTGGCGGGGCAGTGACACCCAGTGTTCCTACTCCGTAAACAGCTCCGGGCTGTTTTGGGTGCTGGACGGGAGTCCGTGCCGCGGGTTTAAGTTGCGCACTGCGCCTTTGTGTGGGAGTCTGCCCACGGAAGCCGGGGACTTGGAAGGAACAAGGAGGGAGCAGGGCGACAAGGGGGTCGGGGCAGACAGAGGCCGTGGGGCTCGGACTGAGCACAGGGCACAGCCGCGGTGCGTCCGCTCGGGGGGAGGGTCTCACCCATCACAGGGACAAGATGGCACTGTCTGCAGACGCCCGTCTACCGGACCCCGGCCATCCCCGGGGTCGCTCGAGAAAACTCTGCACAAGAACAGAATAAACCCTGCCCTGGCCGGTGCAGCCCCGCGGGTTGGGCGTGGTCCTGCAAAGCGAAAGGTCGTGGGTTTGATTCCCAGTCAGGGCACATGCCTGGGTTGCGGGTTTGGTCCCTCTCTTTCTCCCTCCCTTCCCCTCTCTCTTAAAAAAAAAAGTTCAATAAAAATGTTAAAAACATCACTGGATTAGAGTATTTAGGTTATTACTTTCTCACTGAAATTTTTAAACAACTCATTAATTATTCAGATGATTATTTGATTTTATAATAAAATATATTTATTTTATTTAAACGTTTATTAAATATTAAAGCGATTATTAATTATTGAGAGCCTTTACACATTTATCTTTTGGTGTCTCGATTCGTTGAGGAGACGACACAGCGTGATTGTAACAGCGAACCTCTCTGTGGGGAAAGGAAGGGGCGCAGGCCCTGAGGACAGACGCCCTGGGCCGAGCGGGGACGGTCCCCCTAACGCATGGACCACAGGGAGACGCCTGGGCCAGGGCCCTGGACGCAGCGTTCAGATCCGAGGCAGGTCGCAGTCCCTCCCCTGTCCTCGGAGCCAGGAAACCGTGAGCAGGTCACATCTGGCTGGGAAGCACCAGAGCGGATTTCCCACACGTTCGGTCACCTGACCTCTCACAGCAGCCCTCCAGAAAGGCCACGTGACCACCATCTATAGATAAGGACCCCCAGACCTGCAGTGACCGCAGGCCAAGGAAGGGTGAGCGCTGACCCCGCCGCACAGGACAAAGACGCCCAGAGTGGGGCTTGCCCTCGGGGGAGAAGTGGTGAGGTGTCCCTGGGCGCGTCCCTCTCCCCGTGGCCTGACGAGGGACAGGGAAGGTGGATGGGACCCATCCTGCTCAAATGCACCCATGACAAGGCCCCAGGTGGGGGTGGAGCCCTGGCTGCCCATCCAGCCGGAGAGCAAAAACCCTCTGAACATGTGCATTTCCTCCTAAAAGCTCATACAATTTGTTTTCCATTGCGCAATTAACCCTGTGGTTTCAGTATTAAGATATTTCCAATTACAATAGATTAAAATGAGAGCCTTTAGAAAACGCACTGTGCCCGCACCTAGGACCTGGCTGCTGCTCCCGGGACAAAGCCCCAGCCCTGCCAGCCCCGACTGCGGACCCTCTGCAGTTCCTTCCTGGGGAGGGTTCAGAAAGCGGGAGGAAACCCACTCCACCTTCTCTTTAACGTTGCGGGAGTTGGGCCTGCAGCCGACCGACTCGTCCTGCGTGGCCGTCCCCGAGTCAGCAGGGACATCCTGAGTCCTGGGCTCCCTCAGTCCCAGCAAACGGGGTGCAGGTCAGCCGCACGGAGGGTATGTGAGGTGTATCCAACCCCGCTCCCGAGCGCCACGGGGGCACGGAGAGGCCTTGTCTCCATTTCCCAGGCGCAAGGGCCGCAGGCTATCTCGAAAGGCGGGCCGGTGGAAACAGGCAGAGTCCCTCGCCCAGGACAACGGGCGGGCCACTTGGGTTGGGGTTGACTGGAGGCAGCTCACTCTGGGCAGAGCCGCTCCTGCCACGCTGCCGGGCTGTTCAAATCGGGATCGCCCCGGTCTAGGCAGCCTCCCCTCCTCCAGTCACCTTCTCTCTAATATTGCAACGGGGGCGGCATTCACGATGCCTGCTCGTGGTGGCTCCGCCTTTTCTGCAGCCCTGCCTGCCCTATTTAGATCAGCAACTGTCCACGCCCTGTCCTCTCTGGGTGCCCTTGCACGGAGGAAGGGAGACCTGGACGTCAGGAGTGACCTGGTGTCACTCCGTCAGCATGACCTCTTTCTTGGGCAGAGTGTGGGGCTTACGTTTCACCCGCAGCAGGTGCCCCCAGCCCTACTCCTGTCTCTGCTCCAATCTTATTTCCCCCCAGATTAAATCTGCTTTTTGTTAGTACACTTGTAATGGTTTAAAGTTTTTATTCCCCCCTCCTGTCAGCGTCTCCCCAGTTTCTTTATTCAGATACGGGCGCAAAGCCAAGCAGCGGGCTGAGCTACCCATTCTTCGCCTCGTCTCTAACTTCGGTGGCTCTCGAAGCTCTCCTCCGAGGTGGGAGACATCTGATGATCTTTTCAGTAAATGCAGCGAATGGAGGGGGAAGAACAGTGCCCAACGGGCCGACGCCTGAGCCCAAGCAGGCAGTTTAACCCACGGGTCATCGTGTTTGTATTTCACTTATTGGATTGTTAATAGATTTTCTTCATTTGTGCGAGACGTCGCAAATGATGTGCGGAGGCCGGCCGGTCCGTCCAGCGCCGGGCCCCGGGGCCCACCTGTGAGGACGCGGCGTGAAGAGCTGCCGGAGCGGCCGCCTCCTGACAGCATCCCAGCTGCGGACTAGCCACCGCAATCCTCGGGTGGCAGTTTTAATTATCGGCGCCGGCGATGCCGTGGTAAGTGTGTAATTATGTGTCAGCTTCCTGGCTGTTGGGTATGAGAAGTGGAGCCAGAGAGACGGTGGTGGAAGCGGCAGACTCATATTTAAACAATTCAAAATGTGTAACTGGCACTGTCATTACACAGAGAGAGTCTGACCCCAGCTGTCACTTACTCTTCCTTATGCAGATCTGCTCATGCTGTCTGTCAAAAGAACTCCGCGGGCCGCGGTGGGACAGAGAGGTGACATAATCCTCAGAGCAGAGCGGGCCACTCTCCCGACTCCGAGGAGGCGCGCTCACAGCCCAGACAAACCCGCCCGTGGGTGGAGGTGGCGCCTCGGCCACGGCCTCTGCAGGGGATGAGGCCACCTCTGCCGAGGGCTCACAAAAGCAGAACGTGACACAGACACGCTGGCCGTGGAAAAAATGCCACCGAACCTGCCCGATGACAAGGCCCTGAAAGAATACAAGCTGTGATAATTAGCAGGGTTTCTTTCTGAAGAAAATGAAACGATCCTTTTCATTTTAGACCAACATTTTGAGTCCACGATTAAAAAGAAGAAAGTGAAGCTCGTTCTGCCAAGTGCTCGGGGTCGACCCTGAGGGTGGAGGCTGGGTAATGTCATTCTGCAGATTTGGATGCCAGTCCGGCTTAGGCCGTATGATGGCCTCAGATGCTTTGAATTTAATTGAGAAAACCGAAACGCATGTCCAAATAAACGATGGTGGAACTAGACACAAGTGGCTCTCTAAGCAGGCGGGCTGAAGAAGTTAGGGACACTCAAGCTCCTGTAAACATGTCACCAACTCTGCTCGCTCCCGGGATATGGTGGGCGGGGGGTGCACGTTTGTGCCCAGAAGACCTTGGGCACCTGACATGGAGAAACAGCTCTGGGGGCCCAAGGGTCAAGTCCGCCGGGGGCGGAAACAGACCCACGGTGGGCGGAAACGAACTGTGGAGGTTGAGTATGGGGTTAAACCAACACGAGGAACTGTGAACACAAAGAAAGATGCTTCTTTAATTTTTAACATGTTTGTGATCACACACGCACAACATTATTCCATCCGCGGAAGACGCGGCATTTTAAAGGTCTGGGGACGCAAACCGGCTGGAGAAGCAGTGCGCTAAGGACAGCATCGCGCCACGCCGTGCCTCTGAAGGGCGTCCAATCGCGCCTCTCGCTGCACCTTCAAAAATTAACGCACGCTCACGCATGCGCACAGGTGGAGAGCATTTAACTGGGGGGTCGAGTCTGCGTGAATTTCTACTTCCAAAGGTAAAGCGACTGATTTTTCTCACCGGCTAACAAAAGCCCTATTAATTGCCGTGGTGCGTTCCGATTTGAAAGTAATAAACAGGCACATACTGAATCCTGTAGGATTAATTTGTATTTTATCAGCTGCGAAAAGGGTCATTTTTTTTTTAACATATCTAGAACGAAGAGGTAGCCTTATTAAGCCTTTGTGGGAAAACAAATGCTGCATCTATTTGGTAGCAAGGTTTTAAAAACACCACCTTCCCACCTGAAAAGGAGCATCATGCAACCAGGGAAGCAATTAAGCTTCAGGCCCTCGACAAACACCGTTTTGGAATTTTCCAGCTTATAAATATTTGTGTGCTGGCTGAGGGGAAGGGACGACAGGAAGTGGCATCCTGTTATATAGTTTATCATGTCGGACATACCGGGGACTTACGGGGTTTCACACTGCGGCGCGAGCCTGTTGTGTGAATTATCAAGCTGTGTCAACAATTCCTTTTTGTTTTCTGATGCAGAGCATCTTCGGGCCCCGGGGGCCGGCCTGTGGGGCTGGAGGGGGGCAGGGCGCAGGGGGCAGCATCGGGAGCCCTGTCCCTTGTCCCCCCCAACCCCCACCCGTGGCCAGTGGCCTTGGCATCGTGGGTCTCAGCCCCACCTTCCCCTGGTGAAGCGACAGCTTGCTGGTGCGCCTCAGCTCAGAGGAGGGGGGCCTCTGAGAAGAGCCCGTTTTTCTATGTGTCAGCCAGGCAAAAACAAAGAAAAAGTGTCTCCACGAGCCCCTGCTTATGACCAGGCTTCCCCTTGGAAAAGGGACTTGTTCCAAGGGTGCTTGTCCTGCTCCCGCTGAGCAACGTGAAGAGGCCCACTTAAATCAAGGAGCCCGGAGGAGCCACGAGCCATCCTTGGCGACGTGCTTCCTGGAGTGGGCTGTCCTGCTGTGTGTGCAGGGCCCCTGGGGAGGGGCCTCCCTCCACCCCCACGCGCAGCGGGAAGGCTGGTCTGCCACCTCGAAGGTCTCCTTGTCCGAGCTTCGCCGCATTTCCAGGGATGCGAGCATCACACTCAGCCCCAGTGGGCACTGAACTCCTGCTGGGGAGGCGCAAGCACACTGGTCTCCTGGGACTGGCTCTCTAGTGGGTGTGAAATGGGTTCTGCTCTGCTTCTGGCACATTCCAGGGAGGGGAGCAGGGGACGCCCTTCCCGCCCCATCCTGGGAAAAGCGGTCCCAGGGAGCTCAGCCGTAGGTTTGGTTTCAGTTTTCAATGCTCCTGCCCTGTGAATTTAAATTCCCTGGCACTGCGGGAAATCACCTGCATTCCTGGTCTTGCCCCTGAGGGATTCGGGGTGACCGAGCTCTTTTGACTGGTTCTCCAGCCTCTTTGTCCTGGAAAGTTTTCACCTGCGAACAAAGAGCCACTGCTCGGGGCCCGCCCAGGGAGCCCTGCTGCGTCCCCAGACTCCTGTCCTCCGGAAGCTCTGATGGCCTTCTGACGAGTGAGGTGACCTGAACAGGCGTCCTGGCCTGCACACAGGCGTGACGGGCCATGGTGGTGACAAGTGTGAATGGCACGCAGAGCCAACGGTCTCTGACAGTTGCTGCGATGTCACCGCTTTGCCAGGAAGCCTGTCCTGCTCAGGCCCAGGCCCCCAACAATTTATATTCTCGTGGATTAGCAGCGCAGACGCGAAGTGTTAACTGCGCATTTGCACTTGTCACCGCACAGCCAACGGTGACGAAATGTGGCTGAGTCGAGGCCTAGGTCCTTCACTGTCCTTTGCAAAGAGAGCACAGGCTGAGGGTTAATGAATGTAAATTCTGCGTCTTTGAGGGAAATCCCTACCCAGGTGCAGAAAAGGGGCGTATTTGCCCCATTGGGTCCCGAGACGGCTCTTTGTGCAATGAAAAATGTAAAGGAAAAAAACGACAAAAAAGAAAAGAAAAATAAACCAAAGCAAACAGTTCTCTGCAGGCACTTGAGTTTCTCAGCAGGTCCAGTGGCTTCTGGTTTCTTGTCCTTGAAGTCTGGCCAATGACCTCAGTGCCACGTCGGGGTCACTCTCTCATTCCCAGCCCTGCCTCCCTGGTTTTCTCCTGCTACCCCGGCCCCACCGGGGCTCACGCTCTCTCATCCCCGGGGACACGCTCAGCTAGAACATGGCACCCCAGGCTCACATGGAGCCAGAAGGTGTCCCGGAGCCGGGTGGCTCTGAGCCCAGGCCGTGCGGTGCTGGGGGTCTCACCAGGCTGTCTGTCCGGAGGCCGGTGTCCCAGCGCTGCTGTGGGAGAGCCTCGTTAGGGGCTGTCACCCCCTAACCATTGTCCTCATGTCCTGCCTGGTGTGGCTCAGTGAGTGGAGTGCAGGCTGGGAACCCAAGGGTCGCCGGTTTGATTTCCAGCCTAGGGCACGTGCCTGGGTTGTGGGCCAGGTCCCCAGTGGGGGTCACGTGAGAGGCAACCACACACTGATGTTCCTTCCCCTCTCTTTCTCCCTCCCTTCCCTTCTCTCTAAAAATAAATTTAAAACAAATAGCGTCCTCAAACTGGAGAAGGTGCATGGTTGTGACAAGTCTTGTTCATTCTGTTTTGCTTCCTGCGTTTGTGTTCTGTGGGACACTCACTGGCCCGTCAGAGCACGCCGGCCTGTCACCAGTCGGTCTCCAGGCCAGTGCCGCCTGGGCTCCGCTGGCTCGTTCTGTAAATGCCTCGGCCCGTGACAAATGTTATCAGTGATGTCACCAGAACGTCACCGGTGATCTGGAACGTCTCCCCAGTGTCAGCCCCTTAAAGCCCCCTGAGCCCCCGGCAGCCCCACTACGGACCCGGCGGTGGGCCTCCGGGGCTTCGGAGATCTACAGCTGTCCCCGTCGAGGCGCTCGGCCAACTTTCCCCCAAAGCTCGTCCTGGGACGCTCGTGCTTCGGATCACACGTGTTTGAGTTACACGTTCTTTTCCATTTCTGCCTCCAACACGCGACGTGCACTGGTGTATCTAACTGATGGCGTGAGGCTGGTTTGCTCGGTCATGACCCTGGTCGCCTTCCCGCTCTGCCCTCCCCATGCTCCCTGCGAGGACAGAGAGGCTCTGACGAGGACGGGGTGCGAGTGGGGTGCCCTCCTCAACACCGCACCCTATGGCTGCGGGCCACCTCCTCAGCTAGGAAGCAGGCACACGCCCGAATGGCCCCGCGACACGCCTCCTGTGCAGTGTTTAGGGAGAACGTTCTTTCCCGTGACTTCGCCGGTTTGTGAGCCCGTGAAGCACTTGCCCTCTGGACATCGCTTCCTGGCCGTGCGTCGGTCCCTGAGTGTTGCTGGGAGCTGGCGTCGGTCTTGGCTTCCACGTTGTTTATAATTTTGGCAGCTTAGCCATCGGTGTGAATACTCGCTTTCTGTGGGTAAAGCAGGGTCCCGCCTCTCGGAGGAAACCTTGGAGGTGCCCTCTGGGTGTGTGTTCCCGCTGCGCCTCCTTTGCCGCCCGCCTCCCTTGGCGCCCACCTCCGGGCCCAGCTGGGCGGCACTGAGGACGTGTGTCCGCACTCACGCCCGTTCCTCGGTGGGTCACGGCTTCACGTTTCTCCAAAGGAGGAATCGGTTCTATCAGGTGCGAAGGAGCCTCACGTTCACCTCCAAGTTTATCCTTTAGAGTCCCTTTGGGTTCAGGGCAGCGAGGTCCCGGTCCCCACCCTGCACCTCCATCTGTGAGGTGCTGGCCCTCCGCCCCCGCGGCCTGTGCGTCTCTGGGGTTGGGTCAGCAGTGGGATCGGGTGTTGGGTGGGCGGCCACTCGCTCTTCACGTCCACCTGGCGTGTGAGCCCAGCAGCTCAGGGGATCACCCTCCGATCAGGGGAAGGGTAGGGACAGGCCCGATGGAGCTCTCTTCCCCACCTTGACCCCACACTCTGAGGGACCCCGGGGTCTCTGGCCCTGCGCCTGTGTCTCCACAGTGTCCCCTTGTGATGGCCTGCTGGTTGCCGACCAAGGCACGGGGTCTTCTGTCTGCCGTGTGGGGCCCCGCCCCACGGAGTGCGGGGCTTTAGGGGACTGGGGTGGGCTCCGAGCCCTGGGTGGGCTCTACAGTCAGCGTCCCCCTCACTTCCCCAATTTGGACTCTGGTCCAATTTCATCCCTGCCGCCGAAGAGCCAAGGCTTTTTCCTTACAAACCTGTTTGAACTTCCCTTTTGTGCACATTCTCTGCTCAAATCAGCCTTGATTCATAGCTAGAGATCGTTCTGTTAAGATGTGATT
Organism: Artibeus jamaicensis; assembly: GCF_021234435.1. NCBI lineage: Eukaryota > Metazoa > Chordata > Mammalia > Chiroptera > Phyllostomidae > Artibeus > Artibeus jamaicensis. The sequence goes on along the minus strand of NW_026521861.1, from coordinate 21,152,338 downwards.
TACTTTTGATTTCACTTTGTGTGAGCATAAATTTGAGAAACCGTCGAGAAAGCTAACACCTTTGTTATTTACAGTTCGGTTCCCTCCTATTCTGCTTAAGAAAGAAATACGTCTGTTTTTCTTGGTGGTTATTGTTGTAAATCGAGCTGGCAATTTTTAAACAGCAGGCGAGTTAACCATTGGGTCACTGAAGAGTTTGGGGTACTGTGAGAGACGTCAAAGTGACAGGAAAACGCTTAGAAAGGGTGGCACTGTGTCAGGGCCACGTCAGTGGCGAGGGACTGAGTCTCCGGTCACAGCTCCTCGTAGAGAAATGGGAACTAAGGGGACAGGGCAAGGCAGCGGCTGGATCAGAGACCAAAGCCAAGTCATCGGAAACCTATGCCACTGTCCTTTCCTTCTCTGGGTTGTGTTTTCTTCTGCATTGGCCTCATTTTCGGGCGGTTTCCCCCCATTTGACAGGACGCATAGCCGCACACACCACTGTCAGAGGTGGGTCATTGTAGGGAGGGGCGCTGATGTCCTGGGGGCCGATCAGACCGACCTGCCCAGGGGCCAGGGCTGCCACAGACCTGGGCCTTTGGTCACGGTCCTCCGTGTGCCTGGGGTGGACTGGGGGGAGGACAGCGATCCCACAGGAACAGAGGGTCCTGTTCTCGGAAGAAGGGCCGGTGCGCAAACTCACTGCCAATGAGACTCCAGGCTCCGTGGGCCCCGGAGACGAGCGGCCTTCACCGAGCCACAGGCAGGGAGGAGGTTTCGACTCCACTTGCTTCCCCCGGTCCCCACACCAGTTCCGTGACCCTTTGCTGGGGCAGCACCGGCCTCTCGGGACTTGGGTTGGAACCTTATCTACCTAAGTTCTGAGGACACTTGGCTTCAGCACGCACTTCACCTTGGCTAAGGCACCTCTTCATCAGCCCTCCTGGGAACTGGTCGGTGACACCAGCTCCTGAGAGCGTCACGTGTTCTCTCCTGGAACCGGGAAACACGAATTGTCCCGCCTGCCGTTAGAGACTGAACGTGTCTGACTGAACCACAGGGTGCGTCTCCGCCTCCTCAGGGTCGCCTGGCACCAACTCGAGGGGAGATCACGGGGTTCCTCAGCGATGGTCGTGAATCGTGTGGGTCCACCTGTCTTTCCAGAGCCCCCCGTGCCTGTGGACACACAAGTAAACACACACACACACCGGGCACATGCACTCTGCCACCTTCTAAACAGATGGGACAAAGCGTGACTTTCTAACATTTGTCCTTGTTGTTGTTTTCAGAATTCTGCCGTGCTGGGATTTTCTCTCCTTCCGTGCAGGAGAGCTGCCCTGCCCCTGTCCGTGAGCGGGATTAACGGTTAATGAAAGCTTGGGGGGGACTGGTTTGTGGGGTGTGGTCAGAGATTAGTCTTTTAAAACCCGGCTAAACAGTTTGTCCTGCTCTATCGGCTTGCTGGCCTCCTGTGGAGGCCACAGCGTGAGAGCGGGGACCACACTCCCCGCCTGGGCCGCGGGCCTGGCCCCTGGAGCCCAGGGTGGACTCGGACTGGGCCCGGGAGGGCCGCCTCCAGACCGGAGCCTTCCGCAGCCCCGCGCGCAGCCAGGGCTCTAGTCCTCGGGGCCGGGGCTTTCTTGCCCTTCCACGAGAGGGGGCCCTGGCCGGCCTCGGGAACAGATCAGAAAGGGAGCCAGGCAAAGTTCTTCCTGGGGGTAGCACCCCCAGGCCTGGGGCAGTGGTTGCCGGCAGTTAACTGGACCCCTTGGGGGGAGCGCAGACCTTCCAGGGAAGGGACCCCAATATCCTCCAAGCAAAGACACACTCTCAGAAGCAACGTGAAAGCGCTGTGAACCTGCAACCTAAGATGAACTGGGAGAGGATTCAGGGCACAGGTGGGGCTGGGGGATCCCAGGAGCTGACCTGGAGAGTGGTGGTGCTCCTCACCGGGGACACCGGGGACACGCCTGCCAAGGGCATGGTCGGTCTCCGGGCCACAGAGCCCAGGAGCGGCAGGTACTCTCCATTCCCTGCGTGACCCTCAGATGAAGCGAAAGCCCACCCCGTTCTGCCAGGAGGCAGTGGTGGGGGAGGGAAGGGACGCCGGGACGGCTCCACGGGGGGTGCCCCCAGTCTGGTGGGAAGCAAGAGAAGCCAGCTCCGGTCCCCGTAAACAAGCACAAAGGGAATTTTCAGGCCGGTCCCAGCAAAGGGGTGAATGTGTGTCCCCAGAAACAGGACGCCCAAGGCCGCTCTCCCAGCCGAGGCCTCCGTCACGGACGGGGGTGGAGGCCGCTGTTGAGGACACACCTCCCAGCTGCGGGACTCGGGCCCGGCGGGGCTGGGCCTCCATCCGGGGGAGGCTTCTGCAGGCTGGTGCTCCAGCAGCTGGGGGAAGCAGCACCAGCCTGCAGGGATGGGACGGGACTGAGAAAGGCCCCAGACGCCCACGGGATCCCCCGGGAAGGGATTTTCTTCGGGTCCCTGTGGAAGGATCGCTTTTCTCGGAATTCTTGGCTGTGGCTTCCTCTCGCACTTGGCTTCGGACTCAAGGTGGCGATGCTCTGAGATCCAGAGGCCTGATGTGTCTCCGTGTCAGGGACACGGCCGTCACGTAGCAGCCAGTCCGACCTTCCCTGGAGCTGGCGTAGGGACTCGGGCTGGCCCACCATCACAGAAGAACAAACTCTGGTGTCGTGCCGTGACCTGCCGAGGGGACACCCTCTGTTGGGGCTGTGCCGCCACCGGGCTGACTCCGGGGAAGGAAAGCGGCCACAGCCCCAGAGGCAGAGCAGGGCCGCGTGGGCTTCCGGGTGGGGGTGGGTCTCCAGGGCCTCTCCCGGGGCCTCACCCGCCGGGAGGGTGGACGTCTGCCTGCCAGTTTGCCCCCTGGTTCCACGGGGGCGGTGTGGCTGTCGGCGTGTTTTGGCGATCTCCATTTCCCACTCTGTTAACTGAGAGGCCTTCCGCGGGTGGGCAGGCGTGGCTTCCCTCTCGCTCCTCCATCTCCCCCCGCCCCTCCCATGGGCTCTCTGCTTCCACAGACGGACTGACGGACACAGACTCCCAAGGGACTATCAAGCCATCTGGTCCCAGGCAGAGGAGGAAACGAGAAACTTCGCTTTTGAGCAAGAACATGTCTCGTTTACCTGTGCCCACGGATGCCACCTAGGACAACTCAGGGACGTGTCTTCCTGGGAAAGGAAGCCAACAGCTGTCACACATCACACGCCAGCACTTCATCTCGACGCGCTTCAAGGGGCTCCGTGCGAGGCCGACAGGGGCACCCCCCGATCTTAAATCACTGGCCTCTATTTGAACTTCGAGTATTTTTAATTTTGAAAGTATTTAAACCAGCAGCGCTCATAAATGAAGTTATGACATTTTGACAGAACAGAGAAGTCGCCAAGCAGGACACATATTTCCATAATGGTTTTGCTTTTTTCATTCCGTTAAAGATCAAGTAATAATATTTTTAATGTTTTTGTAAACATGAGATGTTTTAATGCCTGAAAAATTGCATCTCATAAATAAGCTTTATTATCTGTCAAAAAGGATGAAAATATAACTTTACATTTCTGTTTTAAAGTAATTTTAGGGCCTATTAGCTATAAAGTAACAGTTATATATAATTTAGAGTGCGTAGTCTCTCGAAACAGCTTGACACTTTCACACAAACAGAGAACCGTAATAATAGTCTGGGGATTTCACTGGAAGTATGCACCGCCACAGGATATTAAAATAACTTACGGCGCACTGTAATTCTTGTTTTGTGTTTGTCCAAGTAGTTGGGAAGCAGGCTCTGAAGTGGTAAAATAAAAGCTGAAGCTGCGTTCTTAAAGTTGCAGTCCTCCTTTCAAATGAAGGGCGATTAACCTCGGTGACACGTCTCAGTGTCACCTCCGATGTTTTAATTTCTGGATACTCTTTTCAGGTCCCACGGCCAACTCTATTTATCTCCGCTTATTGTCTGAGACAGTGTAACCACCTCGGCGGGATAAAGAGGCCGAGGGCGTGGCGCACCCAACAAAGAGTCAATGACTTGTTGGTTTTAGGAGCGCGTGGGCACCAAAGACATTTTTGCTGGGCTAAAACAAACAAACAAAAGCACAGCTCTGGGGGTTGGTTTTGCCCATTGTTTTAATTTGAATATATCAGCAAGATTCATTAGATAGTTGAACAGTGTGAGCCTGCAGATGTTTAGCCGACCGAGCTGCGTATGTGGGGTGTGCGTACATTAAATCATATTCGGCCGGTTTGAAGGAGAGACCTGTGGGTGCCGTCTGATTTAAAGTGTAGCTGTGAGGACTCAGAGAAGAGTTTCTGTGACTGTCGTAAACCAGATGCAAGGACAGGACTGAAGCTACTTAGGAGAAAAAAACCCCATTCGCTGCGTCATTTACGGAGCTGACATATAATTATGCCGGCCACACTGCAGTATACCTACCGTTATCCTTGTTCTGGCAGGGCCGGTCCCTGTGCGCCCTTGAATGGGGTGGGAAGGCATTTCTTGAAAGTGCTCCTTAATTGTCCTTTTGCATTAATTTCGATGGGCCTTTTGCCCACTGGCGAGGTCTCAGTGTCATTTGGAACAGCAGCGCGAAAAGTGAGAATTCCTCCGCCATAACTAACCCCATGCTCCAGTGTTACTCCTGAGACGGAGGCCTGAGGAAGGCAGGCTTCTGTGCGCCTGGGGTGGGCGCCCTGTGTGTGGTCTACGCGTTGCAGTTGGAGCCGCTCAAGGCTGCGACGCCGGTCCCCCCGGACGGAAGTGGCATTCGGGCAGAGAGCAGGCGCAGATGGGCACGAAAAATTTATACGAACCTGGAGAAACGTCTTTTCTCCATAAAAGGGCTGACCAAATAAATGTTCACAGATGGACTTGGAGAGGACCCTCACTGAAGAACCGGGGGGCTCCCGTGGGCCATTCTGCAGCAATTCCGCCTGCTTTATGCTGGGGAAGAGCCGCCCCTGCCTTTTTCTGTGTCTGTCCTTCTCATGCCCGATTAGCTCCCGTCTTTAATTGGCATTAATGCACCTCGGTGAAAGGAGAAACAACTTGGTCCTGTGTGTGTGCTTTTCAGATGATGGTTTAAGGGCGGCAGCAACACTCAGGTAATGGGCACTAATTAGGAATATTAATGACAGAAGTCTCTGGTGTCCGCTGAGATGTCAGGGGTAAAAGTAAGACAGAAAGGGAAAAAAAGAAGAGGCCCCTTTGGAGTTGTTTATGACGTTGCAAATGTAAGAAGTTATAAAGAGTTTGAAACTGGAAGGCAAGAAAACTCTGGGAAAAAACGCACGCATTTCTCCCCAGTATTTCTGAAAACCAACGCCAGAGCCCGTGTCTGCACAGGTGTGCAATAAAACACTGGGATAAACAAAGAAAGATGAATTTATATATTACATTTTTAATTTCAGTATAGATTTTTCAATACCTCTAAATAAATTATGCGGCAGGGATACACAAGCTCAAAGCACACTGCTTTAAATTTCAATAATAATTTATAATTTCAGAGCACAATATCTCACCCTCTGCCGCGCTCCACACCCGGAAAAGAGGCAAAATCTGAAAATTACGACGAAATCCCGCCGCAGTGAGGCGAGACTCCTGGTGCGCGGAGCGGGCCCGATGGAACGTCCAGGAGAGTGGAGCACGGCCTCAGACAGAAGCTTAATAAAGGTTGTTATTAATAGCCTTCTCCAGGGAGACACACGTCTATACCTGCCCTCCCTTCCTTCCTGTGACTCATGTCTAGCCCAGGAGCAGCCACCACAGCGAGAGCCTTTTTTGGGGTGGGGGGGTCCTGGGCCCTGCACGGGGAAGCCGAGGCCCCCGGGGGGGCCCTTTCCTGCTGTCAGGGAGTCTCCTGCCTTCGTCACTTGGAGGGCCCCTCAGCTCAGAGCCACGTAGCCTTACCTTAACAGGGTGGAACAAGGTGGTCCATGTTGCACCTGTCCTTCCTCGAAAGCCGTTCCCTTGGAAGGCATTTGCTGGTCAGAGCCGCCATTGCGGCCCGAAGTGGGTGGGCCGTGTCAGTGACTTCAGGATTCGGAAGGGGACTGCAGCTAAACTTCCGGATGCCCGGGCCAGCACGTGGGCTAGTGGGCTAATGAACTTGTCTGTTGGAGATTACACTTCTTCCCCCCAAATTAGGCAGTTCTGATGGATCTGGATACGCTCAGTATAATTACGAAGAATTTTGAAATATCTCTTTTATGAATATCGCCCTTCTCCCAAACTCTCCAGTTGAAATATTATTAACTTAGGCGCAGGGGTCTGGTGAGTGGATTTGACATTGACAAAGATGATGAATTGAATTCCTAAGGGGTTTGCACAAGTCAGAAACATCCGAAAGTGGCTCATCATTTCTACCCATATATTTTACTAATTGGATGAATGTTTTAATTTGATTTTTTCCCCTGAAATTCTATCATGTTCCGAGTGATCGGGTGACGGCCCTCCTGACTTGCCTGCCGTCTGCAGGGGCCTCTGTGACCCCTCCCCCGACTGCAGGAAGCGCGCAGAGGCCGCCCGGCTGACAAGTGGGCTCCATTCCTGCACGGGACACGGGGAGATTCCCAGTGAACCCGGTCAGCCGTGCGCCCAGGGCGGTCACTTCCTCAGAGCTGGGGTCCTTGGCATGTTCTCCCGCAGGGTGTCAGCTGGCCCGTGATGTCGTGCTGTCTGTCTGTCTGTCTCTCTTGGGAAAACGTGTCGGATTTGGAGTCCAGGCGACGATGGCAGGAGCTTTGGTGTGCGCCTGGGTCTGAGGACGATCGTGGCATTTGTGGGCTCCGGTCACCGTGTTGGTGACACCGGACATGCAGGCGCTCTCCCCACCCCACAGGGGGCTCCAGTAGGTGCCAGACAGGCCATTGGGGCCAGGGAAGGCCACGCATGTGGCTGGAAACCTCACCCACCTCACCACTCGTCCTCAGCCCGGTCCTGCGAGGGAGGTGGTCTATCCACTTCTCCATGCGACTGCTGAAGAGCCCCCTTCCTGTGAATAGTTCATGCTCCTCGTTGCCGCCTGTTTATAAAACCTGGCCAAGCAGCTCTGAGAATGAGCCCCAAGGTGGACTGGCGTATTTTCTTTTCTCAGGGACGCAGAGAATCACACCGGTATGTCCTGTTGCCCTGGGGTGGCTGCTGCAGGCTCAGCCTTAAACGCTTTGCCCTGTGACAGGGTGACAGGCACGACAAGCCTGGGTGTGCTGGGGGACCACAGCCCCGGAGGTGTGTGTCCTGCTCGGGCTTTGCTCCCACCCGAGGTGGCCAGGGCCCAGGCTGAGCCTGCAGCTGCCCTGGGGACCAGTTCTCCTCCCCCCTGGGAGTGAGGACGGAGCGGGGGGAGGGTGCGCTTCCTCTCCGGCTGCTGTTGCCAGTGACACGTCACCTCTGCTGGTATTTCCTCACCAAGGCGAGTCACGTGGTCACATGTAACTTTAGGGGGGAAGACACGGCATCCTACTGTGTGCTGGAGGGGGAGGCTGCTAGAGTGCTTGTGAGCGCTGTGATGTCTGGGAGGGCAGAAGCTTCGCACCCACCTTCCCAGGGCAGCCATCCTTCCTCACCAAGCTTCTGAGAGCACGTTGATCCGTCATTTAAATCTCCTCTTCCTTAGTCTGTTTGATGTAATTGGCTGTTTTGAAGTTTCGAAACTTTGTGCTGTACTGACACTACTTTGTGATACTAATTAGTAACACTAATGGGAATGATGCACTAAACCGTTCGTTCCTCCGTTCTTCCTTCATTCCAGTCTCAGGCCAGGACACCCTTCATTCCTCCGAGTGACAGCCCCTTAACTATTGTGGCTTAGTCCTAATTTTGCCTCCCGGCTGTTTTGGTTTCACATGGGTTTTCCGGGTAGGATGGAGGTCTCCCGGTCACACAGCTGCTGACCCCAGGAATGGAGGAGGGAGCGTTCCCCGGGGCAGGGGGACCGAGCCTGCGCTGGGAGGTGAGAGGGGGAGCTGGAGGACAGGTCATGGGTTAGGACCGGGGTGGGGGGGCGTGGAGGGCCGGCCCTTGGCCATGATGGTGGATAGCGGCCGAGCGACGCCATCTCCCAGAGGTGCGGCCTCTGCCCATTCCTGCAAATCTCCACAGCATGTCACTGTTGAGGATGAGCCGGGGCAGCAGAAGGTGGTAGGAGCTGGTGGGCCAGCTGGGGGCTTCTTTTTCTCCTTGTAATATTCTCCCAGTAAGCGCCTCACACAACTTGGCAGTAATGCACTCGACACAAGAGAAACTGCATTTTCTCTCTCATTTCCTTCCCTGGCAGGTTAAGCCCCTTGGGGGTGGAGATGCCCTCCCACCGCTGTCTCACGCATGTGCAGCAGCTGCAGGGTCTTTACCGTGTGGCCAACCTGCAGGGGTGACCTTGAACACCTGTGAGGACCAATTGCAGCACCTGGGGGACCCCGGGCATTTTCTTTCTAGGAACTCGGGCCACACAAGAGTTTGTTCTAAGATTGTATTTATTTTCAGAGAGAGGGGAAGGGAGGGAGAAAGAGAGGGAGAGAAACATCCATCGGTTGCCTGTCATATGCGCCCTGACCAGGGACAGGACCCATGCCAGGCATGTGCCCTGACCAGGAATCGAACCGGCGACTTTTCACTTGGCGGGATAAGGCCCAACACACTGAGCCACACTGGTCAGGGCCAAAGTGTTATTCTTTGAAAAGCTTCCAACTTTATGTTTCCCAAGATTCTGTTTAGGCTAGGAGCCCTTGGAAACTTGAAAACAAAGAATTATCACAAAAACAAATTTTTTTTTTTCTGTATACCAGTAACCCATGTTCATTGTAAAACTTGTAAAAGGCGAAGAGCAGTGGTGACCCCGCCCTGGTTGGGTCACACCCTCCTTGCCTCCTTGCATCCGTGGGTGTGTTCATTACCAAATTAGAGTCATGTTTTTGTTCCCTTTTGTAACCTAGGATTTGCACTTGACAATGGATTGTGACCATTTTCCCACGTGAAGAAATATTCTTGACTCTGAAGACAGAAGAGCCGCCAGTCTGGCAGAGACAGAGGACGAATTTCCCTCACCAGCCCCGGCGGGACGTCCAGGCGGTTTCAAGTTCTCTGCCGTTAAACATATTGTCCTAACGAAAGGCGAGGCATGCAGGTATTCACGGTTGCCTCCGAGTCTCCCCTCGGGAAGAATCGAGGAAGTGGGATTCCCTGGTCACACTTGGGCCCAGCTGCAAACTTTCTGTAAAACTGCATTTCAGGAAGGTCGCATGTAGAATAGTAACCCTGCCTTCGGTAGTTCACGGAAGTAGCCGTGTCCCCTCACTATTCGCCTACCCGGGAATTTTGTGTTCTTTGGCTTTTGGAGACTTGATGTCAAAGAAACAATGCTTTGTTGTTATTGTAATTCCCATTTCTTTCACTGCAGAGGCAGAGTTCTTTATTACAACACATCACTGGCCCCTTGGGGTTCTTTTGTGAACGGTGTGATTGCGGCCTCGGACTATTTATTAATTGTAAGAGTCCTTTATAGATGAAGCGTGTCCTCTTGTCAGAGCTGCGAGTGCTCTTCCTGTTGTTTATCAGTCATTTCATCTCCTGCATCGGAAACGTGTCTCCGAAAGTGGCACCGATTTCACGTGTCCTTTGCTGACCTGGTCGTAAACTCTGGGTCCCTCCCCCACATTCAGGTATTACCTGTGTTTTCTCTTGTGGTTTAATTTTCATATTTTGCTTTCAAATCGATCACAGATTCATCGAATGTTTTCTGATAAAGAGGCCTTGGTTGGATGTTTCTGGTCATTTGAGCAGAGATCGTGTATTGAATTAGACGTCATCCTCTGCTCTGAGACACGCCCTCCATCACCCGCCCGCGGTTCCCATTCGGTTCATCGGCTGCGCCGTTGGCTCGCCTGCGCCTCACTGTTTTGGTTACTGTAACTTTGTGAGTTAACAAGCCTCTTGTTTGCTCACAGGCGGTTTGTGACTCTTCTTATTGATCTGCAAGACTAATTTTAGGGTCATTTTATGAGGGGCAGTTAAATGTTCTATTTGGAGTGCAAACAGAATTCAACTGGTTTGCATTTATGACTTAGTCTGGTAAAATTATACATATTCGCCTGTTTGTTATGAATTTTTCTATTAACAGATATGATGAGACTCCTGATTTAAGTCTTCTTGTTTGACCCTTCACAGAGTTTACAGTTGACCTTAAAAATTTTTGTGAAAGTCTTTCTATAGGTATTCTATATTTTTTTGTTTCTATTAGGAATAAACTTTTAAAAAATCATATTGCTGTCTTTTTACTGCTCCTATGTAGAAAAGTATGTATTGATTTTTATACTCACTCCTATCTTGTCTTCCCTGACTCATGCAGGTGGTTGTAACAGTTCCCACTGCTCATCACTGTGTCTCCTGGCACAGATTTACCCATGAATTATAACACGTTTTCAACATTTCTCCCTATTTTTTCTTGGACCCATTGAATTGGCTAGGAAGATATCAATGTTGCCTATCTTTGAAAAATTTATATGATTTTATTATGAAGTATGATAATGTGTATTTTTCTTATACAAAGGAAATGTGTATTTTTCTGTTTATTTCTGCAATTTTAAAGCCATTTATTAATTATACTTCCTTTGATTTCTGGGATTAAACCGTCCTTGCCTTCCTGGAACAATTACTATTCAATCATTTCTAAAACGTGTTTATTTTTTACTCCATTTACACTTTCAAAGCTGTCACTGTGGGTGTCTACCCAGGAGAGGCTCTTGCCGTTCCCGCACAGTTCTGATGGCTGTTGCCCTCTCTCTCTTTCCAAAAGTGAAGCACTCGTGTCTCCGCTATTGCGTCGGTGCTCTGCGTGTTCACTGTTGTCACCAGAACAAGTGAGGGGATCCAACGTCATCAGAGGGAAGAGTTAATAGTTGTCCCCTTCCTTCTCCAGTGCCCCGCCCCTCCCCCCAGCTAATCAGACCACCTGTGTCATTTCAGGGTGGCACAGTCTGTGTCCCCGCCCACTCCCACCCATATCTCGCCCCGTACCCCTCGTGCCCGTGTGTTTACATCTTGATTTTAATGACATTTTGTCTCATAAAAGTGGGACCCTGCTGTGCCTTGTAGTTTGCAAGCTGAGGGCGCAGCACGGACACCCCCGGGCTCATCACTAATGGAGGACACATTCCTTAGAGCCGTCGCTGCTTCTCCGCACGCTGGTTATGGAGCGTGTGTCGAAGCCTCTCCGGACGGCTGCGGGTCGCTTCCTGTTTTTCCTTTGTTCGGGCAATGCTGCAAGTTCCACGGACACGCGTGAGCGCCGGGCTGTTGGCTGGTGGGTAAGTTTCCAGGAGCACAGATGTCTGCTGACAAGAAAGTGTGAGTTAGTGCATTGCAGGCCACGCGCGCTGCCGTTCTGCAAGTGTGCGATGACCACTCCCTCAGAGCATCGTGGGAGGCGCCCCTGCCCCAGGTCTGTGCCGGCTCTGGATGTCACCACAATCCCCAGTTTGTCCAGTACGGGCCGGGGGGGGCGGCAGGACGGGATCACACGTTGCTCCCAACCCCAGCCCCCACCGCGTGTCTCCTGGCGTGTGAGCCTCCTTCTCCGTTCACCATTCACCGGAGCCTCTGTCCTCTCGTCTGCCAGTTCTTCTCTCTCCCACTTACACATTCACGGGCAGTTTCAGCATCTCAGGGGCATCGCTATTTGTCTATCACATGGGTGACCAGAGACGTTAATCGTCCATAGTGTTTTTATTTTGTTTATTGTACTCATACGTTGTGCCGTTTTTAAAAAGTATTACAAGATAAAATCTGCCTCCTCTTTCCCGTACTGCTTTTGGATTTGTGGCCTTACTTGAGAACACTTTTTCAGCCTTACTGTCATTCAGATACTATCTTAAAATTTAGTGTAATATTTAACACGTGGATTCATTCGTTCATTCATTTATTCATTATCAAATGAAACTGGCTAATTTGACCCACACACCTCATATGTTAAATTAAATCTCAGATTACAATGAAAAGAAATTTAATAGAGCTCTTAACAAAGGTCTAGATTTGGGATTCATCACGTCAATTTTTTGTGTGTTTTGATTCATTGATACCTGATCTACTTATGACAATAGGTATCTCCTCCTATTTCTTCCGGATTCTAAGCTAAAACCTGAATTCACCAGGTTTTATAGGCTTTTGTTTAATAATTGAATCAGTCTGCTGCAACTAGCCCTTGGAACTGTTTCACAAATGAAGGGCGCCCTGGGTGACTGACGTTCTGAGGTCAGACGCGCTTCGCGAGCTGACATTTCGAGGTGCCGCCCCCGCACTGGTGTGCTCTGTGGTGGGGGGCGGGTCAGAGGCCGCCCTTTCATTCCTCTCTCAAGCAGATGAACTTGGGGTACTGTGCGGACGGCTGGGTGCACTTGCTGCATCTTCCTGGCAGCGTTTCATCACCCGGGAGAGAACATCTAGAAACGCGCCTTTCCTCTGTGGTTTTCCCACGAAAAGCCGTGGACTTTCTCAATCAGCAAGGCCAGGTGTGTGCGTTGTCACATTGTTTCACTTCCAGAGAGTAACCTAGTTGCTCACTGCTTCTGCTCTCGGAGGGACGGGACGAGAGGCCTCATCTAGATTGCCATTTCAGTGCGCCGTTAAATCACCTTGCAAGTGGCTCACAAACGGGAATCATTTATTGAATGACAGTTTTCTGAGGACTCATACTTTTTTTCAAGACAGGGTTTACTATGTTCGGACCACACCATGGTTTCCACCTTGGTGCCGTTTAAGTCATAAGAATATGATGGTCGTGCATGTCAAACACCTAGAACATTATTCGGCCTCCATAGTAGGTGGGAAATACTCTTTTCTCCCCCCCTTCCCCCCCACTCCCTCTGGGCGAGGTGAGGAAGGCAGGCTGGCTTCTTTGTGGAGCTCATCACTCGGGAGCCAGAGGGCGTGCCGCGCCGGGGGTCACCCTCACGTTCCAGCACCTGGCGATTCCACCAGACCCTTCGTGCGGCCCCACTGAGTGGACCAGTCCATCTGAAAGCCTCGTGAAAAATGACAGGGGTCTCATAACATTCTCAGGTAAGAGGGAGAGAAGGAAGCGAACCTTCCAGGTTTTCCCATCAGGAAGTTTCCCGACAGCGATTCTCAGGGTTCATTTCCTGTGAATAACGGATGAGCCCAGGGTGTGAGTCAGGACAGAGCAGGGAGCGGGCGGGTTGTCAGTGCCGAGCCGATAAGGGAACCTGTGTGTTTAAAGATACGGCGTTGTCGTGCTCACGGGCACCAGCCAGATAAAGAAAGAGGCGGAAGCAAGACCGGTTCCCTTCGGGATTTCCCGGTGACAATGTAACGGATGACTCCAGATGACAGGGGAGGAGGGGGATGGAAAGAAATCACATTAACAAACTGTTGTTGATGCTTATAATAAGATTTAAGCAACCAAATAACCGAACCTGAAAGACCAACATATTTTTCAAGATGATTTAGAAGGGTGCTAACGGGAGGATGTCAGCACTGCGGTCGCGTCTGCACGCGTTGCCGGAGTGGGCTCCACATCAGACGCGCCGGGTCATCGCGTGTCGTGACGGGGGCGCTTCAGTCCGCGGCCAAATTAGACTAAGCTCTTTGCGGGGCATCATTGTTTTATAATGGATTTCCGCCACATCCCCATTACCGGTTCGGTTTAGATTGGCAAATGTTTCATAAGGGCCATTCGCAGCTTAAAAAAAAAATCCAGTGTACTTGAAAGGAACTATATTTAGAGAGCTCAAAATTGTCTGTTGACTAGGTGTGTTTGTCACATCCAATAACGCATATGACAAAGAATATTTAGAAAGCTTAAGGTATTGTAATCCCAGATATTGAGATTCAGAGACAGGAATATTGAGTCCCACTTTCTGGCCGTTACATTTTAGTTCAAGTGGCTACAGACTCGCACGGCAGCCGGAGAGACAGGAAAGGTGCACGTCCCTGGCGCTCCGTGCAGACGTCGGCGCTGGCTGGGAAAACTTCTTCTTAAATGGGGGCTGTTGTCTTGCTTTTGCATTAATCTGTGTTGTCACCAGCCTTGACGTGACAGAAATTGTGAATGTGTAATACATTCTGCGCTTCATTAGACCATTTTAATTTGTGAAATTAAATCTGTCTTAAATTCAATCTCGTAACCGCGGAGTCGTTGGAAATCAATCCTTTACTGCAGGTGCTCTCGTCCCCGGCACCGGTGACACTTGAAAGCGTAGTTCTTTGTGGGGCCGTGTCCCGTGCTTTGTGGGGTGGTGATCAGTGTCCCCAGCCCCACGCCACGCCAGGAGCACCCTCATTTCACTGCCCCCGCCCAAGTGTAACACCACAGATATCACCAGATGTGGCCAAATGTCCCCAGCAGGACAAAATCGCCTGGTTGAGCACCCCCGGTGCTGACCTGCGGGGGCATCAGCTGGGCTCTCCGCCCCCAGGGAATGAGCCCAGTCCCCCCCCCCCCACCCGTGCTGCTCCCTGAGGAGCCGTTGGCAGGGCCTGGGGCCTCTGGGTCTGCCTGTGGGGAACCTCGTGGAGGCTCCTGGCCCTCCTGACTGTCGACGGACCCTGCCAATCTCCCCCAGTCTGTGATGACTTTTTGTAGCTTTTACTTGATATAATTTCCAAATTATAGAGGATTTGCAAAAATAGTACAATGGCCAAGTCCCCTATACCATTCACCCAGAGTTACTGGTTGCTAATGTTTTTGCCCACTTAAATGTGTGTGTGTGTCTCTCCTCCTCTGTATGTATACACACATACACACACATACGCACACATACACACACGTGGACCTGTGTATGAACACGCACATCATTATTTCTTCGAAGTGAATTGAGAGTAATTAGCAACAGCATGCTCTCCTCACTCCTAAATGTTTAAGGCACATCCCCTGGGGAGCTGTAACATCGATTCACACTCATTTTCAAACCCCATCCGTTGCCTGGCGCTGTCTTTGGGGCCCTGTCCTTTCTGAGCAGTGGATCCAGTACCTTGACTTTAGTCTGGCGGATTCCTTAGACTTGCTTTGACTTGTTGACCTTGACATTTCTGAAGAGTGGAGGCCAGCCGTGTTAGCTAATGTCTCCCACAGGGGGCTCGCCTGGTTTTTTTTTTTGAGACTCACCTCCAGAGTTTGCAGGAACATGGCAGAAATTGCCTCTCCTTGGTCCATCCTGCCAGGAGAGGAGGAGGTCACTTTGTGTCAATGTGGGTGGCCTCCTCGCTGGCTTCACTGGAGCGGTGCCTGCCAGAGCGCTCTGCTGTGAATGCACGGTCTCTCTGTTGGTGATAGACAACCTGGGAGCAGATGCTTCGTGACGATGGCACTGTGATGTGCCTCATCCAAACTTCATCCGTGAGTTTTGCATTCACTGCAGAGTCAATGCCTCGGCCAGCAGTATGGAGGCTATAAACAGACTTCCGACCCCACTCAGCACGCCGGTCCTGGGCATTCAGCCGTGAGGATGAGCTGGCCTCTCCCTCCAGGTGTGTCTTCATTCATTCACATTAGCACCGACTTCCAGGTGTTCATTTTAAGCAATGGGTTTAATTTGGTCCTATCACTACTTACTCGATGGCTCAAAATGTCCCGGATTTGGCCAGTGGGAGCCCATCCGAGCCACCTCTGGGTTGGACAGACACATCCCCCTCAATTTCTAAATGCTTTCGGGGTTCACGGCACAAACTTTGCTCTAAGCGAATGTCTCCTTGCTCCAGCCCTGGAATGAGCCATGTCTCCAAAGGACCTTGGTCACTTAGTGGGGAGGGCATTTTAAACCCCGCACCCCCGGCTCTCAAACCCCATCCTGGGGATGACCCCAGTGTTGTTCTCAGAGAGAAAGAAGATACAGGGTGCCAGGAACGAGGAGGGGGAGTGTTGGGGAAGCTGGTCCTCTCTGTAACCGGGTTCGTGCCTAGGGGATGTATTTGCCATCAGGGCTTTGTGGGCAAGCGCACACAGTCCGGAGACGTCCTTGAGTCCTGTTTCTCCGGAGAGTCGGCTTGGTCATAACTTGACCTGGGAGTTTTAACTCTGTGGTGCTTGGGAAGACCCCACCCTGGACCCGCCTTCCGTGCTGCTGGGGGGAGGAGCGCAGCAGGGGCGGCGGGAATGACCAAGTGCGAGGGCGACTCGAGCCTCAGCTGCCAGGTGCCAGCACCTCAGACTTGGCTGAGTGACTGGCTCCTTGGCGGGTGGGTCAGCACTGGGAGGGGAGAGGGCCGCCTAGAGCACATGCCTCAGTAATTGCGTTACGATGGCGTGAGGTATGGCAAGGTTTCCCGTGAACTCTTGGCTCCAGGACACAGGCCAGGGACTCTGGGAGTGGCTGGCACAAGAGAGGAAGAAGGACAGTCATCTGAAGAGTCGGCGCCGCAGTGAAGCCAGCGAGGGTGCGCTCGGCCCCGCACACGGACTCCGGGTGGCAGGGTCTCCCCGGGCAAACCGTGGGCGGGTTCCAGGAGGCGCTTCTCCTTTTGTCTGCTCTTGGGCGCAATGGCTCAGGAAGCTGGCAAACAGTCTGGTTTTGTTCTGAGCGTGTTGGCCAGGAGCCCGGGCCTGCCTTTCTTCCTGAACGATTTGAGGTCCATCAGCCAGTTCATCGAGACAGTTTATCAAGCCAGCACCGCAGTAAAAAATGTGAAGTGTTCAGAGCTGGCTTCTGAACTGATCATTTGAACTATTACAGATGGCTGAGCTGGGAGGTAGGTGCCACAGGGGACACCCCTCGTCACCCCACCTTCCTACTTGTTTCAAACCACACACGAGCCGGTCCTTCTAACCGGCAGCCTTGGATTTCCTAATAAAGAGTTTAATTCGCTGGGACTAGTGACCGAGAAACTTTTGTCTCCGCTGGAGGACTTTTCCCGATGACATCCCTGCATCAGTGTGCACAGGCGAGCCCTCCTGGGTGCCCCGGAGGAGGGCCCTGCTCTGGGGTGTCAGCCCTTCCCACGGGCCCCCGCTCTGCCCCGGAGGGCAGCGGCGACCTCTGGCTGAGCGCCAACGACAAGTCCAGCACGGCTGGTCTTTTTAGACCCAAATGAACTTCTCCTCTCACTTGAACATGTGACACAGACCTTGAGAAATTGCTTGGATAACAGCAAATGTGCCTCATGACCATGATCAATTTAATAATGGACCTAAGATAGCCTAATATTTCAGGTGTTGATTCCCTGATGAAAACCCAGTATGGGGCCCATCCCGTGGAGAAGATGGAGGACCTGGTGTGGGTCCGTGACAGCAAGCTCCGGTGACATCGCAGGTGGCCCGACACCCCGTGGTCTTGCCCGTGAGCCAGGTGTGCTCTTGTCGGCCTCACGTATATTTTGGGAAAGAGGGGAACAGTTCTGATGACCCTGAACATGAGGAACAGCCAGTAAGTTGGTCAACTCTCAGAGAAACATCAGCTTCATTGTTAATTTATTCACTTACTTAAAATAGAAAAAAAATGTACATCCCACAGTGATGGCCCTGGGATTTAAAAAAAAAAAAAAAAGGCCGCAAACAGCAATATTCGGGGACCCGAAGGGTGTGCTGTTGACACGCACTCGGCGATCACGTGAGTGTCCTCGGCGGCTCCGAGTTGATGTTAACTCTTTAGCGAAGTTACAACCGGCTCCAGCTGAATTAACGAGTCTTCTCGATGATCAATGCAGCCATGTCTCCAAAGAGACAAAATGCCAGCGAAATAATTGCCTAATGGCACTTTATGTCAATTATTTCATTTGTATTTAATTAAAAGCAGTCAAAACAGTTGGCTGAGGTGTAAAAATTCCCTCAGCTCTATAATTTTTAAATTGCCTTAAGAGTTTTTGTTGCCGGGTATATAGTTGGCCTTTTGAAGTCATCTGGAATCCATTTCACAACCCGACTCTTGCCAATAATGTTTCTGTTGCTGTTTCTTTGGGGAGACGACGTCACAGATGAGTCGGTCTAATTCATTAACAGGGTGGTATGATCAGGGTTGGAGTCAAGCGCAGCCAGTGGTCACAGCTGGGCCCTGGGCAGCCAGCAGGGTGGCGGCCGGCGCTGGGGCCGGGTTAGCGTGTTGGCACGTCCGAGAAGATGCTAACCAGGGCAGATGAGGCCAGTGGGCAGTAGGGGAGGACGAGACGCGTTGTGTGTGCCACCACAGAGGACGGGCCAGGAGCTGGGTGCGCCGGCCACCGGAATCCTTTTCAGCACTGTGGGAGATGAACGCTTTTTTCCGCTTATTAAAACTGATCCGTGATTGAAGCACCAAAGACTTCAGGTCGTCCCTGGGGGCTTTGTCTCCTCTCTTCCTGTGTCCTTCTTCTAGACGAGGGACGGTTTCAGGCCAGTGGTGCCATCAGGGGCTGAACACCGACACATTTCTTTCTGAGGTCTGTCTGGGGTACTTGGTCAATCACCCCAACAGCTTCCTGTCCCCCGTGATGATGGAGGGACCCAAGAGGCTTGACTCCTGTTGGTCCTTCGCGACCCACTGATAGATGGGGCAGGAGTGAGAAGGACACATTGTGTTTTCAGCACCGCTGCTCCAGAGGGGACAAATGTCACTGATGTGCAGCCTCTGTGGACCAGAACTAGGCACCACGTTGTTCCAACTGCACGGGAAGCTCAGTCGTAGAGGAACGCGCGGGTAGTGGTGCTCCTCAGTGACCACCTGCCACAGCGAAGTGACCACGGTCGGCAGGTGGTGTCCCCAGCTTGACAGGATGAAGCCCGGCCATCTGTGGGTGTGAGGCCCTCCCTGCCTTCGGGTCTTTTAAAAATGTCTTTCAGCGTCGTTTTGTAGACTTCATCGTGTGCGTCTTGTGTTTCCTTCTTTAAACTGGTCTCTACGCATGTTCTTCTTTTGGATGCTGTTGTAATTAGAAAGATTCACTGAACTTCACTCCCAGGTCATTCAACGATAGGACATAGAAATACCATCGATTTTTTTTTTACACTGATCTTGTGTCCTGAACCTTAAGCCTTTTGCAGGACCGGTTCACTTTCTGAGTTGATGGGGGAAGCTAACATGTGTCATGTTGTCCTAGAAAACTGTCCCTGTGTGGCCTAGTCACCACTTGGTCCCTGCAGCAGAGCCGGTGAGGAGCCACTGTCACGGGGACACCCACTGTCACGGGGACACCTATTAAATGGACATTGGAAGGTAAAGCCCAAAGCAGGGGGAGGGCCAGGCGCACAGAGTGACTTGTCCTCAGGGTAAGAGTTGTAAACCGGGTCATGACGACTCGTGTGCAAGGGGCTGGGTGACTAGTCCCGTCTGTCCAGTCCTGTGAGTCTCATGGCCGTTGGCCCAGTAAAAGTGCCCACAGAGGGGGAGGAAGTGACGTCTCCTGTTGTGCCCGGAGCCTGCACCATCGCCTCTGCTTCTCGGGTGCTGGGGCCAGTTGCTCTGTCTCTTTACCTCCCCTGGAGTTCTCTCTGCGGAAGCAGTTGTTGAACGTGTTAACGATGGCGGGCAGCGGACGGGGCTCTGCAGGGCCGGCTCGCGCACTCAGCGTCGCCCCCAACATCCGTTACCTCAAACCCACATTTCCCATGTGGGCCCCTCGCCCAGGCCCCGCTCCTCACTGCAGAAACCTGCTCCCCCGGACGGAGGGAAACAGGACAAGGTATGGCTCGGCTGGGCGCGCACACGGCCCGGAGTGTCGCTTGGGGCGGTGACTCCTCGAGGCCGTGCAGACGGTGTCGCTCCGCAGGCCGCCTCTGGGTCAGCCTTTCCCACCCCCTGCTGCCACTCGAGATTCATCCGTGTCCTGCGAGGGGCCTCAGTCCGCGCGTTGCGTTCCGGCACAGCATTCTGCGTGTGACCACGTATCCGTCTCTGCCCTTTCCCTGGCCAGGGGTGTCAGGTCATTTCTTGGAGCTGTGCCACTGGGAACGGACCTCCCAGGTGTAAGAGGAGTAAGCTCTGTTCTTTTTCTAGTGTGTTCAGCTGGAGAAGTTTAATTTCAATTTCCCCCCCAATGTCCTGACCTTCCCAGTGTTTGACCACCCATTTCCAGGACCCTGCTGGAGGACCAGTGGCCGTGGCTGGGCGGTGCTGGGCTGCCCATCACTGCTGTGCCCATCCCGGCCCTGGCCAGGTGACCACACCATCTTCCACTTCTCTGCTCACCAGTCTCTTAGCAGCCGAGTGTCAGTCTGTGCCTCCCGATTCTCAACGCAGCCACTTCAAACCATCCTAATCTTTGCAAGCCATTTGTAACGGATTTCTAGGACACCCTCACTCCACAGCCTTCTGAATTTCCTGCTTAGGATGCAGTGGCGAAAGTCATTAAACATTAGCAGTAATAGTATTTGCACTGTAATAAAGTGTTAATTACTTTCACATGTTAATAGAGTGGGGGGAGGGAGTTTTTGCTATTGTTACTGTGTCTAAAATAATTTCCATGTGATAATTTTCCAGGATATCAAAAACGGAATAATTATGCACTAATTAGGAGAGTAGGCCTGCTCTAGGAGTTAAGACTGCATTAATTTTAATGTTTCTACAGCCCTGTAATTGGGGAAAGGGCCATGACTTGGGGGCCCGCACCGCGCCTCCTTCAGGAGCCCCGCCTCCGCAGCCCGCCCCCTCTCCGCGGCAACCCAAGGTCAGCCCAAGTTTGCAGAGTCCCTCTGCTCTTCATACGGAATGTGCTGCCGGTGAGGCACGCATCGATCACTCTGACAAGCATTTAACTCTCCAAGAGCACACGCTCCCACTTCTTAAATTATTAATTGCATTAAATATATTTTCATATTGTGGATGGCTGGCTACAAACTGTTCCCCAATGGGGAGGGGCTGTCCCCCACAGTGGGGACCACTCACCTTGTGCTACTGTGGAAGACTCAGGGGTAGGTGGGTTACGCCCCTGGAGAGGCGCGCCTGTCAGTCCGGGTTGGTCAGGGAACTGACCCTGGTGCCCGGGCGGGGAGGGGCACACCTTTCATTGCCCCTGGTGCTGGCGATTTTTGGTCTTGTCCGTTTTCTCCTCCTTGGCTGCCCTGCCACCTGGAGGTCCGTCCTCAGGTGAGGGAGGGCGTGTCTTTCCGTGGATTCTCCATGGGGACCTTCACTCCAGTTGCGTGAGAAGCAGCTTGTGCCTCTCTGACCTTGGGTCTAGAGGGTGGCCAAGAGCAGGGGCGTCCCAAAGGGGACCCCACTGGAGAATAAGGCAGGATTCGGGGAGTCGCCCTGACCCTTCGGGAGCCCTCTGGGTGTCCTCCTGCCGTCGCTTGTCTCCTGAGAGGCTCTGCACCGCTCACCAGCTGTGCCCACGCCGGGCGCCATTTCTGAGGACTCTCAGGGCGTGGTCATCTGAGCATCTTGCTCTGGAGCGTTTGAAAATGCATGTCTGAGTGTGAAGGGAAACCTTTCTTCTAAAATTTGCATCTTGGGTTTAGATTAGGGCGAGAATAGAAAGCTGGGTTAAGCAGATAACTGTGCCAAGTGGGCTGGATTGGAAGGCTTTCTGCCCGTCGATGGGTGATGGTGAATGCGAATGCGCACTGAGCATCTGGTTCGTGGTGGCCTTGCCAGCCCCTGCAGCGGTGTCCCCCGGTGACTGTCACTGGTGCTTGTTGCCTGGCGTGCTCATTCCGGTGCTTCTAATCCACCTTCTCAATAATAAGTTCTTGGAAGGCGGATCAGGAGACACGAACCACTATTGTCTTCCTTCCAGCGTCTGGCTCCGCGCCCGGTGAGGAGTGTATCATCGGCAGCTGGTGGTTAGGTCGACACGTGAGTAATGCAGCAATGGAAAGGTGGGCGAGGATGCTGAGCTTCCTCTCAGGAGGAGGAGGGCCGGTGCCTGCCTTTTACTCTGCTTCACAGGGAAGCCCACTCAGAGCCCCGGGCTTTGTGTTGGTTTCAGAGTCGGTGGGAGGATAATTCAGAGAATGTGGCAGAGGCAGGGCGCAGTGTGGGGGCTGTGGTCCGGTCTCTGAATGGACAGCTGACCTGGAGGATCTGCTGTGGTGTGAAGCCCTGGAGAAAGAGTAGGAGAGGGACAGAGGTGTGACCATGTGACATATGTCCTGAAGAACAAATGGTGCTGATGAGCAGGGTGCTGCACCCCGTCCGGCTGGCCTGCCCCCATGGCCAGTGAAGTGCAGATGCGGGTCTGAGATGCGGGGACGCGGGACTGCATCAGCAAAGCCCTTGGTTTTGACGCCGTCCCGTCTGACCCTTGGCAGCCCAGTTTTATGTCTGTCTGTGTTAGTAACAGTGAGCACCCCAACCTGCCCCCTTGCTGGGGGCCTGGAGCGCTGGCCCAGTGACAATGGTTTGTCCCCAGGTGCCTTCCCCTCCCCAGTGGACTGTCCTGCTTACCCTGTGGTCCAGGCACGTGTACCATCACTGTCCCTTTGGCCCCACAAGGGCCTGGTTGGCATGACGCAGCAGTGACCAGGCAGCCGTCTGCGGGCCCCACCTGTGACTGCCTCTCTCGTGGTGTGCCCACCTCCAGAATCGCACGTTCCCCTTCCTCTGCTTCTAAAACAGAATCCGCTGGACTGGCTCAAAAGTCTGTATGTTTTTTTCTGTAAAATAAAGGACACATTTTTTATTTTCGCCGATGACTTCGTCGACTTGGGTCTTTCGAGTGTGTCGGGTCTCTCCACGTGGGAGAACATCCACTGTTCTCAGTTAACGCCTCGACTGGGTCGTTGTCAACTTCAACCGCCCGACTGGGGAGCACCGTCCAGCAAGGACTCTCCATCACGAAACGTCCCAAACCACTTCTGACACGTTCGGTGAGTCACAGCACCTCCTCCACACGCCACACAAATCTTTTTTAAATTTCAGTTGTGTTTTTGCCTTTCTTGAAATAATAAGGCACAATGTGCCGAAAATATTGCATATTTTCTATTTCAATATTAAAAAAGCTGCACGAAAATTTATCAATTTTGATGTTTTTTTAAATGCACGCTGATATGACAGCCCTCACGATACAATGAAACAAAATAGTTTTGAATGAAGTTAAACGCAACCCAGTGCTACTAGAGCCGTCTTACAGAAAAAAACCAGAGGAACTTGTTGGCCGGCCCAACAGTTCAAGACCGAGGTTTCCACGGTGCTCTGGGTTACAAGGTGGCGCCTTCCCCAGCAGCAGGGAGGCAGAATCCCAGTGAGGGGCAGGGGGTGTGTGCGGGGGCTCCGAGGGGCGTCCGGAAGGAGTGCCGCACAGGAGGGCCTGTTGGGCGCACCTGGGGTCCTCTGTGCGCTGCCGCATGCTGCTGTGGGGCACCTTTGTGTCACTTACCTGTGGCCTGATTCTTCAGCACAGAAAGTCAGCGCTCCTGCCAGGACGGATGACCGGGATTCGGACAGTGGTGGCGGGCAGAGGGTGGGGGCCTGGTGGGGACCATGGAACAGCTGAGGAGAGGACAGCAACCGAGACAGGGAGCAGGCAGGTCCCCAGGTCTTCCTCAGAGCAGGGCCGGTGTTCACCAGGAGGCCTGCGTGCCCACCAGTTGATACGTAATGTTCTTCTGGAAGCTCACGGGGTAGTGTGGTTCCCAAGAAAATTCAAAGAGGAAGCAAGTGGAGCCCGGCTGGCCTCTGAGTGGGAGGGCTGACCTTGAGCTTGGCAGAACCAAGAGGGCCTGGGCCACCCGGGGCCAGCCAGGGCATACTTGCTGTTGGCACAAGAGGGCGTGACAGCCACAGGGGACTCCCCTGTCCTGCTCATACTCCAGCTTGGCCCCTGGCTTCTGCGTTTTGTCTGCAGGTCACCAGCGCTGAGCAGGTGGTGGGACCGATCTCAGCCAGGGGTGGGGTGAGGCGCTGTCTCTGGGATCTGAGAGGCTCAGCATAAGTGTCTGAGCGCAGCATGTCCGGAACTCTCAGGTGGTCTTTGGTAAGTGTCCTTTGCTGCCTGTCATGCCAGTGAGGACAGAAAGGTCAATGTCAATGCCGAGAGGTCCCAGGAAATGTTCACAGAGTGCCTCTGAGTGCAAGGCTCTGGGTCGAGTGCTGGCAAGACCCATGATGTCCCCAGCTCCCAGGTGGGGATGGGGACAACTTCCTACACAGACAGGGACACATGCTCACTGGGGCACGGCCATGGTGTCACCAGGATACTATGGGTCCATTCATTCTGCCTGGCGAGAGAGAGATAAAGGGACTCCCAGGAGGCACAGTGGCAGCAGACTGGGGACTCCAGTGTTGGTAGCATGGCGGGCTTTGCTTTGAGGGGTCAGGGAGCGGCCACCGCTCCGCCGCAGACCTTGTGGTTGTGACCATCAGGTGCCCATGTCTCCATCCTTTACATGAGACAGATGCACCAGACCGTGTCTCCGGAGCAACAGAAGCAACGAAGCTCAGTTCTGGGTGTAGCTCTCCACGTGTCTTCTTAGAGCCACCATTCCCTGCCTCCCTGGCTTCCGAAAGCCCTCAAATAAAAGCGTATTTGTCGAGCGCTGGCCCCCACGTCTGCCTTGACTGCCTCCTCACTCAAAAACAGGTGGGACCGGGGGCCTGCAAAAAACGGGCTGCGCCTTCCTTGGAGAAAGCGCTGGCCTGTTGGGGATTCCGCGGGGGGCTGCAGGCCCCATCTCGGGGCCCAGAAATGGTCAGTGACTTTGATTCATGGCGCAAACCGGCCACCGTGGCTGACGGCCAGTCAGGATCCTCAGATGGCCGCCAACGTGAAGACACCAGCAGGCCCCGCGACCGAAGGCGTCTTGGCCAGGTGCCTGCCCCGGCTGGTGAGCCCCGGCCAGGAGCGCCCGAGGCCCCACTGGCAGGGAGCGGGAGCCTTTTTAAGAAAAGGCAAGCTGCCAACTGCAGTGAAATATGCAATTGTCCATCTGTTGCTCAAATTAAACACTTCTTCCCGTCCATTGCCAAAGATTTCCCTAACTACTGTCCAGTGGTCTAGCTTCCCTTTTTGAGGGGGAGGGGATTAAACAGGTTATCATTGTTCTGAGGGGGCCCTGGGGTTTGGGGACAAGGACTGTGCCTGATGCGGAGCAGAAAGCGGTAGGGGTTCTCCGTGAACGCCCAGGAAAATGCCTCCCCCTTAATAACAGTGTGAGAACCCTGCAAATCACCGTTTCCCGTCAAAAAGCAACCTGAGTCCCGAGAGGCCGTTTTCTTCCTTTATTCCAGAAAGTTCCTGTTGTTTCCATAGACTTTGGGAGGGGCTGGGGCTGGGGTTTGCCCGTCATGACTCACTTCTTTAGAAAGAATATATATTACTTTTATATATGAGTTTTCTGTTTGCCACACCCACATCAAGATCGACACATCATATTGTTAAATTGAATTTTGCATTTTGTCTTATTCCTACCCCCTCCCATTGCTTACAGCACATCTCACCCTTTGAGTCTGTTATTTTTGTTCTTCTGCACGGGCAGGTGTCTGTGAGCCCCGAGTAATCTGGAGCGTGGCAGGAGGCAGTGAGGTATGTCAAGCAGGGGGTCACATCTCTGGGTGTTGGTGACAGAAAGACATGGCTGGTTGGAGCAGGGGCAGGAGAGTGAGCTTCACAGAGCCGTGCTCAGGCCTGGTGACATGAGGGACTCTGTGGGTGGGACGGTGTCACGGTGACTGCGGGGAGGGTTTCCAAGGAGAGCCTCCAGGTCTGCAGAGGTGTGCCCCGAGGCTGAGCGCTAGGAGTGAGCTCTGAGTCAGGGACAAGGAAGGGCAGACAGATGGCCAGGACAGCGAGGAGTCTGGAGACACTGACCCAGGAGTCACAGCCAAGTAAGGACCGGCACCCATGCATCTCACCACTCTCCCCTTTGTGCCCCAGAGTCGTAACCCACGCTGGTCATCCTCTTTGTTCGTGGCTTTCTGTTTGCTTCCTTTTCGTTGAGGAAAAGTACACGAGTCTAAATCTCTTCCCTTCTCAACTTCTCTCTCACTGGGCTACTCTCCTTTGGGGAAAAATATTCCCATTCTCTTCTTCACAACTTGGCTTTTTGGAAATGTGTATATGTTTTTGCTGTCTCTACATCTGTACTTCACTTTTCAGTCCCAAACCCCCGTAATGATTGACTTTAATCTACAGTGTCTAAGCCAAAATCGCCAATCTAAGGGCCACCCTAGAGGCAGCTTTCCTGGCCACTGTCAAGAATTTAACATGTTTTAACAGTTACTTGATTTTTTTCAAAATTAAACGGCTGTAATATTCTTCAACATAAAAGTAATACATGCTTCTTTTAAAAAATGAACACTTTGACAAAATAAAAAAATAGCAATCATTATCTTTTTATTTCTTTCTTTCAGAAATTTTTTGCACGTGATCATATAAAAGTTATATGTCGACACACACTATATATGTATAAATATAATGTATGCACATATACACATACATATATGAACACGTTTATGTTCTGCTTTGTATATATGGTGTATACATTTCATTTCATATAGAGAGATATTGAGGAATAGTATGGATACATCTTATGTTTTGTAAGTCGCATTTGCCATTCGTTAGTCTCAACTACAAACCAGGAAGTGTTGGCATGCTCTCTTTTCTCCAGGGAAGTTTGTGTAGAATTGACATTATTTCTTTCCAAAATGCTTGGAAGAACTGAACCGTGAAGCTGTCCAGGTCCTGACTAAGGTGTGGGAATATTTTTAATGCGAATGCAGAATTCAGTTGCAGTGGCTGATATAGGGCTATTCCAATTTTCTATTTCTTCTTGTGTCAGTTTGGGAGGTTGTATTTTGAAACAGATTTTTTTTTTGTAAGCTGCATTTCTAATTCTCTTCATCACTCTTCAGTCTGCCTTGTGAATTTTGCTTCATTTACTGACCCTAAATATTGGTGATTTCTCAAAACCTTTCTTGGACCTCTTTTCCTATCTGGCTCCACGTGACCCCCAAGCGATCGACTGCAGCCCCACAGACCTGCTGTCCGTGAACTTCCGTGTCTCTGTGGAACTTTTATTATTTCAACAAATACATCGTTGCTCACTTATTCTGTACTGTGGGCTTTTTTCATCGATTAACACATACCCCAGTGTGTTTTTAGAGCCATGTTATAGCCAGGAGTCTCTATTTCACAGATTAGAAATATAAAACCAATAATTGGTATTTAACCAAAGTCCTCAACCAGGAAGCAGTAGACTTAAAAACAGATTGCCAGCTAGTTTTGCTTTCTCTTAGAATTGTTTTCCCTGTCAGCGACCCTGGTTAGAAGTCTCAGTACTTAAGTTGATGAATTAAAACAGTAGTGAAGCCCAGGCCAGCCCCGTGAATTTCCTCCTGCTTGGTTGCCTGCTGGTCATGGAGTCCCATCGGGACAGGGATCCCGGTGGCTGTTGGATGAGTGTCTGTCCCTGTGACAGGCATTTATACCTCCTTCTGCACGTCATCCCTGCCAGGGCTTGCTGCCACTGAAGAGTAGATATTTTCGTCCCCGATCCAACCACGTGGAGACGGAGGCTGTTAGAGGTTAGGGGAGGGACCCAAGGCTGCCCAGTCTGGCAGGGACCCCACCAGAGGTCACCCCTTGGTCGGCTTTGCCCCAGAGCTGTGCGCTTTACCCTGGTGACACCCCCATTCAGCGACTCACTGCTGAGGGCAGAGTCTCGTCCGTCCTCCCCACAGAGGTGGCCGCCACCCACCCTGCACCTCCCAGGCAAGGTGCTTTGGGGATGCCACTGCGGGTCTGGTCCCAATGACACTGGAGCCAGGAGGTCTGGCTGGTGGTTCTGACGGTCTTGTCCCTGGGGCTCAGGACATTGGCGCTGATTCTGCTGCCCCTCCGGCTGGGCTGGCGCAGGTCTGTCTGTCAGTGATGAGGTGTGACGGTTCCCACTCTGAGGTTTACCTAGGTAAAGGATGTTCCTCTTCGGTGGCTAAAGTAATTTCTCTCCTACAGAGAAGGCTTTTTTTTTCTAATGGGTATTAGCGCTTTCTTCCCGAAGCAGCTTTGCTGGGGAGGAGACCAGGCCACTCTCTGTCCCCACCTCACAGGAAAAGCCACACCAGAGATGTATGGAATAAAGCTGCAGATTCTCACCCTCCCAAGGTGGCGAGCACAGTGCCACCAACACCCAGGGCCCCCCCGCAGAGACCTCGGGGTGTGGCTCATCCCTCTTGCCCTGTCAGGGGCTGTCGCGGGACTCAGGAGGTGGGGTTCGGAGGAGGGTCCCTTTTGTTCTCCTCAGATGCTTGCTCCCACTTCAGCATCCTGGGGCGGCCCAGCAACTGGAATTTGTCACCTCTCAGAGGCCATAAATCCAAAGTCAGGCCTCTGATTCCTTGAGCTTCAGAAGGAGGCTCAGGTGGCATCTGTTTTCCCCAGTGTGAAGATGACCTTCGTCACCTCCCCCTGCACTGGCCCGCAACTCCCTCCGGTGCTTCTCAGGTGCCTGCCTCCCTCCCAGGACGCCTCTGTACCCACCTATTATCAGTGTCACTGCTCATCTGGGTGGCTTTGCAAATGAGGGCAGACCTTGGTGGCAGGTGACACTCTGAAGACCTGTTTTCTGCAAGATATGATTTTTTTTCATGGGAAAATAAGGATTGTGAGGTCAAATACATTTGGGCAAGGATGAGTTAAATACCTCAAAAGAGGTTTTGGTTCTTGTTTTTAACTGAAGAGTGTCAGAACCTGAACTACGCTAAGGGGCACCGTGTCTAAAGAAGACACACGCTTTCCCAAATTATTCCTGTTATTTTTCCCTCTCCGACGTCTCTCGGATGGTCCTGCTGAGGCCCGGGGAGGCGCACTGTGCTCTGCTCTGTCTCAGCCTCCACGTCATTGGCCCTGATTCTGTCCCAGGAGCCGGCCTTCCCCTCTGTGTGCAGAGGGCTGATTTTGAACCTCGAGGGGACCTCCAGGGGCCCAGCCAAAGGGGCGCTGAGACCTCGGTGACACTGAGCTTGTCCCACAGCTGTGGGGAGCCCCCGCCCTTCCGTGTGGTCGGGTGGTTCTTCATCTGCCTGAGGCTCCCGGGAGCCACCGAAGGGCGGGTCTGAAGTGGGGGTCCGCTCAGGTGTCGACTGTGGGTGGGTCCAGCCTCTTCCACACGGTGGCGGGCAGGGGTCAAAGTTCCTCCAGAAATGCCAGCTGGGTGTAACTCGGCTTTCATTTCAGTGGGACTGTTTTTCCTTGGTTGACAAGAAGGCAGCGCCCCATTTCCCGAGGGCCCGGGCACATCAACCCCAGCCCCCCTCCTGCGGAGCGCACGGCGTTGGGCAAAGCCCACCCATGCGCCTGTGGTGGGCGGAATGGGAGCGAGGGCACCGAAGACAGATTATATAAACCCCGACGGCACGCTTCGACTTTTCCTTCTTCTCTTTCTGTCCTGCTCCCATGTCTCTTTGCCGTGGCATCAATTAGAAATGGAAGTAAATGACATAAGTGCCCCAATTTTTTATTTCCGCCAGGAGAACAATCAGGCCGTTAGAAGTAACGAATGGTCCAGACCCGTGTTGCCTGTTGAAGATTTTCAAGCTACATTATTTCTGACAAGAAAAAAACAAATAATCGTTGTTTTGGCCAATTTTTACCATAAGCCGTGTCAGCGCGAGCAGATGCAGCGGGGCCCTGGCCCCCTCCCCGCTGTCATGCCTCATTACCGCGCGCTGACTCTGGTGGGCTCCCCGGTCCTCTAGGTAAACAGTTATTTACATGAACTGCGACATTTTTCTTTGGTGACAATTTCTAATTGTTCAGGCAACCAAGGGTGATATATTAAACACTTGGAAAAAGGCTTCACCTGTGAAACAAATTACTTTAAATTAACTATCCTTTCAAAAGAAAGGCAAAATTTCAAGACGGACAAATTAGGCCCTTCCCAGGCACATATGGTAAGTGTTTCGAGCGCGGCCCCGCTGGTCCGCACACCAGAGAACAATCCTTCATGATGGAGTGGGGACTCGCCAGCGCACCGGGGGCTCCTTCCTCTGCCAGCGCTCGCCCGCGACGCGCTCGGAGGGGGTCCCGCTCGGGCTGAGCGCCGGTGTCCCTCGGCAGCTGGGGCTTCACGAACTGGTAGCCTCTGCTTTTGCAGTTTAACCCTTTCCAAGGCACGGATCGGCACGAGGCTCTCCCTGCAAAACCCTCCATTCTCGGTGCCCTTGACACATGATTTCTGGCAGCCTAAGTGGTCACCAAGTAGGTGTTAAAGGCCATGGATTAGCCATGTGTACATGCTTCCCATCCTGGCCGGGTTGACGTCCCCAGCCCAGGACAGAGACGGCGTAGGTAGGGTCCAGTGAAATCAGTCACCAACACATGATTACTCCGCTCAGGGTACTGGGCTCCATGACTTGAGAGTAGCACGCTAAAAGTCAAGGTCAAATCCCTACTGCACAGGGATAGACGGTGTGCCCCCACATTTCACGCCCTACCTAGGACCTCAGAATACAGCCCTCATGTGGGAAGAGTGCCGTTTCCGGGGCAGTTCGTTAAGAGGAGTCCGTGGCAGATTGGCCTGGGCTCTTAATCCCACGTGACCGGCATCAGCCACATGGAGAAACCGAAGGGGGGAGGGGAAGCCATGAGAAGGTGAACACCAAGGTGGGGGTGATGGAGCCACAAGACAGGGGGCCCCAAGGGTGCCAGCAGCCACCACAAGTGGGGTGAGGAACTGCACCTAAGCACACGCTAGACACGGCGATGATCAAAGTACACCTGAAATCTTTGCTGAGCTCCATTGCACAGCGGGCTTCCAGGAATACACGACTATAACCGAGACTGACCCGCAGTGGAGGAAAGCCCGAATGGGCTGCGTCTCCCTGTGGAACTAAAAACAAACCAGAGCCATTTACTCTCTGCCACCGAGCAGCGAGACCATCACCACTGGGTTCAGGTGGGGCTTCTACCTGTTTCCTGCTTTCAGGCTACGGCGAGTTTCTGCGCCATAGAAACTGTTTCTGAGCACAGACGAGAAGGAAGTCTACTCGGGAAGTCATCTCATGAACATAGAAGATTCTCGACACCCAACCTGGATAACGATAGGTAAAGAAACCTGCCAGTCACTCGCACCCACGAAAGTGATTGAGTCTTAGGTATTGATGCCGCCGAAGTGGAAGGAGCGCTGTATCCCCAAGCGACCATCAGCTCTCACCTTTGGCAAGCGGGTGCGGGCGGACCACTTGGATGGACGAGGGTCTGACTTCCTCCTCACCAATGGCCTTTTCAGAAGACGAGGCTTGAAGAGGTCAAGTTGTTCGTCATCACCTAACCCAGAGGGAGCGGAGGTGAGAGGTGAACTTGGGATTCTCGGAGACTCCAGAGCCTTGAGGATGATGCGTGGTGACTCCGTGGTGGTCCCTGGAAACAGGAGTGAGTCCCTGTGAGGACACCTGTACCCGTCACACTGGTAGGGCACCAGACTGAACACAGGGCTATCTTGTTTGATGCAGACAAGTGACCTGATTGAAGGTAATGTTTCATCTTGGTGTTAGAACTAGGAGGGGGGGGCGGTTTCTGTCATGGAAGCAATATTTGCACGAGATCATCAGTTCTCTGCCTTCCAGGTCCTGTCGCGATCACCTTCTGCACTAGGGGTGACACAGGAGTGTAGTCCTGATACTCCTAGTTAAAGACTAGTTAACTTGCACAATGTACAAAAAAGGACTGTTGGAAAGGGGACACATGATTACCAGGATGAAGGCGATGAAATTAGCATTGTTTTCAGTTGATGTAACTGAGAGTTAAAAGAATCAGCTGCAAACATATTACATCTACTAAGAAAATTATAGTTAATGCTTAACAATTTTAACTGAAACTTTACTTTTAACTACTGTGCATAAATGAGTAGGTTTTTATCGAACACACCACGACCAAAAACATACAAAATATATATTCCAGGCAAAACGATATTTACAATAGCATCAGGAACACAAAATGTCGGAATAAAATTACAAAATGTCCTGGAAAAGTATTAAAAATTATAAACTTTGCCAAGGGACAAAAAGAGACTTAAATGACTGGGAAGAATAATGTCCCTGCATGCGGAGATGGAGCACTCGGCCGTCAGCTCTGGCCGCATTCATCTGCAAATTCAATGAATATCCAATTCTAGTCCTCGTGGGATTCGGGGTGGGGCTTAACAAAATGTTGTTAAAGTTCATCTGGAAAAATAAATGGCTGAGAAGAGCCAAGGAAAATTTGAAAAATAAGAATAATGAGAGAGGACTTGACCGACCAGATAATAAAATACTGGAGTGATTAGAACAGTATGCTCTTGGTGCCGGGATAAGTGAATCAGTCGAATGGGAAAGAAATTTCAGAAAGAAACATAAATAATTTAGACATCACAAAGATGACATTTTAGGGTGAAAGAAAAGGGTGGATTATTCAGTAAATAGTTTGGGCAAATGCGAAAAAAAAGTTAGATTCTTACTTTATAATTATGCTACAAATAAATACCAGAAAGGTTCATATTTTAAGCTTAGGGATGGGTCTATAATTAGTACTAGAAAAAAACCTATGTAAAAGTTTATCCCATCTTTCTGTGGCAAAGGCTTTCGAAAGAGTGGAGAATCATACATAGAAACCAAGAAAGAAAAGCAGATGAATTTGAATTGATAAAAATGTACTTTCAATTTAAAAAAATGACAATGCAAACAAAGTATGAAGAAATTTTGCAAAGTGTATTACAGTGCAAGCATTACCATCTCTAGTATATAAATGACTCTTCAAACCACCGAGAAAAGTGTAGACCAGAAACCCCCACGTGGAGGCGGGTGTTGTGATGCTCCCAAAGCCTGCTCTCGCCTGCCTGCCACCCTCTCTGTCTCTGCACACACACACACACACACACACACACACTTTTATTTTGGTGTTGTTAAAATGAAACCCGACCAAGGACAATCAATACAATCGATGCATCCAGCATCGGGGGCCTGGCTCGGTGAGTTACGGGCTACCAGGCAGTCGGACAAAGGACATGGTGTGGACCACGCGGGGAAAGCTGTAATCTGCCCTAGTGAATACGAGTCCCAAATAAGGAAGTGTCTGTGTCTGTGTGTGTGTGGGGGTGCGTGGGGGGAATGTGTGCAGGAGGATGTCTCCAGGAGGAATAAAAACCGTTATTTTTAGTGACTGTCTTTGTGGAGAGCTGAGGCTGGCCGTGCAGTGTCCTAATCTGATACATGCATTGAAAACTGCTCAATAGAAATTATTGGGGAGAGATTAGAAACAAGTTCACTTTTCTTCTTTACATTTCCCTGTCATGGAAAAAAAGCTAACCAGAAAAGCTAATAAATATTAAGTTAAAAATAAAAGTATAGAAAAAAATGTGCAGGAGATTTAAAAGCATAGTTAAATAAAAAGAGAAGAAAGATAAAATGGCCAATAAATTTAAAATCTCTAAATTTGACTTGTAATGAAGTACAAATAAAAGGAAAGAAGTGTTTTGCTGATAAAACTGCATATAAACCTTCTTACTGTTAAACAAGTTGTCATGGTAATGCCTGCCGTCGGGTCAGTACAGGCAAACAGGCCCGTGGAAGGTTAAGTGTGCGCTATGGCCTGTCTGGTGGGACATGTCACAGGATTTTAAATTCTTCTCTAAGTTTTGTCCTGTGGAAATAAGGTCATTATAGGTGTTGATGGAGATTTGGCTTCAGGAGTTTTTACCGCAGTGCCTTTGGTGACGGAGGAAAGGTGGTCATCGTCTGTCTAGTCCTTGCGGCCGCCCAGCGATGGACCAGGCGGCCAGCCCAAATTTCGGGAGACGCCGTGGGCCGGGTCAGTGTGAGCCGCTCTGAAATGCCGCCGCTGTGATGGCCCCGTGCTCAGACGCCGGGCTTCCCTTCCACGGTGTGCGTTCTCAGGAGCAGGACAGAAGTGCTCCCGGCGTTGCCGTGGACGTTCGTAGGGAGTGGGGCAGCGGGAGGTTTTTCCTTTTCTTCTGGGTGCTCATTCTGAAACGCCTGTGATGTAGATTCTGGGGTGCGTTTCAGGGAGTGGACATGTCCTTCATTCTTGGGTTTAGGAAACGACTACATGTCTACTCTTCCCATGTTTCCACGATGGGCCCTTGCCCCCTGGGCTGGGTCATTCCTGGAGCCGGTACTGTTGCTCCAAGTGGCCCAGCGACTTCCTCCCTTGTCCTGCGCTAATTCAGGCTTCCTGTTCCCACATGCGCCTGGGCGCATCCAGCTTCTGTACATGGGCAAACTGCAGAGAGGTGGTGCGTCCTGAGACATCCTGTCTCCTGGTGCATATACACACGCAGACATGCACACATGTGCACACATGCAGACATGCTCACACATCCACAGAGACACACTCAGAGACGGGCACACATGCCCACAAACACACACACACAGACTCCACTTGCACGCATGCAGGCATGCACAGACATGTGCACAGAAGACACACAGATGCACACAGCGCAGGCACACACACATGCAAGCATGGGCATAGAGGTGCACACAGATGCACATCTGCACCCACATCCACATGCAGCTGTGAACACCCAGGCGTTTTAATGGTGTTGCAACTCCAGCGGCTCCCAGGACAAGCCTTGCGGGGGCCTGGACCTGGTGGTGAGACCTCCAGGAGTCTTTACCACGCGAGGGTCCTGACAGGCCACCTCGGACTGGCCGTTTGATGAGGCTCTCGGGGGACCCGGTGCCTGGCTCGCTTGGCTCCCTGTCAGGACAGCCGGTGCCTTTCTCTGTCTTCATTCCCAGCGTCCAGGCTCTCTCGGCATCTTACCCACGCAGAGCTGCTGCTGGTTTGTGGAGGGGCGACTGGAAACGGGGTCGGGGCGTACTCGGGGTACGAAGTTCTCACGTCGTGGAGCCGGTCAGCTTTGCCACCCCGTCTCCGCATGAATCGCTGGGGGAGGCCTGCTTCAGCTTCTATGTTGTCGTTAATTTTGTGCCTGATGCTAAGTCCACACTGAATGCTTAATCTTGTTACGAAACACCCACAAAATATTTATTACCGGCAAACTTATTTCATAGGTAATTGCATTGCACTTTTTTTTTTATAAAAAAACTTTTATTTTATGCCTTTTTGTGAAATAATTAAAAACATCATTTTCTTTTTGATCTTTTGGGGATTAAAACTATATTTAATCATGCAATGTTTTTTTTATTATTTTCGTTCTGGTGTTGTGGCGAGTGTACCCTGGTTTTTATCTCCTCTTTGTACTTGCAATAACATATTATTTGACCATGAATCACTTTAATGGATTGAAACATAAGCATGTGAATTGAAAAATAGATACATTAGTCAAATCAATAAATAAATATGAAAATATATTTCTACAGTGAAAAACCGTCTTGGCTACTGTGTCCTCCAACTTGGAGAGAGAGGGCTGAGATATATGGCCGTAAAATACGGCTCTCCATGTCAGCTAGCCAGAGCCTGCGGCCTGAGAGGGATTGTGAGCACTGGGAAAGTAGTATTTCATCAACGAAATCATAAAATAAAGACATTAAAATGAAGGCGTGATGGAGTGTGGCGGGCCGCTTGTGAAATCACCCTTCAGTCGGAGGCTGGAGCGGTTCAGTGTTAGGCATACTTTCATATAAATTTGCTTGCAAATAGCGGCCTTAACAAGCAGGGGCGCGTGGCCGGCCCTGTAGCAAATACATTTCTACTGTTGTGGCTAAACAAACCCTGCTTGCTCCCTGTGGTCCAGCTGGAGCAGGGATAAGCAGTTCATCTCGGCACCAAAAAGTGCGACCCTTCCCATCTTCACCCAGCACATTCGTCTCTGTTAATTAACGACTGAACATGGCCCCTGCACACCGCCCCTCCTTAGGTGGTCGAAAGCCGGCTCCGGGTTTTAGAGACTTCCGCTCCCGTGCTCTCTGATAGAGGTGGAATCCTCTATCAGCCCTAATCGGTGTTCAATCTCTAATTTCACGAGATAATAAAATGGGCTGCAAGGGTTATTAGGAGTTACATTGTGTGACTTATCAGTTATTTGTCAGAAGAATGTTGGGATGTAATTAACATGCATCCTTTTAGCAAACGCAACAGAGAAATGAGGACTTTAAAGGACTTGCCTTTTTCAGAAACGAGGCACAGAACACAGTGAGGAGGCCTGCATTTGCATATCAGTGCCATTTTTCCGTTGTGCACGCGATTTGTCAGTGTTTCCGAAGCGCTACCATTTGCTTGATTACACGTTCGCACGTTAATCAGACCAAGCAGCATTCTCTCAAATGCACAGGTTGGAGGGGCCGAGGGGCCCGGACAGCACAGGTGTGAACCCGGGCAGGAGAACCCCGGGTTCAGGGCGGGCAGTGCTCTGCAGTTCTTGTCATCCCATCTGTCCACAGTCATCTGTCCCTCTCAAAACCATCGCTGAGCACTGGGCTCCTGGAGCCCCCACCCAAGGGGGGGCAGTTGCTTCTACTCCCTGCAAGCACCACCTCTGGAACCCTGTCCCCGGCCTGGCCCCAGATCCCCATGAGTCACAGTCCAAGGCGGAACACGGCCACCACGCTGAACGCTGCCCAGCAGGATGGGCGGGTGGGACGAAGCCTTTTGCATTTCCTCCTTTGGCTTCAAGCGTTGCTGTTTGGCTGCTCTTGGTCAGTTGAAATGGCCACTCACAGCTGGCCCGGGAGCCCAGCAAGACCCTCAACCCAGATGCTAATTCCTAATGGATAACGTATTCCCCTCCTCCCTCAAGGCCTGCCCGGGGACCTGCCCCGGGACCTTGGGAGTTGGAGCTCATGCGGGTGCCCAGCCCAGCCCTCCCTGGGCTGTTGGGGAGGCCAGGGTGCCCTTCGGGGAGGAGCTGGGTCTCGGGTCCTGCGGTGGGACCCTTGGGTGCATGCTCGGAGCCTGAGCTGGCATCGCTGCCGAGCGTGGTTCTGGGCGCCCCCTGGGAAGCCTTCACACGGCCTCTGTCCTCAGGCAGACCGTCGGCCAGGGCAGGGAGCGCAGGCGCCCTGAGGAGAGCCTCCCCAGCTGCCCTGCTGCCCGCCAGCGCGGGAAAGGTACGCCCCCGAGGCAGCCGTGCCCATTTCAGTGTGCGTTTTTTATGAAACATTTTATGCAGAGCAATTGGTTGACACTGAGTCTGCTCCCCCTTCTCTTCCCTGTGCTCTCGGGTTCACTCTCTTCCCAGTTGGTTTTAGTTATAATGTGTGGCCCACCCACATGCAGGGTGCAGAGATGGGCGAACAAAAGTCACAAACAATTCGGGGTAATTGTGGCAAAGGCTTCGTACAGCATCAGCCAAGGCTGAATGTACTAGCACACGGTGTTTGGAATTAATAGTTTCGACTTTTTCTTTTCAATTGATTTTTGGGGGCGCGGGGGGAGGGAGTATACAGGAATGTATCCAAATAAATATTATTTTTGAATCGCAGACATGTTAGCGCTATTTAAATGCCATTTGGGGAATGATGTATGCACATAAACATTTAAAATAATGCCAGTAAAAATTATAGCGACTCATGGTCCAGACCACCCCGCGCCGGCCAGCGCGGGCTGACTGCGCGCACAGGGCCGTTTCTGGATGCACGTGAGGCTTTATTTAATACATCGACCTCCACATGTTGTTGTCATTAAAGTCGCTAATAAACGTGATTGCATTTTTGATGCAGTAAATTGTTTATTGTCCTGGCTCTGTGTTCTTCTCGGAGGCCAGCAGAGGGGCGTTTTCACACAGAGCCCCTTCCGTGTGCAGGAGAGCCAGACTCGGGCCTCAGCTGCATTCCTCGTGTCTGCGTCCTCGTGGCCTGAGTGTGAAAACTTTATTGCTCATTATCTACTGGGCTGTGATGAAGTGACAGATGATTTATTGGGAGCCACAAACTGTGTTTCGACGGCGAACGTTTTTATCCATGGGGCTGAGGTCCTGCCGGCCTCCTCCCACTGCCCAGGCGACAGATGAGGGGAGTTCGTGGCTGGCGGGGCCCGCGTGCTCCCTTGTAAAGGTCCCCCTTCCAGGCCGCACTCTGTTCCTAATTTGATTCAATTCCCCTTTGTTGCTTAAAAATTCAATTTGTTTAATTGAGCTGTGTGACAATAAAATCTGAATTCCATGCATTTTAACCATTCATATTAAATTTCTCTCTGTATAGTACTTTTATTAATGTGCTTTACAGGCGGAGCCTTAATTTAAATTTGGTGACCTCACACGCTTATAAAAAGATCTGATTTTTTTCCCCCTCCTCAAACCTAAATTAAAGTGAACGCATGCAAAGCAATGGTAGAGTCGTGATTTCTTCACTGAGTTTAATAAGTGGAGGGAAGGAAAGTGCCCAGCTACGGTAGTGCGAAGCCCGCAGGTGTGTGTGTGTGTGTGTGTGTGTGTGTGTGTGTTTTATGTGTGCGTTTTCATATTTTAATGGATGACATAATATTGTGGCAGAAACTCGAGTCTAAATGCCCCGCCGTTAACAGTTCCAAAGGCACGCCTCCACCTCCTGTTCGAGGGGCGAGGAGGCGTGGCCGGGCCAGCAAGCAGGCCTCGTCTGCTGTTCACAGGGGCCCGTCGTGACGGACATCGAGTAGCTGAACATCGTTACCTTTAGGGTTCATAAGATACTCAGAAACCAGCATAAGGTTTTTAAGGTTTTACTAAACTTTAATCTGTAAAATTTTATTGCAGTGCCCGAGTCATTATGTGAGTGTAGAATGCCGTGTGGCTTTGCAAACACTTTTAAGCGATGAATTATGTTAGGAGAACGGCGTGGCTGTGTATCATTATGTCCAGGTAAATGCCAGGATGATGACATAATTGGTAGTTGGGAGTAAAATACAACCCCTGTAAAATGTTACCAAGGTAAGCGTGGAAGGGCTGTAATTCATTACACATAAACATGACTCCTAGGCATTTATCATTTCGTGAAATATAGACTAACTTGATCTGAGCCGGCATTGTTTCTCTCGCCTTTGTTACTTCATTCAGCAGCATGGCTGTGTCCTATTTCAAAATGGCTAATTCCTTTGATTTCCACTTTTTCCAGGGTCCCCCGGCAAATTTTAATTCCAAGTCTCTTGTCATGCTCCAGAGACTGGGTGTCCTGTAGACGCTGCATCCGGCCGGCTGGCCTTTGTGAGCACGAGAGTCCCAGTCCAGACAGTGATAAATGTGTGGCGCCGGATGGGAGGTCAGATGGCTATTCCCGACATTAAAACGGCCCAATTTCATAATAGCCGGCACCTGCAGGAAAGACGTTTCTGCCCACCGCGCCTGTTAGTCCCACCGAAGATGTAGTGTAATAGTGTGGGAGTCGGAAGCCCATTTCCTACCTGGGCGGCGGGCGCTCTCTTAGCCCTGGGCGACTGTTTAACTTTTAACCTGCCTGTTCACACAGCGAACCTGCGTGAAGCGCAGTGCACCGTGTGTGGGTGCAGGCCTGGCAACATTTGTTTTGTGCCGTGTGCTCTAGGACACATCACTCACGCGATCAGCTGCGGTCTGCTGTCCCAATGTATGAAGTCATTTCCTCGAAATGGCCGCGTTTGCTTTCAGTTCATCGGGCTGCAGGTCACGGTGGCCCGTCCGCCCTGTTCAGGGCGCCAGCTCCGAGGGAGAGCCCAGCACCGAACGCAAAGGGCTCTTGTCTGGCCGTTCTCTGGGGCTGTTGCATTTTCTGGTATTTCACCAGGACTGGGCTTGGTGACCAGCCCCTCCCTTGCCATGTATGAGACCAGCTGCTTCAGGACCACGAGGTGTCTCTGTCCTTAAGTGGCGTCTTGGGCGCCGCCGGGGACCCGTCACCCTCACCATCGCCTGGTGTCTCCCTGCCTGCTCCTGGACCCAGCGACACCACTGGGAGGGTGTGGTGGGAGGACATCTGATGGGACAGCTGGGCGGCACGTGGCAAGCCCTTTGCCCACTGGTTAATTAATGGCACTAACGAACTGACAATGAAATTGCTTGGGATTAGTACGCTTCCCACGAACAGGGCCAATCATTCCCAGCTCGGGCCGGCCACCCTACGGAGACTGGAGGCAATGGAGAGTGAGGGGCGGGGGAGGAGGTGTGCAAACCCCAGCACCATCGGCTCCTCCAGGCGAAGGAGCGACACGCGTCCAGTGGGGGACACCTGCTCTGTCTGTGGAAGCGGTAGGAAAGCATCGGCTTGCCTAAACTCCCCTCACACATTGCATGTGGGCAGTGTGTTTATCCCTTCCTCAGATTTCCCCCCAAAGGCCAGTATCCCCGTTGACTCTGTGACAAAGAATGGAGTTTAGGGGCTGAGATTTCTTTCTCCGCCACCGTTCCCGAGTCGACAAAGGCACTTCCCATTACCCTCGGGATGCAGCTGCTGAGAACCCGAGACCCCCGTAAGGAAAGCCCTCGTGCTTTCCAGAAGGGCACCTGGTCTTTCGTTGGAAGAGAAATAGCAAACCAAGCTTTCGGGAGATGGTGAAATGCGCTATGAAAGGGAAACGGAATTTACCTTTGCTCTAGCAAACGCTACTGGGTAAAATGCAAGCCAAACTAGCTGCTGCCTGCGTCTGCTCCAATCTACATATGAAGCCGGCGGCCCCGATGCACAGGTGTAGCTGAGGAACGGCATGCAGGTGAGGGCGGTGTGGACGCAGAAAACCGACCTGAGAGACGTCCCAAGCCCTCCTGGCCGCTCTTCCTCCGGAGCCTTTCTGAAGCGGAGATCAGAACGCAGAATACTGCAGAATCGGCGCCCGGGAGCCTGTTTTTACTGTGTGGGAAGTAGAGGATTAACTGTAGGAAAGGGACAGGTGTTTTCCCCCCGTCTCCACCCTGTCTCCTGCAGCGGAAGGTAAGCCCATCAGGACGGCAGACAGGGCTTCTCGTTTATTCCTCTGTCCCCAGCGCCTCGTACAAGGCCTGGGCAGATATCTGATGGGGGAATAGATAGGTTAATTTCTGAGATCGTAGTAACAAGCAGTGACATCAGGGGTGGACGCAGTGTGCCTGGCACTAGGCAGGCCTCGGTTATGCGGCTGCAGTTATGACTCAGCAGAACTCAGGAGCTCACCTCGGGAGCGTTTCTGGGGGCTGGAGACGAAGTTTGTTCATTGTGTGTCTTAGCTAGGCCCTCCCATGCGGTGGGCGCCTCCAGCCCTGGAATATAATTTCATTACCATTGCAGCTGGAAGCCCACCTCGGGCGGAAAACCAAACAGATGAGCTCTCTCCTCGCTCAGAGCCCATGGCGATCTGTGTCCGTATGGTAATTCTGCCCAGTGGCCCCTGAACATGTATATTTTATGGTGGAATAGAGACAGAGGAACAGCCCACGCTTACTGAGCAGTTACTAGGTGGTAGGCCCCGTGTTAGTTTTTATTTTTTAACTTATTTTATGCTGTCTTTACGACAACCTATCAGGAAGTGGCTACTCCCGTCCCGGATGAACAGATGAACAGGCAGAGCCTATCACACGCCTGGGAAGGGTGGGCCGGTGACTCGAACCCAGGGTGTGAGTGGGGGGCTGGAGGCCACACAAAGGGCTGTGACGAGTCACTGCAGTTCCGAGTGACTCCGCGCACGTGGGTGCGCCTCTGTCCGACTGGGCTGCGGCCGCACGGTAACGTGGTTTTCGGTTTGTCCTTGCGTGTGTTTGGCAGCGCCGGATAGCCCAAGGAGAGCCGAGGGAACAGGACCCCGTGGAAATGGCAGGGGTGCAGGGTGGACGGTCTTCTGCAGGGCACTTGGCACTGGGTCGGAAGGAGAGGCAGCCGCTCGCCTCAGGTGGTGATGAAGGGGGGGTGGCTGGTGGCAGGGAGGGGCGCAGGACCAAGGAGGTGACACATGGGGCAGGGAGGGGGGCCACTTTCTGGGGGAGGAGACAGGTCGCCGACTCCGCGTCACCCCAGGGTCTCAGGTGAGATGTGAGAACGCTGCCGGACCCCTGGTGACGTGGAGCTGGGACACGTGCAGTGGGGGGGGTG
Organism: Artibeus jamaicensis; assembly: GCF_021234435.1. Lineage (NCBI taxonomy): Eukaryota > Metazoa > Chordata > Mammalia > Chiroptera > Phyllostomidae > Artibeus > Artibeus jamaicensis. The sequence goes on along the minus strand of NW_026521861.1, from coordinate 21,110,587 downwards.
ACGGGTGCCACACCGCGGCTGTTGAGGGCCAGTGGGTGGGGCTGGAGCAGCCCACTCGGCTCCTGCGAGCTTCTCCCATTGGGTGTAAGGGGTTCCCACCTGTGCACCGATGGCTGTTGCGGTGTTTACAAAGGTCACCGATGCAACCCTTCGGACTCCAGGCTGAGAGGGGGCCTTCGACTATTCGGGGGCTGGTTTTCCACGGCCGGCCCTTCTGTTCCTTTTCTGGCCCTTTTCTTTCTTTTTCCCTCTTGTTTCTCTGCCCCATCACACTTTTTTTTTTTTTTCAGAAAACAGACAAAAAAAAGACAACTCCCTCCCGTCACTTTCCGGGGGTCTGTGCCTAAGCTGCGTATGGGGGAGGTGGGCCCTTCGGTTGACGGAAACTTCACAGGTCACCCTGTACCCCCAACAGCCTCTGTTATTCCGGTGGCTGAAGAATGACTTCATTTTCCCCGGGATGCCAGAGCCAACCTCCTGCCGATCCCATTGAACCCCAAGAAGTAGGGGGACAGGGGATGGGAAACATTCACCCCCCATGGCTTCCCAGGCTGGGAGACGATTGGAGACTTCCGTGCCATCCATGAAAGTGCAAGACCTCTGCCCGAGAAGACGCCTGAGGACAGAGAGGGGCCCCACGGAGCCTTTCGGTCCAAGGGCTCATGGGCAACTGACCCCTTAGCAGAGATGATGGGAACACTGAAGTTTCAGTCTTGCCAGTAGGTTTTTAACATTCTGGGGATGAGCGTCAAAGGGAAAAAAATGTACTGCACTTTCCAGGGGACTCAAAGCCGCCTCTCAGACCTCCCCGAAGCACAAAACAGAAAACACCAGGACGCGGCTTGGGCGGGGGGAGGAAGGTGGCGTCCCCCGCCTCCGGGGCCCCCCCAGAATGTGGGGGCTCTCCAGGAGGTGCCTCGTGGTTTTCATCTGAACCCACAGATCAAGTCGAGCTCATGGAATACTGATCAATTTCGGTTAATGTTAAAAATTAGTTCAAGACCATTTTGGAGAAAAATAGTCCTTTTCTGCTATTTCCTAGTAATGTCCTGAAATATGAGCAGCGATCGCCCCCCCGCCCGGGACCCCCCCGGCTTCGCGAGAAGGTCCCCTAATGGGTTGGATCTAGTATTGTCGCTCTTGAAATTAAATGCTGCTGTTTAAAACTTCATTTTTATTAGAAGAACTTGACGTCAATAATTTTATGCCTTTGATTAAATAACTAGAAATACATTATTATTGGGTTAATAATTACTCTAGATATGTTCAGGATTTTGACCATTTCACTGCATTATTATGGCGCAGAAGCAAAATTTCACTCATATATTTGACTCAAATGGCGGTCTTTAGGGATTTGAATCAGAAATTATAAGTTCTGCTGCAATTTACATGTTAAGTTCTGTAACCCCGTGATAGTTCAACCATTTGTTAAAAAAAACAGTAGGCAGCCTGTGGTGCGATTTTCAATGAATAATTTTATTTTACGTCCGGCACGAGGTCCAGCTGAACGTTTCATTACATTAAAATTTCACCAAGTGACATAAGCCTTGTAATTAACACAGCATTCCCGTCTTGCCGGGTACCAGATAAATTTTCAAAACACTGATCTATTCCTTCAAGACCTGGCCGGGCGAGACCTAGAGACACTTTGTGACACCCCATCTTTAGACATGTTTTCATTCACGTTTTTTAAGCTGTGACTCTTTCCCCAATAAGGTACCTGAAGGAATTCGGTGGAAGTGAGGAATGACGTGATTAAATAGCACCTGACGTGTGGTTTCGCGTTTCTGCCCTGTGATTCACTTCTTTTGGATGCTTTCTTTTATTTTAAAACAGCACGGTTTATTATGGTTGCCTTGTTCCTCTCCTGTTTCTTTAATTAGCAGGGCTTCTGCAGCAAGTCCTGGGACAGCGTGGAAAAGGGCGTTCTCAGAGCGGCTGCCTGTCTCCTGCCACGAGCCGCAGAATTACCCATGCCATCCGAGATCCCAAAATACCCATCTTGCCCACGGGCACCCGTAGGGTCTGCCATGTACTGACATTATTCTTAGACACACTGCCTGGGACTTCGAGGAACGGTGTCCCGGCAACAACCAATCAGTATCCGCCTATGATCTGGGCTGCCCTAGACATTGGGATGGGGATGGGCACTTCTGGGAAGTGTTGGGGGAAAAGGCAGTGCCGTCTGTGTTCAAAGAGGCAGCCAGCAACGCCACCCAGCGCTTCCCAGGTGGCGCGGGCTCCCGGAACCTTGGAGAGGGGCCCGCAGGCTCAGAGAGCCTGCCCGTCAGGTGGAACGGCCCTGCCTCGTGGGCCGAGGAAGTCCTGCTGTCCCCACCCTCAGGGGACAGACGGTGGGTGTTTGCCGGCATGGAGAAACCCAGACCGTTTGTGTTCTGTAGCTTTCTGTGACGCGGCTGGCTTTCTTGCTTTGTGTTTGTGTGTGCACATGTGCTGTGAGGAAGATCTTTTTTCTTCCCCATAACACAATCTGAATTGTTAGTACATCTGGCCTGAGGCTTTTAAAAGGAAAAACAGGCATCCACATTTAAATCCGTAGACGGAAGCCCAGAGGAACGCGCGCCGGCTCTGGGTGGCCCTGCGCCCCGACCAGGCCCCTCTCCCCCTGCTCACGCTTGACCCCTGTCAGCTCCTCTGTGCCTCTCACCGCGTGCTGTCCCCCGTCCGCCACGACAGGGCCACTGACGGGACGGTGCGCTCACGGGAAAGTCACACACGTTAGAGCCCCAGGTTCCCGCCCCTGGTAGCACCTGCGGAGGAAGGTGGATGGAGAGCCGTGCGACCCTCTCTTACACCAGAAGGTGAGAGGATGAAGCGGCTGACACTGAGCGGCAGGCAGAAGCGGAAGGAAGGGGCCAGAGTCCCCGCCGGCGCCTCACCTCCTGCCCGCCCGCCCGTCTCCCGGGGGCGCTGGTGGTGAACCACGCACCCTTCGTGAGGGACATTGTCCCACTTGGGTCCGACCCCCCGGGGAGAGCGCGGCATGTTTACACGCGGTGGACAGTTCCCACGGGCCTTTGGGACACCCGTCTCAAGTGGACGGGCTTCCTGGAAAAACCTCAAAAATACAGCGTTCTAAAAAGAGTAGAATGACTGAAGGGAAACCTCTGTGTATGGTGCAAAGTGTCAGAGCTCATGAGAAGCAAGGCATTGTCCCCAAAACGGTCACCACCGGGACCAGTCCCCAAGCATTACAGAAGTTTCGACAAGAATGCCGGAGGCGGAGGGGCGGGGGCGGGTCTGTCCCACTGAGTTCAACAGCCAGGACGGAGGGCGGCTTCACAGGAGACATCTCGAAGAGACAATGGCACCTGAGCCCCACACCTGTCCCCCCTGTGCTGTCAGAGTGACTGCTCTGTGACAATTGAGATAGGCACACGTCACTCAGGATGGACACAAATGTCCCCTTAGAGCATTTTCTAATACATTTACACTGGTCACAACACAAGGACTTCTCCGTTTGAAAGCTCTTTTTCTCCCTTTTCTTGTTTTCCCCACATACTGTATTTTGGGTGGATTTCCAGGAAAAGGAGGAGTGGAAAGGTGTCCCCCAAATTCACACCTGATAGGTGTGGGGCAGCCAGTGACAGATGTAAAACCTGTGCCCAACACCCCGTGGTCCTCGACATCTGCCCTGGCAATGGCCTCTGTCCCTTAAGGGGTCTGGGTGGACGGCAAAAGCTTGAGCCTTTTGACAAAATGCAGATTTGGTGACATTTTCCCAAACATCATCAAGAGAGTAAGTCCTGTCTCCTGCACAGAGTCACGGAGACAATCAGGGCGGACGGGCCTTTAGCCCTCGTTCTGCCCCAGGCTCCAGGCGGATGCCGCGTCCAGGCGGCCCTGGGCTTTCCTTCCCGGCTCCGCCTAGGTCGCTGTCCTGAGCACCACTTCTGCCTGCGCAGGGGCTGTGCCGGGGCCAGAGGACAGGACGTGACTTGGATCACTCCCATGCTGGCCGACTCGGGGATATTTTGTGGAATTGCTCTTGATAATTAAAGAAAAACACAAACTGTTGGCTGACAAGCCACACGATAAAAAAATGACACTGTAGAACCCTACTATATATTAAAATGGGCTCAGTTTGGGATGTGGTGTGTTCCCTGGTGAGAACCTCCTTCTGGTCCACATTTCCCTGTTTTTCTGCTCGGACACGTGCCCAGCCCTGACCCGTGAACTGAAACAAACCAGCCCCGCTCCCCCTTCACCCCCCCTCAGCGACCCAGTGTGACAGCCATCCTTCCAGAGACGTGTCAACGGCCTGTTCAGTTCCAGAAAAATCTCCAAAAATGTTTACGTCTCGTCTCACCTATTTTCCTGGTTCAGAATATGCAGAATATCTAGCTTGGGTGACAGAAAGTCCCAAATAAATCATATGTGATTGTCTCTCTCTCTCATACACACACACACACACACACACACACACACACATGCCTGAGAGGCTTTTCCCTGGAACCGTGGCACCTGGAGTTGGAGACCCAACAGGACAAGGACACGGTCAAAAGGGTAAAGCGAGTTCATTTAAAAACCCATGGCCGCCGATTTAGATGACATAGTCTCGCTGTTTCACCCATATTTACATAGAGCGAGAACCTGGCCCCGGGGCTTGGGGACGCAACGGGGACGGTGTCTTAGAGGGAAAATAAGCCTTAAAATGCTGCACCCTCGGTCAGAGCCCCCCACCCCGGCCCCGCCCCGGATAAGATGGCATGTTCCTGTGCAGAGAGAGATTTCCGTTCAGTCTGGCTGACTAGGTTTTTTCTCTTTTAAACAAAAATATGTCTTTAGCTTCACTGCGTGTCTTTTCTATGAAAACAAAAACGCGTCCGAGCAGAAGAGGCCTGTCCGCCTGGGCTTGGAGACAGTTTTGGCTCCGCGGTTTCTCCGGCCGCTGCCGGGCCCTGCCCCCCACCCCGTTTTCCCCGAGGCGAACAATTTTATATCCAAAGTAAATCTAGCTAAAATTAAGCAACAGAGCACACAGCTGCCCTGACTCGGGGCCCACAGATGTTACCAAAATCTGATTAAAAAGCCCTTAATCTCCTGCTGCACCTTTTCATTAGTGTGATAACCATTTTTGCCAAATATCTAACAGAAGGGGGACAGGGAGTGGGAGGGGAGGGGGTCCGGGGCGTCGGGACGGCCGCGAGCGCCCGCGGACCCTGGTGGGGGAATTGAGGACTTGAGGTAATCCATGTGCTGAAATATTTTTGCTTCTTTTTCTAGAAAATGTGCAATTTGGTCAGGCAGAAAAAATTGAACTGAGCCTTCCAAGCAATAAATCACCGCGTTGCCGGTGACATTCATACAATGCGGATATAGTGTTAACTGTAGGAGTCAGTCAGCCCCTCCTGCACCCAGCCTGTCCCTGGGAGGTGACCTTGTGGCGGCGCGGTAATCAATCATCCTGGCGTAGGACATACTGTTTTTGTTTAATATTACACTATTGGAATATATAGTAAACAAAGTGTAAAGGAAATTTGGAGAGCGAGCCCTGTGGAGGGGATGCTGGGATGTGAGGTTCACCCTGCACCCCGCACCCCGCACCCCGCACGCGGCAGCCTGCGCCCCATGAACGGCTGGGCCCCCGGGTCCGTGGGTCCGTGGGCCCGGGGCCCCAGCTCATCCGCAGCTCCAAGCTGCTGTTCTAGCCCAGAGCCCTGACACGTAGAGACGAATTAAAATTTTAAGGGCAATAAAACGGGAAGTTTGTAGCCATCGGACACACAACATGGTACAGCCTGCGCTGGAACAGGGCCCGGAGGCTCACAGCCTCGTATCTTTTCCCTTTACGCTTCCCCTCGGTACTGTTCTCACCGAATGCTGGAAAGGAGGGGGTTTGATGTCGGAGATGCAGATGCAGGCGCACCTCGGGGAGAGTCCCCACGCCCCGAGACGGTCTGGCCGGGAAATGCAAGTGCTCTGCTGTTAACGCAGCCCAGCTCCTCCAGGCCCCCGGATCCATTGTCTGAAAGTGGGCGACTTGCAGGTAAAGTGGGGACACGGGGCCTTACTAACTGGCCGGTCTGTTTTTTCAGCGTGGCCCCAGGCGGGGATCCAGGCTAATCCCAGCGTTCATTGCTCCCCACGAGCCCACATTTCACTGAGAAGATTTGCAAAGAGAAAGAGGTTTAAATAAGTCACTGAAAGCCACAGGGCACCCTTTTCTTCTCAACCACACAGCGAGTCCTCCAGGCGAGAGGCCCTTGCGGTCAGGAAGTCACAAAGTGTACTGATTCGTGTGTCAGAACAGGCCAGCACACGGTGGTTCGGGTCATGGAGTCGGCTCTGTTTGGGACCTAGCATCGGGGGACTGGAGCCCCGGCGGGGGACAACCGAACTCAGAGCGCGTCAGTGCTGGGCTTTCCACGGCCCCTTGCCGGGGCGCGCGCTTTAGTCCACGTCACATCCAGACGTTTTCTCCCCAACACAGGCATCTCCCCTGTTTTTCATGGGAAGTCAGCAAGTCAGAAACAGTCCGCTGGTTTTTACAGTGTGAGTTCTGGGGCCTCTAAATGAGCGCGACAGTCACACAGGCCTATCGGAAATGGTGGCAGAGTGTTTAAAATCAACGTCGTGAAATGTATTCAGAAAGGCGATGGCCATGCGTCTCCCACATGGACACGGGGCTCATTTCAGTTGCCGGAGTGAGGCCGGGGGGACAGCGCGTCCGGGTCCTTCTTGGAGCAGGCGCTGCCGGGGCGTCCTCGCTGCGGGTGGGGCGGGCGCCAGCAAGCCCCTTTCTGCACCGGACTCGACGGCGGAGGAGGCTGGTTCTGACGGACGCTGCGGGATGCAGGTGCCGTGTCGACTTGCACAAGTGGAGGCGGTCGGGTCAGCTTTGGACAGCAAGTCACTTGAGATTGTGTGTGTGCAGCGAGCCTTCATCCAGCCGGAAGGGAGCCGCACCTCATTTTCTATCAAGCATCCTTGGACGCACAGCACACTCGGATCTGCCCGCGTGGGGAGGGACGGGGGAACTAGCAACAGGGATAAATGATGCCTGTCTGGGACCAAAATTGCTTCTGGGAAGCAAGGACAGGGGCTGGGAGCAGAAGGAGACGTGTGAGGAGCGAAGGCACCCACAGGCACGCACGCACACCGACACTCACACCCCACACGCACACTCATGTGCACTCACACATGCTCACTCCCCCCCCGCACTGCACCCACACGCACGCACACCGATGGCCGACCCCAGGTGGAGTGGGATCTCTGCAGTGGAGCACCTGGCTCTGGGTGCGAGTTGCTGCTCCCAGATACAGGAGCAGTGGAGGGGCGCCTGGCCAGGGCGGGAAAAGGCCCTGCAGACAGGGATGACCCCCCCTTTTTCTGCTCTTGAGGTGATCCGGGAGCTCCGGATTTGTTCCTTCAAAACATTAAAAAAAATCCGAGGTCCATAAACATGAGGTGTTCCAGACCGCCTTTGAGGAAAAAAACTGTAGCCCACAAAACGTTACCGACTTTTGAAAAGTCAACCCCCCTTGCAAAGCTCGGTCGCTGGGAAGCGGCGGACTTGACTTCTTCCTCCTGTCGAAACAGGTGCCTTATGCTCCTTGTCACGGCGGGGACGGGTGCTCGCCTGTCTGTGACTCCGCTCTGTGACGAGCTAAGGCTGTTGAGAATTTGTCAATCTTCTGCCCTCAGCACTGCCTTCCCAGGGCTGCCGAGCCCTCCCTGGGCGACGGTTCCGGGTGTCGGGGCGCGGGCGCAGTTCCGTTCTTCCTCAACTGCCATTGCGCCCACGGCAGGAGGGAACCGAGGGCAAGTGGTCTTCATATGCAGCTGGAGACAGGCCACCGAGTCCGATCTGCATGGCTCCAGCTGTGCTAACATCCCAGTCTCTGAAGGACAAATGCAAAAAAAACAAACAAAACAAGAAAAAAAAAAGGGGTCTATGTTTGTGCGTTTAATTATCTGATTTTTTAACTAGCTAAGTTATAGTGGCTGCATTGAGCATTTAAAATATTTTGGGCAAGAGCAGCAAGTGTTTTTCAAATTACTGATGGGAAAACTATTTGAGCACATTAATAAAAAACAGCAAAATAACACCATAGCAAATCAATCTCTGGCTAAAAATTTCTGGTTAAAATGAGAGGTGGCTTAAATCGCCCACTTGTTGTGACTCTGTTTAATCCACCCACAGTCCCCCAAGTCCCATTCTTAATATAAATATGCGTATGTAGTTTTTAGAAGCAGAAAGTTAAGGTACGAGGCAGAATAGCGTATCGTCTTATTGAAGAGGCCGCATTTACTTCATAGTTAAAGCTGTACAGCATTCACTGGAAGGGCTAACCTTCCATTTAACAAGGAGCATCAAGCTATAAGATCCATTGCTTAGCCTGGATATTCCCCGCAAACAATAAGAAAGGAGTGTCTATAAAAAATGTATTGTTTTCAACCTTATGGGGAGAACCGAATGTGATTCTTCAAATTTGCTTTTGCTTTGAAAGCGCTGAGGGTCCGAGCGCGTGCGGCGTGGCACTCCTGCAGCTCTTATCGATTTAAAATAATAGTAATGTGCACTTTGGAGTCTTACCTCCGGAGACCTGGACCATGAAATATTCCACACAAAATGCCAAGAAGAGAAATATCACTCAGAGCAATTTGAATGTGAATTTGCTTCCAGATTCAATGTGGGGGCGTGCATTCTGGGGCTCTCTCACAAATGTTTGTGCGAGAAAAATAATTCAGACTTTGGTTGATTATGTCTCAAAGAATGCACGCAAATGAAGAACTTGGTGCGACAAGGCAGAGCTGGTTGTCTGGGTCCCGGCAAAGAGGCCTGGAAAGGGGCTTCTAGCTCCTTATCTTTTGTTTCAACAACTGATGTCATCATGCCGGCTGTCAGGCACCTGGAGAGAGAAGAAGCAAGACCTGCAGAATTATTATATTTTGTAGGAGGAAATGCATTGATAAGCTTTATCGGGTATTCACATTTTCTAGGGCTTTTCTAAATGTTGGGGGGCTGCTTTGCCGTAGATATAAAACTGGGTGAGAGAAAAACCCGGGGACAGGCCATCCGGAACCCGCCATACAGGTGCTAGCTGAGCCCCGTGGGCTCCTTTGCAGAATCACATCACATCCTTGTGTCTTCAAACCGGGGGGATTGCTCATTTTCACTCGGGTACCCTCCCTGGGCCCCACCTCCTGCAACAATAATGGGTGTCAGGTAGGGTTTGGGCAGAACAGGATTAAGCCATCACCCCCCCTGCCGTGTGTTAATTTATTGCTTCAGACATTGTCCTACCTGACTCATTTTCACCCACGGGCTGCTGCGCGCAGTCCCCGCCAGTCCTGGTGGCCCCGCACTTGGGTGCCCAGCACTGTGAAAGGCTTTCCTCTTGGCACCACAGGTCCGGCCCCCAGGAGCGCAGCTGTGCCGGCCGCAGGCGGGAATGGGACTCGGCTCCCTGCACACTCGCTGCGGTGCAGGCAATATGCGAGGTGTGACCCAGCAGTCGGAGACGGGCTTTTTAGTAAACAAGGAAGGCCATTGTGATGCTGCCGCAGATCTGAGATCCCATCGCTAGACGCCGCGAGGAAATGGTGTTATTTCCTCACAAAAAGACAGGGTCACAGCTGCTTGAAATTTACATCAAAAATGCCTTCGCAGGGGTTTTGTTTAGCAGTTGTGCAGAACCTGCTGGGAAGGTGTTTGTTTGTGTGTGGGAACGAGCCCTGCCCTCCCTCAGCCCCCAGCTTCATCCAGCAGGGTGGCAGGTAGACACGGGGTCCAGGGGAAGGAGCTGGGGTGGGGAGAGGGGCCGTGTCTGGGTCCTCCCTCCCTCCCCCAATTCCAGAGGCCGAGCTTTCAAAGACACGACTTAATTCGGGCAGCTAAATCGGCTCTCGAAGGGGATGGGCGCAAAAGCAAGCAGTGGACCTTGAGTCCCGCGCCCGGGAAGCCTCAGACAGCCACTTGGGGCTGGAGGACCACAGGGGCACCTCCGGCCTGGGGGCCTGCGTTTGCACACGGCCTCCCCGGGAAGGAAGCGAGTGTCTGATGGAAGCGGCTGGGGAGGCTCCTGGGCCGGGAGAGGCTCTGCCTCCCAGTCGGCAGCGGGCAGGCTCACTGTGTCTAGAATAAGCCCCAGGCCACATTTCTCCTACCGGCTTCTCCCCAACCCTCCGGAGCCTACAACTCATGGGGGAGGGCAGCTGAACATCCAGCCTGGTTTTCCCTTGAAGGCCACCGTTTAGAAATCACATTTTCACTCGTGTGTCCTTCGCCAAACAGACTCAGACCCTTGTCATTCCAGGCGCCACGGTGAGCGCCGGACCTCCGGCGCCAGGGCCCTCCTCCCGGGCACCCGCTTTTCAAAACAGGCCGTGGCTTCGTGAGCGCCACGCACCTCGCTGGCCATTTAGGGAATAATTGCGGAGCCCCGAGGTGTCAGGACACAGAGGAGCGTGGTCTCACACAGACCGCAAACAGAAGCCACACACGGAGCCCCTGTCGTGGGGTTTTGGCGGCTGTGAAAATTGAAATGCGTGTGAATGAGCTGCATGGCATGGGCTGGCACCGATGCTGCAGACCCCGATTCGCAGACGAGCTTGGAGACACTTACTACCCGCACACCTGGAGTTCGTCATTGACTGGGCCCGGCAGGAAGGGAGCTTGTTAAAGGGGCGCAGTCGTTCAAGGACAAAACACCATTAATGTAAGGACACACGCTTCTTCTGATGTACGTTGTCACCGACACCCGCAGGTTCAGGACCTGGTCCGGCCGCATAAGGAAGCCCTCCACTCAGCTTTCTAGACTTTCCGCTAAGACGGTGGACTGAGGTGATTTCCAACACAGCATTTGTGTTGACAGTCGATGTGTGCACACCTGGTTTCCGACGTCAGCAAATGTGCCATGGGAGGGGATCGCTCCAGGAATTGTTTAATGACGCCAAAAACATGCCAGTCGCCCTGTTTCCGAAATCCGTAAAAGGCCGATTTCACCTCACGGGGACCCCACGCGTTTCCTCTGCTGAATCTTCGGCACCGTCGTGACGGTTTGGTCAGGGTGCCGATCCCGGTGTGCCGAGGCCCCCTGCCTGAACCGTGGACTCGCACTCCGGCCCGCGGCCCCGGGCTGCTCCCGGCCCCCAACCTTCACCGTGGGAACTGCTGTGTGCAGTGTGCCTGGGCCGCATTTCGTGGACGTCCGCAGAAGGGGGAGGTGAGGGGGCGGCTCTGGGAGAGGGGCCACCACCATGCCACTTGTGCAGATGCTTTTGGGGGCTCACTGTCAGGGGGTCTTAACATTTCCAAAAACACAACTCATAGTGAAAGAGTTCTTTTAAAAAAAACAAAAACGTTGAACGCCAGTTTTTCTTTTCCTGTTGAAGAAACGCTCCATGGTAGTCTCCCTTTTGTCTTGCAGCTGGGATAAGGGGGTCGGAAATGGCCGCCTCTGTCTTCCAGCCCGAGGGCCCTCACCTTTCAAAATGTGATGAGCGGCCCAGTCCCAGCATCCGTAAGAGGACGGCCGTGTGTATTATTGGACTTTTTGAAGGCGGATGGGTCCAATGACGTGGAGGGGGCCCTGTGCCTGTGGGCATCCATCTTCCTGGCCCCCGGCCTCCGCACTCGGGCTAATTAGCAGCACACCTGGTAGCCGCCTATATTTTATCTGCGACTTCGGGGCTCACCTGGTTCTCTGGGCGGGTGCTGGGGATGAGCCGACTGTCTGTGCCTCAGGTGATGAGGAGGGCACTGCGCAGTGGGGACAGCCCGCTGGACCGCATGTGTCTGCAGCGGGTCAGCCCTGGACGCCCCCTTTCATACGTTATTCCTAACTTGCCGTGCTGAGTCCTGGCACCCAGTGAGCGTCTCCCTGGCTCCGTTACCACAAATCATTTTGTAATGTGGCTCCCCATGTGCCGCGGACACGGGCAGAGCAATGCCAGTCACGGTGGTGGCAGAGTCGCCGGGAACTCCCAGCGCTGGACCCAGAGAAACGTTGCTACGCGCCCAACCTGGCTGTCACGCTGGCGCCACAGGCCACCTGGGTGGAGATGCTTCATCAGTTTCTCATTTCAACATGACTGGGGGAGCGGGGGGTGGAGCGAGCCCAGCAGGGCTCTGGCTTGTCCCCTCCATTCTGTGCCGTGGAGATCCACCTGCAAAGCCGGCTCACTTTCAATCCCAGTGACAAAGGTCGGACCCTGGGGAGGCAGGTTGGGGGCCACGGCCAGCCCAGCAGACCTCTCCCACAGCGCCACTGCTGTCACCGACCCATCCTGGGAGCACACTCACCCCCGCAGCTCTGCGGCTGTGAGAAATGGGGTCCCCGCGTTCCTGGGGTGGCACTGTCATAGGGCTCTCGGGGCCGCTGCCCCCACTGCAGAGGCTGTGTCTGGGTTACCTGGGCGAGCTCATCACCTTGGGGCCAGGTGGCCACGCCTGTGTGGGGTCCGAGGCTCTGGGGAAGGTATCTTCTCTGCTCCTGTCTAAATTTTCATTTTTGGAACATAAATTTTCAAAGAGGCATTGAAAGAAAAGCAAAGCAGGGGAGAAAGAGACTTACCTTCCTCACCCAGTAGCCTGGTTCACACGAGTCTCTGTGAGTGTACAAAGTCAGGTCACCCGTCGACAGCGGCGGGGCAGGGGGGGTCACAGGGAGTGAGGACCTCAAACACGATGTGTTAACTCGGGTAAACCGGCACACAGACACGCACACAAAGATCCCGGTTCTGTGCTGGAAGCAAACCCAGACTGCTAGACCGAGAGAGGCTACAATCTTTTCTCCCTCCTGTGCCAATACCTGGCCCTGGGGTCTGGGACACAGGTGGTCTCCTCACTGCGTCGGCGCTGTGGTCTTCACGAACCTGAGCCCACGTCCTCGGGTTCCATTGACCTGGGGCTGGGGGATGATGCCCTCCCTTCCTCCCAGTCTCACCCAGAGAGTGAGTGAGACGGGCAGGGAAGGGTTTCATGCCGGCCCCAGCGTCTGTGTTTCCTGAACCTTCTCGCAGCGGGAAAGGCCACACGACCGCCCCTTTTCTTGGGGACTTCAGAGCAGCCTTGCTGTGCTGGGATGACAAACAAGATAAGTGGCTGTCTCCATAATCTATTTTGCTAGTCACTGCAGGAACCTGCCCCTCCCCGCTTGTGGCGTGTGTCACCAGAGGGGAAGAAAAACGACTCCGTGGGGGAATCATTTGATCCTGAAACTGACGCTCAGCACTGGGCCCAGCAAAGCCGCCTTGTCATTGCTCCCGATGCCCCGGCTCTCGAGAGGCGGCGCCCGCCTTCTCTCGGGCGGGGAAACTGAGGCCCAGAGAGGTGGGTGTGCGCCTTGGAGCCGAGGAAAACCAGGCAGGCTGTCCAGAGCGAGCCAGGATGCCGGCCAACCCGGCAGAAGGGCCAGCCGCCCCTGCAGCCTGTCGGTCGCGTGTGGTGTGAGCAGGCCCTGCAGGCTCAGAGCCAGCGCCTGCTCCCACCTGGGTCACACTCCTCTCCCCCTCGGGGTTGGGGGTGGGGAGGGAGAGACAGACAGAGAGAGAGAGACAGAGAGAGAGAGAGAGACAGAGAGAGAGAGAGAGAGAGAGCTGCCAGTGCCTCACATTCACACCAGGGTTCTGGGTCTCAGCTCCTGTGGGATCCCTAAGAGTCAGCCCCTCGTCAGAGTTGGCGCTTTAGCTCTCCCCCCCTCCCCCTCCCCTCCCCCTCCCTCCTCCCCCCTCCCCCTCCCTCCCCCTCCCTCCCCCTCCCTCCCCCCTCCCCTCCCCCTCCCTCCCCTCCCTCCCCCCTCCCCCCTCCCCCTCCCCCTCCCTCCTTCCCCCTCCTCCCCATCCCCCCTCCCTCCCCCTCCCTCCTTCCCCCTCCTCCCCATCCCCCTCCCTCCCCCCTCCCTCCTTCCCCCTCCTCCCCATCCCCCCTCCCTCCCCCTCCCTCCTTCCCCCTCCTCCCCATCCCCCCTCCCTCCCCCTCCCTCCCTTCCCATTGTCTTTATTTGGACAAGAAAACCACACTTATGTACATGTTGACATTTTCAAATAAATGAAATGCAATTTATATTGAACCATTGCGAAATATCTTCAATGGAGGTTACTATAAAATGTGTTTAGTAATAGATAAAAAATATTAAGACCTTATTTTTTAGAGTAGTTTTGGATTCACAGGCAAACTGAGGGGAGGGCACGGAGACTTCCCACAGACCCCGCCGGCCCCGCATGCACCGCCCCCCCTCCACTCACCCCCAGTCGGCGCCTGTGCTGCAGCTGCTGAGCCCACGCTGGCCTGTCATCCCCACCCACGGTCCACGGTCATGTCGAGGTCATTGCGGGTGCGGCCCACTCGGTGGGTCTAGAGGACGGCACAGCAGGTCCCCGTGACTGTGGTGACTATGTCACACAGCAGCTTCATGGCCCTGAGGACCCTCCGCACCCACCTGGTCATTCGCCCCCCCAACTCCCGCAGGCCCTGCGCCATCTCCACACTGTCACCGTGCCCGGGACATCACTGAGTGGGACTCATGCACTCAGGCAGTGCTCAGCTTTCAGGTCGGCCCCCGTCACTCAGCCGTGGGCACCGAAGTCCCCTGTGTCCTTTCCGGATGTGGCACCTCGTTTCTTCCCATCTCTGAGTGACAGTCCACTGCCTGGACATGCTGCGGTCTCTCCCCCACCCCACCGAGGGCCTTCGGCGGCTCCTGGGCTCCAGCAGATACACGTGAAGCTGTGCCAACACCAGGCACGGGGTTCCGTGGGCAGCGCTCCCCACTCCCTCGGGGAGACACTGGGGCATGCTGCTTGGGCTTTGGAGCTCAGATCTGAGTAACAGGTCCCTGCATCCTCCCGAGTCCCCATCCTCGGAACATGGCGAAAGGGACTTTGTGTGTGTGCTGAAGTCACAGACGGGGAGATGGTCCCGAAGTCTTGGGCTGGGCCTGGTGTCACCATAAGGTCCCTGGAAATGGGCAGGACGAGGTGGGTGAGTGGTAGGACAGGTGGCAGGAGAAGCAAGAGCTTGACGCGATGCCATGGAGGGCCATGAGCCGAGGGATGGGGCATCTCTAGACGCCGGGCGGGGCCGGGGTTCCCCCGGGAGCTTGAGGGAACAGCGCAGGCCTGACCTCAGACTCAGTCTGAGACCTCTGACCTCCGCACTAGAAGAGAAATGTGGCTCTGAGCCACTCGGACGATGGCAGTCTGTGCCAGGAGTGACAGAGAACTAAGCCCTGCGCAGTGTGGGCCCCTCCTGGGAGCCCTGCCCCTCCGCCTCCCAGGAGCCCCAGGGTCCTCCTGGGCCCTGCTGTGTGATCTCCCTCCGGCCCCAGGAGAAGCCGGTGGTGTGCGGGGATGACGGAGCGGTCGCTGTGGTCTCAGAGGAGGGCACGGCCGATGCATCGTTTCTGAGACTCAAGAGAGTAGGGCTTTCAGTCTTGACGTTAAAAACCAAGTGTTTGTACTTGCGGGTGGGCTGCCCCCTTCGTATTGCTGGCTGGTCCGGGACCGCAGAGGGTCTCAGGAGAAAGGCAATCGTGTGAGACCACCCAGCGAACGCTATTTGGATAAATTCTGGGTAAATAACCGAGTTTTCAGATGCTCTTCCAACACAAACGTGGGAGCTGTGTTAGAGTCACGCATCGTCCCTCTGCAGTCTGCGGACCGCTGTTGGTTGTGGAATGAGAACTAGCAGTGGCCTGGAGAGTGATCCGTCAGGACCCTGGGGCAGGGGACAGGCTCGATCAACCCCTGGGGTCCTGCCTGCGTCCTGGCCTCCTGCGGAGATGCACCCAGGGACCCGCCCTCGGTGGCTGGAGGCGCCCTGCGCAGCGGATGCTCTGCCCTATTGGGGGGTGGCCACGTGGCCCGGACGAAACCCCCTCTCAGCCCCAAGCCACCCCTGGGGAGTGTCGCCACTTTGAATAACCCACTTCCTGAGTTCGAGGCTTCCCAACATTGGCTACATGGGGCATCCCATGAGACTTTGCAGCCCCAGGGGTCTGGGGTTCGCTCCCATTCTCGGGGTCACACGCTCCTGATGCCCATGTGTTCCACCCGGCTCCCCCTCAGCCTTTCCCAGCCGGGCTCCCGCGTTCCGCTGAACGCCGTGTGTCCCTGGAGGGCCCCAGACTGTGGGCCGCAGGCCCGTCCTTAGATTTTGTCTTACTGGTAACACCTGTGTGGGCATCACTCACACTGTTCCAATTTTCAACAAGCCGGTTAGTGCAGGAGTAAATAAAACACTAGGTAACGGTACGACTCCTTCCCGGGCTGCGCTTTATGGAACACACACACTCTCCCACACACTCACAGATGAGGCGAGTGGCTTTATTTATCTTGGAAACCACTTTCTCTGCCTCGGCAGAAATGATGTGAATTGTGGCGGGAAGGCAAAGCCAAAAGGAAAGTGTTCTAAGAGTAAAAACCCAATTCCGACCAATGGAGCCCCATGTCGTACCCCCCGGGCTGGGTCCCCCCTGTGCTGCTGGGATCCTCCATCAGCAGGATGGGAAGGAGGATCAGACTGAGCCTAAAATTCCGACTTTTCCTCTAAATTCTCGCTGCTCCTTCAGCGTGACATAAAACCCCAACTCAGCGACACGGAGGTGCGTAGCAGGACCCCCCCCACCCAGGTTTTCCACAGGGGCGTTTGAGAACCAGGCTCGGCCACGCACCCTGTTCCTGGTTAGAGCAAAGACCAAATTCAGGAGCCCTGCGGCGGGCGGAGCTGAAACTTTCTGCGGCCTGGGGACCGCCACAAACGAGGAGCGCCAAGAGAGACTTGTGAAAAACAAGGAAGCCCCAAAACCCTGAAAGAAGCAAGCAGGACAGCAGATCGGAAATGCACAGGGAGCTCTAAGAGATAGAAAGGGTGACTGACAACTTCTAATAAGTCCCCCATCACATGTATACTCTGTTCCTTTCTTTGCTATGATGTAAACTGTATTGTACTTATTTGTCTGTAGTTTTTTTTTATAGCAATGCCATTAAACAGACATCCAAGACCAACTGAATTTAATAATCATTGGACCATTTTTACTGGGAACCTGAGGTTCTCTGCAAATCTCTCCACACCTGACCGTGCTTCCTGAAGGGATAGGCAAGCAGTGAGAAATATTTGTTCACCTGCACAATGTTTTTATTATAAAAGATGTTCATTTCCTTTTCTGAAGAACTGATTTGACGCTGACTAGTGATGGGGAATTGATCTAGTAAGTGTTGACATCCCAGGAATGATGGACGTTTAATGCACAGCTGGATACAGTGGGTAAGGATGAGTCTGAAACAGTGACCAGAGAGAGTGTGAACCGCTTTTCTGGGATGATGGTGATGGTGATGATGGTGGTGATGATGAGGGTGATGGTGAAGATAATGGTGATGATAATGGTGATGGGGATTTTGAGAAAAGTTCTAACTCAATACTAAAAGAAAAAAATGATGCAACTTCTGAGGAGCACGACAGGTAGTTCCTTGGGTCATTAAACACACAGCTCCCCTGTGGCCCGGCAGTTCTGCTCTTGGGTGACACCCCCCAAAACTGAAAGAAGGAACTTGGGTAGCGTTTGTACAGCTGTGTTCCCAGTGGCATTATTGGCAACAGTGAGCAGGTGGGAGCAACTCAAGAATCCATTAACAAATGAGTAAATAAACAAAATCGTATACATACACAGAGATATTAAAATATTACTCAATATTTAAAAGGAAGTAAATTCAGACGTATGCCATAACATTGTGTTAAGTGAAATAAGGGGTCACAAAGGACAAACTGCGTGACTCCAGTCACGGGAGGCCCCCAGAGCAGCAGAATTCGGAGACTGGGAGCGGACCGGGGTCCCCAGGAGCAAAGGTGGGAGGGAGGGAAGCTTTCGGTTTTGTGAGGGGAGAAGCACCCCGGAGATGGATGGGGGAAAGTGCCCCGCGACATCAATGTCTTCCATGCCCCTGAACCGTGCCCTGAAAAAAGGTTAAAACGGTAATTTCGTGCTATAGGTGTCACTGCGGTTAAAACAAGTATGAAGAAAAGGCAAAATACAGCTGAACCCGCTCAGCGCTACTTCAGGCTAGTCCGGACACAGGCGCATGCTGAGTAGCATATACTGGACACCCCAGAACACGCGGCCAAAGTGAAGGGGAGCGAGCGGTGATGGGCGCTCTCGCCCCCGCGCAGCCGTGTAGGGCTGGCGCGGTTCCTGCACTCTGTACCGTGTCCCGGGCCCCTTGGCGGGTGGCAAGCTTGCCCCCAGCTGCCGGGGGGCCCTGCTCGCAGCAGCCCCCCTACCCACCACCCCTTCTCCAGCGGGGGCTCCACCGAGGGGCTCGCTGCCCTGGAGATGACGCATGCGCCCCAGGGGCAGCCCTCCGTCTCCCCCTCTGGGTGTTTCTCTGCTCAGATGATGATTTTCATGCATGTTTTCCACGTAGCTCCGGAATACAGCATTCATTTTCAACGCTGTATGTCATATTCCTTTGAATAAGTATATCCGCATTTATTCATCCATATCCTGTCAGTGGACTTTTGAATTGTTTTGTTTTTTTTCTTTCCCCAGGATGGAAAAAGGAAACGGCTGTGAGCATTCTTGTAACATGTGAGCAGGTGCTTCAGGCGCAGGTTCTCCTGACACTGCAGCTGCCGGCCTGCGGGCCACGGGGTGTGCGCATTTCCCAGGCACGGTCTCACCTGGGTTGCACCCCGGTACACTCCTACCGGCAACAGACCCTGTTTGTCCCCCATCCACCACTCCCCCCCAGGCAGGTGTGGTCGGACTTCAGGTGCTTGCCAGCTCAGTGGTGAAGTCTGTAGCTCCTTGTAGTCTCCGCCGTACTGGCTGGAGAGACCGGGCCCCTTTGCCATCTCTATAGGTTGTTTATGTTTCGGCCGAAGATCTGTCCGCGTGTTTTGCCCGAAACAGAGCTGTAATTTGCTCCTTTTCCAAGCTGTGGCGTCCATGGTATGAACCTAGCTGTTTTTGCTTTATTTTACAAAGCTGTAGGTCCTTGCCTTTCATGACTTTGAATACTTTTCTCCAGCCCCTTCTTGCCTGCAATGTTTGTTTTGAGAAGTCAGCTGACAGTCTTATGGGAACTCCTTTGTAAGTAACTGTCACATTTTCTCTTGCTGCTTTTAAGATTCTTCTTTAACTTTCATCTTGGGTAATATACTCATGATGTGCCTTGATGTGTGCTTCCTTGGGTTCAAGTTTTTGGGGACTCTCTGAGCTTTCTTGGACTTCCTGGAAGTCTATTTCCTTTCCCAGATTGGGGAAGTTCTCCATTTTTTTCAAATAAGTTTTCAATTTCTTGCTCTTTCTCTCCTTCTTCTGGCACCCCTATGATTCAGATGTTAGAACATTTAAAGTTGTCCCAGAGGTTCCTAAGCCTCTCCTCATTTTTTTGAATTCTTGTTTCTTCATTCTGTTCTGGTCGAATGTTTCTTTCTTCCTTCTGCTCCGAATTGTTGATTTGAGTCAGGTTTCCTTCCCATCACTGTTGGTTCCCTGTGCATTTTCCTTTATTTCACTTTTCATAGCCTTCACTCTCTCCTCTATTTTGTGACCATACTCAACCAATTCTGTGAGCAACCTGATTACCAGTGTTTTTGAACTCTGCATCTGATAGGTTGGCTATCTCTTTGTTGCTTAGTTGTATTTTTTCTGGAGCTTTGATCTATTCCATCATTTGGGCCATATGTTTTCTCTCAGCACACCTGTTACATATAAGGGGCGGAGCCTCAGGTATTCGCCAAGGCGGGGCACACGTCACTGCGCTGTACGTGGGGGAGGGTCCAAGAGGAAACAGTGGCACCTGCTCGGCTCTCTGCCAGCTTTCAGTCACTTTTCCCCACTACCCACAGCAAATCGGGCCCTTGTGGTGCTGATTTGCCCAGGTGGTGGGCTTATGTATGTTCTAGGACCCTCTTGGTCTCTCCAATGAACTCTCCTGTGAGGCTGAGAGTTTCCCCCACCACTGAATCCTCCACAGGTGTTTTCAGTCAGAGGTTTGAGGCTTTATTTTTCCGCTGGAGCCCTGGGTTGTGGGTCTGGCTTGCTCCCCAGTTGTTCCTCCCAGTTTATCTGCACACGAATGTGGGACCACCCATTCCACCAGCCACCACCTCACCACGAGTCCTCTTCACCCAGCAGCCCATCTCCATCCCTCCTACCGATCTGGGTGAGTGTTTCTTCTTTAACTCTTTGGTTGTCAGAATTCTATACCGTTCGATTTTCTGGCAGTTCTGGTTGCTGTTTGTTTTTAAATTCGTTGTTGTCCTTTTGGTTGTGCGAGGAGGAATAGTGTGTCTACCTATGCCTCCATCTTGGCCGGAAGTTGACATTTTAATGATTATTAATTCCCAAAACAAATGTTTAGATTTTTCTTTTGTTTACTTCTCACTCTTATTTGTATCTCACACTTTTTTCCTGGGGAAAAAATTTTGTTCTACTAGATTTTTTAAACCTGAGAAGTGTGTGTATTTTTATCATCACCCCAAAGAGAAAGATGATGCTTCCGCTAGGTTTTACTTCTCCTTTAGCGCTGTCGTGATGCCAGCGCGCGGACGGGCAGCTCTCACTGTGCCTGCCGAGAAGTCCGCCGTCAGCCCAATAGCTGGCCCTCTGCTGGGATCGGCTCTGAGCTCCTGCCGCTTACAGAATGTCTCTGGGTTTCAACCCGGTGCCTGTCTGCTGAGTCTCCCATGTGGTGCCTAATTTCCTTGTATGCATGGACCACCTCCACAGTGGACTTGTGTGTGATGGAGGTTACTGGTTGAACCCCTGGCAGCCCAGTTGAGTATATTTCTCTTCTTAGAAGATACTCCCTTGATTTCATCTGGGCTGGGAGCCAAGAGCCACTGTGTCAGTCTGATTCAGGAACAGGGGTATCAAACTCGTCTTCCTGGGGGCTGTGCCAGCCTCGCCCTTGCCTTCAAAGGGCTGAGTGGAACTTCAGGACCGTGTAAATGTAACCACTCCTTAGCAGTTCAGTGCGAGTTTGGTGCTGCCACCAGGTAGAAACAAGGTGCCGGGCTGGGTAAAACAAGGTGGAGGGCCGGGTTCGGCCCTGGTCCTTGTGTTTGCCCCGTGCCCTAGAGTCTCAGCCAGACTTTGTGTGACAGTTTCAGCTTCCTCATCCCCTGGATGCCTGGTGTCTTGCCCCCATGCCAACGCGCAGAGCTGACTTCAGCATGCTGACCTCTGGGCCCACCCGCCGCTCTCCCTGCTCTGAGTTCCGCTCATATCCGGGGGCTTCAGCCAACTTCTTTCCTTCCAGCGAGCCTGGCAAACCACTTGCAGCCCTGCCTGATGGGGGTCTGCCTCTCCCGAGCGGAGGGCCCTTGTTTGCGTCTAGTCCGGAGTCCTGCCTAAAATGGAAGCGGTGGTGGTCCCCGAGGTGTGCTCGCTTCTGCCCTAGCCTGACATCACTGTTCCAATGTTAACTGCCTGGTGTGGAAGCTGAGATACACTGTGTCCGACTGTTTGCTTGCAAAGAGAGAAGCAGGATAGTCAGTCCCCTGCATATACCTGTGAATCTGGGAAACTTCTCCTGCTCCATGAATTTTTCAAACTCCCAATGCAGGTGCCTTATCTGACCCTCTCTCCTAATTTCTGGGGCACGTTGTGAGGTTTTGGCAAGTGTTCAATATCCACTTGCTCTTTGGCTGAGTCCAAATATTCCACTTTGTCTCCTAATCAGAATCTCTGATAGATTTAGTCTTGTTTGCCGAAGAAAAGCAGATAACAAAACTTTCTAAATTGTGCAAGCTAGGATTTTAATATGCCTGGGAAAGGCATGCTAGTGTGAAAATCTGAGCTCAGGACGCTGAAGGAGGAAATGGTTTAGTAATCTCTATGGATGTAGTTTTATTTTGTTTTTAAATCTGGGAGGAATTCGATGCCATCAGAGGAAGTTGTGGTCAAAATTGGCCCCACCTGCCCACCTGCCCTAGTAAACACTGACGGATTCCAGGCAGGGGCGGGACAGGCCAAGGCGGCCCACCTGCCTGGTGTTTGCCATTTGGGGGGGGCCCCGCTGCCAGTGTGAGGGGTGAGGCCTGCTCTTGCTTCTATCGGAAGAATATGGTGACGGCAATGGAAAGTGTGTGGTCACACGGGTGTGCATTTATTGCACACAACCACACCCATGCCTTGCTGACACACTTGTAGAAGCAAGCTGCCTATGTGAAGGTCGCATGGGGTGAAGCCTGTGGCAAGAAACTGAGCCCCCAGTCCTTGCCATTGACAGGCACGTGAGATCAAACGTGGGCTCTTCCTGTGCCCCCTCCAGTCGCCAGCCCAGCTCCAGACTTGAGCCCTTGGCGACCGCCCTGCGAAGGGCCCTGCCGAGCTGTGCCCCTGGGCGCTGTGGAATAACACTGTGTGCAGTGTGAAGCCACTGTGTTTGTGGTACTGGGCTTCTTAGCAACCAGCTAGATAATGATAGATAGATAATGACTAGCTGTGAGGTAACAGGTAGCAGGAGGCTCTGCTTCAGGGTAAGCTGCCAGTACAACAGTCCTTTCCTCCTCGTTTGGCTGTGGGCTGTCGGTCAGAGTGATGTCGCTGTCAAGCTATGGAAGGGCTGGCAAACCAGAGGGACACTTGGAGCGCGAGCTCGGGCTTTTGGCGGAACTCTGGGCACCACACAGGGTGCTCCGTCAGGTTGCGCCCAAACGCCGCACATGTGCAGAGAAGAAGCACGCAGCTCAGGGTGGACTGAGCCATGCGTGCCCTTCAAGTGCTTATGTAGTCGCTGAAATTGCAGCAGCTCGTGCCCTGGGTCTCTGAGAGGGAATAACACATCCGTTGGAACACTAGAGTGATAAGACCTTCTAAATAAAGATATTTGCAGATTCCACGCCAGAGCACCTCTGCGCCTGCTTGTTTAACGTAATGTAGTCATTACGGCCATAAGTGTTTCTAATAAAGAATGAAAATGGGTTGTGTGCTCTGCTGCTTGTAGGAGCCCCCTTCCCGTTTTACGATATTGAAGCTGACATTTGCTTGCCCTTTATCTGTGGAATATTTAATCAAGTCCAACTTGTAAGAAACAAGAGGAGTTTCTACCTTATCAAAAGCCTGTGCCCCACATAACAGGCCTGGGATCTGGGACAGGGCCCACAGAAGAAAAGTGACAGGTCACCAGGGTGACCCTGGAGGGTGTCTCGGAAGGCAGGGGCCATGCGGCTCTGTGGTCAGCGGTGGGTGGTAACACTGAGGTAGGTGGCAGTTTTAATCCATGCCCATGACACATGGCTTAGGAACACGCAGATGCCTTTGTGAGCAAGGGTGCCCGCTTTTTTGTTTTTTTTTGTAGCTGAATTGTCTCTAAAGTATATGCACATCTTTGGTCTCCAGCTGAAATTGGTTGGTGCCATTCCCTACTGTGAAACCTTCAGCGGCTCACAGGGGCAGCAGGATTAAGTCCGATCTCTAGTCTGTGATCCACATGAAACGTCCCTCCCTCCCTCCCTCCCTCCCTCCCTCCCGCAGCCCCAGCCTGTGCACTCCCCACTGTGGCTCTGGGCACTTCGGTTGCCCTTCTCTGAACCCTCATCTCTGTCAGACCCCCACAGGTTTGCACCTGCTGGTCTCACGTCCTCAAATGTCCTTCCTCTTACTTCACGCTGACACATCTACTCTTATTCCAAGATCTGATGCAAATGTCACTTCTTCCTGGAAATGTTCCTCAGAACCAGGTTCTGTGCGTGAGCAACTCTGTGGACACGCCCTGTCTCTGCCCTGACGTGATCTGCTTCTCCAGTCTCTTCCATGGTAGGGGTGGTGCCGTGTTCACGCCTCAACTCCAGCGTACCACGGTGCCTCTCACACAGTAGGTGCCTTAAAAACATTCCTTGGATGGGACAATAGCTCAATAGATGGGGGAGAGGACTGCACTGGGGACTGTTCTCTGACTGTCATTTATTGGGGTGTCCGATGCGAAGGAGTGCAGAGTTCCCGTGGGTTCTTCCAAGAGTTTCTTTCATCCATTTAATCGCATCCATCTATTCATTAGCTCACTCACCCCTCAGAGAGCAGATACATTGGTTTTGTTAGGTGGCGCTTCAGCATTGCAAGGGGTGAGGAAAGGATGCTGGGGGCTGGTAGGCTGGTCTCATGGCCCTGATGCTCTGCTTCCATCCGAGGGGACGCCCACCGGTCCTCTCCTGGCGGAGCCCTGACAACACGGTCTGGCTGCTGGGGGTCCACGCTTTCCACCAGAGCTGTGTGATTTACACGCCAATTCCTCCACCCGCACCCCAGCCTCCTGAAAACACAGCTTCTAAATGGACCCCCTCTTTCTGAATAGTGAATGCAGCCAACAGCGTGACTGCGCTCACCTGGCCAGCAGGTGAGGGGCATCCATCACACAGGGGCAGCTCTGCCCGGGCTGCTGGCGTTGCCTGGTTCTCGTGCCATCGAGGGTTTTGGAGACACCCCCTGGCCCAGGCTGGTGCAGAGCCCAGGAGCCCCCTGCGGAGGGCTGGGCAGGAAGCCATCGAGGTGAGAAAGAGTCCCCTGCCACCTGGTCAGGAACCCTCATGAAATGGGAAATGTGCAGAAGGTAAGGGTCTCTCAGTCTTGGGGACAGTGCCACATGGCAGAAAGGTCCCCGTCACATCAAAATGCCATCGTGTGTCACAGGT
The DNA here is from genome assembly GCF_021234435.1 of Artibeus jamaicensis. Classification (NCBI taxonomy): domain Eukaryota; kingdom Metazoa; phylum Chordata; class Mammalia; order Chiroptera; family Phyllostomidae; genus Artibeus; species Artibeus jamaicensis. Next base: position 21,085,983 of record NW_026521861.1, on the reverse strand, counting down.
TGGCCGTTTGCCCCCATGGAGTCTTTGGCCAGCACGGTGTGTGCGCCTTCTTCCCCCGAGGCCTCTCCAGGTCCCGACCTCACTCACACCAACCCATCCCCCACATGGCCCTTCGGGTGCTGTGGTCTCGACTCTCCGTTGGCATGGGGACCTGCTCGGAACGCAGCCCGTGGAGTTAGCGTCTCTCTGAGAAGTAGTGCTCGTAATGGAACCTCCTGCCTCAGTGACACTGTCCCTCTTCTGGAAGCCGGATGCAGCCAGAAGAGCCACCGCGTCAGTCTGCGCCCATGAACCCTCCCGCTTCTTCACGCAAACGTCTGGAGACCCACACCCCTCCCATCTCGCGCTGGTGTGACCGATTTTTCAAAGCCTGAGGACAGAGCTCCCAGGCCTCCCCCTTTCACTGGATCCGGTTTGAGCCATTCAGCCAGGCCCGCTCTTCCCCAGCCCGGCTCCGTCTCAGGCTTGGTGGCGACAGTTGCCTCCCGTGCAATCGGCCCACAGGCCTGAACATCTCACGTGTGTGGAAATGACGCGCGAGGCCAGGCCAAGTGCAGGGCTCTGCAGCTGCCGCGTATCGGGGCTCCCTGCTGGGCGGACGTTACCTCGCTGACCAGGGCGCCCAGCCGATCACGAACCCACCCCACTACGTGGGGCACCGGCTCGTCTCCCTGTGTCGTGCAAACGAGCGTCCGATGGCTGGTTCTCCCTTGGATCCTTCACACACATCGTGATGTGGATGGAGCGGGGACAGTGATTCTGGTTTTGTTACCGAGGGGACAGAAGCCCTTCAGTTTGGACTCAGACTGGCACCCACTTGAATTCGGGTGAAGGGCTGGCTTCCCTTCTCTGTTGTCGCCTTCTCACCTGGCAAGCAGGGGTGATACTGCCGAGAGTTGTCGCTGTCCTTGACCCTTTGAAACAAGGCCGACTCCCCCAGCCCCATCGGCATGCTGGAGGGCACACCCGAACGCCGCTTTCGGCCGAGGCCTGCCTCTCGAGGGTTCTCCCAGACGCTCAGGGGACACCAGAGGCCCCAGTCTCTCACCCAGGCCCTTGGGCCTCTGTCTCTCTCCTGGTTCACTAGCCCATGCCGGACCCTCACCACTGCTGCGTGGTCATCATTCCACCTCGATTTCATCACTTTCAGCTGCAAGGTCAAGGCTTTGGACTGTCTGATGCTCATGGTTCCGATGCAGGACGTCAGAGAGGGTGATACCTCTGGGGGCAGAACTGCAGAGAGGGGGCTGTGGCGAGGGTCCCGGGGCCAAGGCTCCCATGCTGTGGACTATTTTCTCCAAGCTGTTTCTTTTCACTTTGCCCGCGTCCTGAAGGGATGAGAGTCAGCCGCGTGTCTGGGTGACGCAGCAGAGTGCCACTCACAGACACCCAGCTCCGGCCGCTGCTGCAGACCGCCCTGCAAACACGAGTCAAGGTCACTGGAGGTGGGGACATTGTCGCCCAGAGAAACAGGTGCCGGAGGACGGTGGTGGGCACCCCGGCCTGCAGGGCCCGCGAGGGCTCTGGCGCTCACCGCTCCCCCAACCCGTGTGTTCTGGGTTCTGCCTCCTCACCTGTCAGGAATCTGGCTTGGCCGCCACACTGTGCAGCAGGTGCCTGTGGTTGGCAGGACGAGCTCTGGTTCCTGGAGAAGGGGTGGCATCTCCCCCCATACTGGCATGTCGCCTATTGTCTATTATTCCTACAAGTGCACCCTTGGCTGCTCTGCGTCCACCAACAGGCCTGTCACTGGGTGACAGGAGTCTGGACTCATCGCGGGTGAGGAGGTCTCATGTGCCTCCTGGGCCCTCCCTGTCTTGGGGTGGCACTGGCGGCCATGGAGCGTGCGGCTGGGGTGCCTCTCGAGCTCTGAAGTGTCTGCCCTCCTGCCCTCCGCTTGGCCCTGCCCATCCAGACCTCCATTGGTCCTGCATCCCGGCAGGGCCAGCCTGCACCTGGGCCAGGAGGCCTCCTCCCCAGCTCCACAACCCTCACGGGGGACCCAGCAGAAGGGGGGTTCTGCCCGCCACCACCAGCCTGGTTGTAGCCACAGCCTGGAACTTGGGGGAGGTCACCGCAAAGGCCCCCGACTTTCACAGAGATGTGACGGGAGCCGCCCCAGAGACCGTGCCCTCGGCATGGTGGGGGGTGGTTCTTCTCATGCCGGGTCCTCTGCTTCCCTCCGAGGGTCACCATCGGGGTCCTGGACCCTGGGCCAGGCCAAGTCCCTGTGGGCTCAAGGGGTGTCCTTGGAGAGATAGCCCTGGCACCTCCTCGAAAATTTCCATTCAAATACAAACCAAAAAAATAAAATCCAGATGGGAGCTTGATTCTGGAAACCTGTGGTGCCTCCACAGCCAAGCGGAAGTGGTTTGGGGGTGACGGCGTTTTGTGTTTCCTGCTCTCTCTCAATTCCATCCCCGCGAGGTGGTGCAGGGGCCAGCCCCCGGGTCCACTCCCCTCCTGTCCCCTCCCCTCCTCCCAACACGGGGCAGGGCCTGCAGCCCCCGCCGGCTGGTCCCCCTCCCACACCTGGTCCCATCACCTCCTCCTCCTCGTGCCTCTCATGGATGAGTGCGGTTCCCACGTCAGCGGAGCAGGTCCAATTCTGCTTCCCAGGCAGGAGGAAGTGCTTCCAACCGCCACCACTCCAAAAGACATCCTGGCAGAGAGCAGGGGCCTGGCATTCGTTTCCAAAACGACTACAGTAGAGGCTGGGGTCAGCTCCAATCTGCCCACCTGCCACCCAGCGGGGGACACACTCGGCCCCCGTGGCTCCCGGAGGGTGTGCCAGAGCGCCCTGGCCTCAGGGTCACACAGTCACGGAGACCTTTTAAAGGCTCTGCCAGGGTCCAGCAGTAATTTGAACAATATCCCTCTCTAATTGGCTTTTGGCGAGCTCCACGCATCGCCGCCGGATTTGTAAAGTATACGGCGAGTCCGAGGGGTGGGACTGCAGCTCTCGCCAGCTTCGGTCGTTGCCCTAAACTCCGCTGCTTCGGGTGTGATGCTAACACATGGTAGTGACTTACTCCCCCTGCCTTTACATCTTCTGAACTTAGCACGGTCTCCTCCACCGCCTTTCCCACGGAAGCGAGGCCACCACACCACGCTGTGGGTCAGGAGGCAGGGCCAGCCCTCAGATCAGACAAGTAGCTCGGATAACGAACCGCCGCTGCTACACTTTGCTGGTGGGAAATCCTTGGCAAATGGGGACGTCCCTTCTCGGGAGGGAAGGGGGATTTGTTCCAGTGGGTGGTGTGAGCCCCGGCCCCTCCTCCGGGGGGCCGTGCGTGGGAGCTTGGTGGCTGGTGGCAGGGGCCTCCCTCCTGTGCCCCTTCAGGTACACGGAGGGGCACACACAGGGTTAGAGGCACAATTGTATGAATGCCGTGAAGGGGGAGGGTCAAGTCGAGGCACATGTATAAAGGACCCAAGGACAACGGGGGCGGGGGGAGAGGGCGGGGAGAGTAATGGGGAAAATGGGGACAGCTGTAATTGAACAACAATAAAAAAATTAAGAACATAAGAACCCAGTGACTCTCCCCTGTCCCGAAGGGCCCTGTCGGGCGTCCTCCGGGGTCTGAGGTTCTGGGGCACGACGGACACCGTGCTGGCCAAGGGCCGCCTCTGTGTGGCCCCAGCTTCCGAGTCCCTGCAGTGTTGGGGGGAGACCTGGTTTCTGGGGTCCCTCTGCAGCCCTCTGTGGGCCCACCGGCTCCTTCGAACTGCGCTGGGGGGCCTGGCAGAGTTCAGAGACCTAGGGTCTGGCTGGGGTTCGGAGAGCCGCCACTGCCCGCGCCGCCCGCCACAGTGTCCGTACCCAGGGCAGAGGAGCACACGGGTCCCGCGGGCGTCAGGCCGGCCTCGTCGGCGTGCCGTGCCGGGCGTGGGTTTCCTATGCCAGCCCAGGAGGGCCCCCGTGGTCAGATGGAGAGGGGCGACCGGTCACTGCTGGTAGGACCCAAGGGCGGCAGAGGCGGGGTGAGGCATGGCCAGGGCCACCCCGGGGAGAGACAAGGTGGCGTCCCTCTGGACGGGCTGGGGGGGGGGCTCTGGGCATGTCGAGAGGCACAGAGAGAAAGGCTGAGAAACGGACCCCAGGCTCTGGAAACCTAGAGCCCCACCGGCAGTGTCGGGGGTTCAGCACATCTGCCAACACAGCGCCCACGCGTGGGTCGGATCCGTGTGCGTGTGGCACTGAAGGTCATTCAGAGGTCACCCAGCAGTTCAAATAAAGAGGCTTATCCCAGAACCTTCCCCTCGATTGCTCAGGGAGAAGTGGTTCTGTATCAAGACCGACAGGAGCCCTGCCTCAGTTTCCAGACTCTTTCTAGATGTGCACACACATGCACACACATGCATGCACACACATGCATGCTTCCCATCGGCCCTGTCTCTCCGCAGGACCCCCAGCAGCCTGCCAGGGGCGCAGCGGTCAGATCGTGCACCCCGGCGGGTGGACCTGCCCGCCCCTCCCCTCCGCAGCTCTGCCCCAAAGGTTTCCCCTCGCACACGCCGCCAGCAGTGCTGCAGGGCTCCCTTCCCCGGAACCACAGACCCACCCTGCCCGCTGGGGCTCTGTTGCCCAGACCCCAAGCAGTGGCCTCTGAAGAGAGCCGAGCAGTTACCCCTGCGGAACGTGGAATGTCTTTGAAGACCAGCCTCTCTCGTGTGACCCTCACACAGTCCCCACAGGGATAATATTACTGACGGTAAACTCCCAGAGAAGAGCCGTCCACGTGAGGCACTGACACAATGACAACGCAGGGCCCTTCTTTGAAGAGCTCCTCTCGCCCAACCCAGTCTGTTGGGGGCCCTCCGCTGAAAGGAGGCGCGTCCCCGACTGTCATGTGGAAGAGATCAGAGCTCCGAGGTTACCAGCTAAGCCCTCGCCTTCAGAGAGGCCTGGTCTTCGCTCTGACAGGCAGAGGAGAAATTTCAACACAGCCACACCCCAGTGGAGCCGCACACGGCAGTCGTGGTGTGTAATTGTCACGGGGGTCCTGAGAGAGCTGCAGCAGAACCCTGGAACGTCTCGGAGAGTGCCATTGCGACCCCAGCCGAGTGAGGTCGGGGACTCGTCTGCAAATCTTCACCATCCTGAGACGATTTCGTGGTCACGGTGCGGGAGGCAGCTTGAGTGGGTGGGAGAGTGCGGGCGTGCGGCTCTGGTAGCTCGCAGGCCGTGCACTTCCGGCCGGCCCATCGGCTCCAAGTATCCGCTGAACGGTTAAGGGACTTGTCCACCCAATCAGGCCGTGTGGACACAGGTGCTGTAGTTGGGGGTATTTCATTGACGTGGGTGGAGATGATTGTCTGAAGCCAGTGAACTGTAACCCTGCAGTTATAAAAATTTTTAAAAACCTTAGCTCTAATGAGCACGTAAGTGTCAGAAATCATGATGCAACCCTTTTAGGTCGGCCGTCATCGCCACGTCGGCCACGAGGGCAGAGCCCGCTCACTGTGCCAGCGAAGGACACAGCCGACATTTCCCCTTCCCAGCCAGACTTTCTCCGGGTCCGTTAGTCTGTCTTGCCACCCACTGCACGGTCCAAGCTTCCTGAGGTGCAGGCACGACCCGAGGGCACGTGACTACCAGTCCATGGCCTCTAGGGCTCAGGCGCGCTGGCCTGGGTGGTGAGAGGAGGGGGTATGAGGCCACGCCAGTGACCCCCGGAAGTGGTGGGTGTGCAGGGAAAGACCGGAGGCAGCTTTGTCAAACAGAGCCCAAGGCTGCTGGGGGGTGAGGGTTTCCAGCTCTTGCGTTTGGAGGGGAGACATTGGCTCCAAATGGCATTAGCCGGGTCTTCTCCACACCCTGTCTCTGTGGCCACAAACCATCCTGTCTGCATGCTCACCCCACAGACACGCTGATCCCCGTCCCACCGTGTCTATGTCCACAGTCATGTCTGTGTCTCCATCCTCACTGCATTTCCCACCCGCAGCTCCATCTACACCCACACCCAGTGCTACGTCCCCATTTTTATCACTTCTTCATCACAGTTACAATCCCCTCCCCTTCTCCATCTGTGTCCACCTCTGTCCACCTCTGTCTCCAGCCCCATGCACACCTACCGCAGCCATGCCCACAGCCATGTCCAACATGCCCCCCAGACTCGGTACCCTGCGGCCATTGGCATGAGTCTGCCCGGTGGATCCGGTGCGCTGGGAGGTCGACTGTCGGGTTGGGGAGTGAGCCTGCAGTGCCTTGTCGTGGTGAGGTCTTCTGGGCAGTCCCTGGAGCAAACCTGGAGGTTCCCGTTTCATAATCTAACTAGGACTGCAAGATGGAGACAGTAGCCACCCCATCTCAGGGGCCAGCTGGGTGTCACACGAGTGTCAGGGCTGGCGAAGTCCGAAGGGCAGAAAGCCCAAGTGAAGCCTCCGGTCCATCGGTGCTTTCCTCCTGCCTTCAGCCGGTCCCGTTCACTCTGGCCTCTCCATCCTTCCTTGGTGCCCATCCCGGCCCTCGGCCAGACCCGTCCCGGGACACTTTAGAGACGTGTTTTCTTCCATTTCCACCCGACAGAATATTAACCCCAACAGGTGTCTTGCTAACAATTGGCTGGCAGCGTTACCTCGTCTCCAAAAGTTAATATTTTTCCTAAACGCCGATTGTTATTGGAGCTTCAGTGAACCTTTGAAATGCCTGACCCATTCCTTTATTACTGAATCTATGTAGAATCTACTCAACTAAGAGGTTTCAGTGTTTCTATCATCAAAAATAAAATTAATGCAGGGGTTTGCATTTTTTTTACTACTCGTAATGATAGCCTTGGTGGATCTTTTTATTCTGGGTCGGTTCATGATTATTGCCTAACTTCAAACTTTGATGAGGGGGAAGCAATTACTAATTTAAACAGTGTAATTTCTGTCCGTCTAAGTAGACATGTTGCACAAATCCATACGTGGTTTGCTATTAACTGCAGTTAGTCCAGGCTCAGGTATCTCGGTGCGTTGCCCACACCCCACACCTCTGGACAGATCACCAATGTCCGTGCACCCTGCTGGTGTTTACTGGAAACACAGCGCAAAGTCCGGAGCCGGTTGGTTGGGGTCCGCAGACCCCTCTGTCTGCCCAGTGGTGCCCTATCTGGAAAACCACCTGTGCTGTGGAATGTTCCGTGGCCGGTGGCGTAAAAACCAGGACGAGTACTCCTGTCGGAGGGGTTAGTCCGTGTGCCTGAGGTTAGCGTTTGTCACGGGGAGAAGGTCCAAATTGGTTCTGCCCCGGTGGCTGGCCGGTCACTGCAGACGCTCAGCAGGTCCTGCCTCTAGATTGGAGGTCACTCTGGGGCATCTCCGCAGCCCTGCCTGCTTCTCACGTCGTCTGCTGGGACTGCGGTCGGCCTCGATGGTGGGACACTGGCTGCCCCGGGAAGCCACCAGGGAACCGAAGAATGTGTCCCCTGCAAGGGGTGAGGTTGGCTTGCGTGCCTGATGTAAATTTATGTGCATTGAGGTAAATCTTAACCAAGGAATTTCTCTTCTTTGTGCTTGTGGGCAGTCGCAGGCAGGGCCAGCGGGATCACCGAGCGCCAGGGCTGCTTGGCTCCCGACACACATGCGGCTTCGCTGGGGGGCAGTTTAGCGAGAGGCTGCATTAAAACGCTCCTCGCTCAGGGCGGTTTTTCTCCTTCACAAGGCAGTTTTCCCGGGACGTCTCCACAAATATGTAAAAAATGTTGCCAAAAAAAGAGAAACACTCAAATATTTATCTTGTGTTTAACAACATCAAGAGTCGCCGGAGTCTTCTCGTTATTTCTTTTTCGGGCTGCCCCCTGTTATTTCATGTGAATGAGGGAGAAACATCTCTCTGTGGTTTGATGGCAGGATGTTTTAGGAATTATGAAGTTAAAAGAAAAACAAATTATAAACTTCAGCATAAACATTCATGATCCCTGAACCTCTTCTTGTTCCTGGACTTAAAATTCACACCAAACCCTTTGGGACTTGGGTTCCACCGGCACACGGGCGCCGAGGAACCGCGAGGGCCGGGAAGGTCGAGGTGACAGGTCAAGAGGGCCACGCCCCCCGATCCCGGATGCGCTGGGTCCTGGGAAGACCCCGATGAAGACCCAGACTGGGAGGGAGACGGGTCCTCACGTCGGGGGAGAAGGTGATCAGAGCAGCCGAGGGTCACTGCGGAAAACGGGGCAGGAGAAGAAAGGTGTCCCCGGGAAGCGGCAGCCCCACAGGGACACGGTGCCACCCGGACTGGGCGCGGTGGGCTTGGAGCATGGTTGTTCCTCGGCCTTCTCACAGTGATCCCAACACAAGCAGGACCGGGGACCGGGCTCTGCTCCTGGCCCTCTGGGGCCCCACAGGCCACGGAGGAGCCCTCTGTACCGAGCCGGACGCTGTCCGTGTCCACCACAGTGTGGGAGACGGTTTGTTCCCTCTGAGTCATGAACTGGAGAAGTGGGCCCAGGTCCGGGTCACAGGTCATTAATCCAGGCCCTTCACTTCCCCTTGCTGGTCCCTGAAGGAGTCGCTCATCTTGCAGCAAGAAATCCCCTTTCAGTGGGAAGGGAAGACGTATTTGAGGCCATCCGCCTTCCTGTGCCACACACACACGCATAACACACAGGCACGCATGCAGACAGGCATGCGTGTATGCACAACACACAGACATACACGCACACTCATGCACACACACACCCCTGGAAGGCAGCCGTGGGGCTGAGTGCCCGCTGCCCCACTGAGGTGGGGGAGGGGAGGCTGTTGGCACGGACCCTACTCTGCTGGATGTCGCCCAGCGGCTGCCATGGGCCCGGTTTTCCTTGCAAAACTTTGGGTCCACTCTGCCTGGGGACCCCAGGATGACCTTTTGGCACCACACTCGACCTGCCGTGCACGTCTGCAGGGAGACGTTTCCCTTTGGGCTGGCTTTGCAGCTAAACGGAAAGGCAGGGCCGCCGTCTGCCCCGCCCCCTCGCCCTTTCCCACAGGCGTGGGGCCCAGACCAGTGTGGGTCTCAATCCAGGGGGCCCCACCTGGCCCCCAGGGGCCACAGTGGCACTATCAACACGAGTGGCCTGTATGTGCCCTTGCTAGTTACGGGCAGCTCTCTGATGCACCCCTCGCTTCCCAGGCCTTTGCATCACAGTCTGTTTAATTGGCACAGGTATCAAAAAAGAGACTCAGGTGGCTCCTGGCCCTGGTCTACCCCCTGGTACCCCCACACCGAGTGCCTGCTCTGAGCAGCAGTCAGGGACGTGGCTACTCCATCCAACCAACCACAGGCCTGAGCCTTGGAGCAGGCTCAGGGGTTCGCAGGTACCTCCGTTGGTTGTGGGCAGATGAGCCACAGGAGCTCCTTGGTGAGCTGGGGTGGGAGTTCCCTTCAATTCCGTGCAAATGCCAAGTGTCTCAGTGAAAGTGGAACCCTGGCTGGTTCCCCGTTTTCCTGAGCTGTTTGGTGAAGTGCGAGAGACAGACACACATCTGCTGAACCAGAGTCCACACGGCCCAGAACGTGGACTTCAGCTGAAACAGACATACCAGTTAAAAGCCTAGGCCGTGGCCAAGTTTGCGGGTCTCATCCCGTCGGGGCTCGCACAGGAATTAGCAGATGGCTGCATCAGTGAGTGGAACGAGAAACCAGTGTTCTTTCTCCCTCCACCTCTCTCTAAAATCAATACATTAAAAAAACAAAGTAAAATTCCAACAACGCCAACAACAATAGCAGGTTTGCTCAGGTCTTTTGCACCCAGCGCCACACATGCGTCTGTCACAGCTGTGTCTTCTGCTACCCATGTCCCCGTGTGGATGGCCTGGTCTGGGATCCAGGAGGTCGGAGGACACGCTGGCCGTCAAAGGCCTCCGTGGGCCTCCGAGCTTCCTGCTGCACCGCGGGTGCTGGGGGCAGGCCACCCGGGACCGCCCGAGCGTCCCTGGTCCGGCTGTGTTTGGAAGTGAGCCCAAGTGCCCGCATGCCACAGGGACGCTGATGTGACCGAGCTCCTCTGGGTCTCTGGAACCCGCGGCGTCCTCCTCAGTTCTGGAATGGTCCCCTGTGCATGGGAAGGGAGGCAGGCAGGCTTCCGGCCCCGCGGCTAGAGCCCGCCCTCCTCGTCGAAGATGCAGAGGCTGTTTGGGAAAGTGCGTGAATGGAGCGAAGTGGAGGGGGCTGGACTGGTAAAAGCTAAGCAGCACTCAGCTCCGAGTTTTGGCAAAGATTCGGGCGAGGAGGCAGAGCAGTTTGTTTACCTTCCCCGCCAGAATGGGCCCAGGGAGGTGGGCAGCCAGAAGAGCAGGGTGTGCGCGGGGGACGGGGCGCAGGCCTTGGCTCCGGCTCTGTTGACTTTGGCAAACACGCCACGTGAAAAATTATGCCTCAGATAAAAATAAATTATAATCGGCGAGTATTTGAATGAGAAGGGTTCCCTGTGAAAACTTAATAAACGAATGCTAATCCGGTTGCCAATTTGTAGCGGGGAGCACAGCCCACCGAGCCGCCCTGCGAGGCTTGTTTTGGAAAAGACTGCAGAACCCACGAAGCAATTCTTCACCAACTGCATAAAAGCGTCAGCTTATGTATAATTTATACAGCGAGTGTTAGTTATGGTCTGTTTAATAGTATTTAATGCTGTCAGATGACATCATTCTTTCATTTACCAATTGAAAAATATAAAAAGGCCAATCAAAACCATTTTATAGAGTGAGAAATACGCTCATTGAGTTGGATGAGAATTGTGGAAGACGATGAACAGACACACTGGGGGAGGTATCTTTAAAAGATTTTTGGAGAGAGTTATGGTGGCGGGACATGCTCAGTGCTCGCGCTACAGTTATTTTAATCCCAGTTCACTCACCGCACCTGTGTCATTCACCGGGCCGCCCACGCGCCGGGAGCTACTCCTTCTGCCGACCGCACGTGAGTTACCGCGTGGTCCTTGATTGGCAGGAACGATTAGACCCAGTAGTGGCTGGACTTACAAGAGCTTCCCCACCGCTGATGGGCCATCCCCGTGCGGGGAGAGGGGCTTCCTCTTCTGCTGTTCTCTCTCCCTCTTCACCCCCAAAACCCCTCTGTAGCCCTGGCCTGTATGGCTCATTCAGTTGGGTATTGCCCCACAAACCAAAGGGTCATGGTTCGATTCCCAGTCAGGGCACATGCCTGGGTTGCAGGCCAGGTCCCCAGTAGGGGTGCGTGTGGGAGGCGACCACACATGGATATTTCTCTCCCTTTCTTTGTCCCTCCCTTTCCCTCTCTCCAAAAGTAAATACATTTTCTTTAAAAACCCATCTGGGCATTTTCAGCAGCATATCCCCTACTCTGAAGGACACCTTTGGCGCTATTTGAGAAGACAGGGGAGAACATTTCGGATGGTTGTAGGAAGTACAGTAGAGCCATGCCCTGCCTGCATGCAGTGGGGGCGCTGACTGCCAGACCGTCCCCCTTTCCTGTGTGTGTGTGCATGTGTGTGTGTGCATGTGTGTGCATGTGTGTGCATGTGTGCTCCTGTGTGTTGAATCCCATGAGAAACCTGGGAGCAGACCACGCTCACATGTTAAGTCTGTGGAGTGGATTCTCATAGGGGTGTAGCTGAATTATTGAACACCGCAGCGTGCGTTGGGCACAGTGCGCGTTGGGCACGTGTATGAAGTCCATTCCAGGAGACAGAGCTGCGGACTCTGTGCCCTGAACCCCGGGCCACGAGTCTGAATTCCACCCGGTGGGGACCTGTGTGGGTGACCGCCTGGTGTCCAGTCTCTGAGTGTCCACACTGGACCCGGGCGGTGTGTCTTGGGACCTCGTGCCCTTTCCAAGTGGATTTCCTGGTCTCTGAGTCTGGATGTGACTGGGGTGGGGGCTCTCCTCCTAGTCTGTGGGGAGCATTTGCAAGTTTTACCCAAGGGTCCCAGGAGGGGCCCCACAGAGAGTCAAGGCCTCAGACTGAATCCTGTCCTGCTGCCCATGGGAAGGTGCTTAGCTCCTGAGCCAGGAGGCTCAGGTGCCTGGAAAAGAGGAGGGTTGGCTTCCTCTGCCCAAATTCTAGCTCCCTGTACATGGGCTCGCATTGCTGCTGTTTGGAAGGCCCTCGGCAAGCACCCTCAGGGGCATCTCAGGGCAGCTCTCAGGGGCTGCACCTCAGGGTTTTCTAGAGGGTGTTTCACAACCTTCCTTTGCTCAGGTGCCCCAGCGTCCTCTGCACTGGGGAGAAAGGACAGACACCCAGCGGCTGATCTATGACCCAGGTCACAACCAGTCTGGTGTCCTGCTGTGGGACCATGTCCCCGGGGTGGCTGAGAGGGTGCTGTGTGCACCCACGGAGTCTGGCCACCACCTGCCATCCGGTCCAGCCACTTTGCACCTGGGATGGGCGTCTCCAGTCCTGGGGAGGAGGTCCCCTCCGCTCTGTTTCTCTCCGCGACTCCCCTGCCCCCGCCCCCCTCCCTTCCCTCTGATCCAGATGTTCTAGCACTAAATGGAATTCCTTTTGGGTCCCGCTGAGTGTGAATTTGGAAATGTGGGCTAATGGGGACCCTGCGTTAATGGGCTCCCCTCCCCGCCCCACTTCTCCGAGTGGCTCCGACACACCGCTGTAGCCTAGAGCAGGGAATGGGGGTGGGAGTTTCTCGTTCGGTGTCAGGCCTGGAGTGAAAAAGACATTTTTGACGAGGGGAACTTTCAGTACCTTTGAACTCGAATGTTAGGTGGGAACCCCCACGTGCACCGACAGGCGAGGGAGAAGAGGGGACCCTTCCTCCCCCCCGGCTCCCCTGTTTCCTCCCCGACGTTGTCTCTAGCTTGGTGGACGCCTGCGTTTGGGCGAGTGGAGCTGAGAAGGCTCCCGATGCGTGTTCCGGGTCAGAGGCTGACCTGCCCCCGAGCCCGCCTGGCTCTGTCTCTTGACGGGGAAGGGGGGGCAGCAGAGGTTGTGCTGGGTCCCAGGGAGCGGCGGGCAAGGTGGGCACACAGTGTGGCGTGGACCGGAATATAGGCGCAATGTGGATGTGTGATGTCGTTAGGTAGCTCGATTCATCGGGAGACCCAGGAGCCAGAAAATCCAGGCGGAGCCTTAGAAGATGTTCTCCTGCTGTCGTCTAAAATGTCATGAAACGTGAGCTTTGGTTTTAGGTGGGTGGCAGGCAGCTCTGGCTGGGAGGAAGTAACAGGGACAGGACTGAGAGAAAAGCTGGCACTGAGGAGACGTCAGATGCAGAGATACGAAGGCCCCTTGCTGTCTGGGTGTTGCAGGTGGGGCTGGGGACCACCGTGAACCTCCCACCGCGGGGCGGTGAGGCCAAGGCAGGGCCTCTCCGGGGCCTGGGAGCCCCCAGAGACCACGGAGTTCTTTGGGGTAAATTGCTCAGAGAATTACCACAGTGCATCTGTGACTGCTACAGCGAGTCTGCAAGCCACTGTCCTGCTGGTCCCCTAGTGCCCATTTGACAGCAAAAGGGCAGAAGCATCTTCCAGTTACAGGAAATGCAGGTTGCGTCCCAAACCCAAGTGGGAGTGCACGTCTCTGCGGTGTCCCGGCTCTCCGTTCTGAATGTCAGAGCGCTGTCCTCTGGAGCGGTGACTCGACTAATTGTGTGGTTATAGCTCAGACCCAATTAATAGTTAAATGGCTTTTACTGTTAAAATTAGACCTTCTCCAGGAGTGGCGAGGAACAATGGCCGACCGAGTCTGGCGGCTCTACTATTGATATCCTTCATGAATAGTAAGAAGATTGCTTCTTCTTCTTTCTTTAAACATTCCTTGGTTAAATTGATCTCTTCTCTGCAGGGACCTAGAGAAATGGGCAGCCTACGACAAGGGCCAACCGGGCGGCTGCTGGGCATGGAATAGACAGGGAAAGGGGTAATTCCCCCTTCAGACCCTCGGAAGGGTGTGAAGGGCCCTGCCCGGGGAGGCTCACGGGCACCGCCGCACACACCCTGTTGCCTGGCTACCTGGCCTTCGGTGTTAAAATTGCGGTCCGGCTGTTTTTCCTAGTATTTTTTTAGGTGTCCCCCCCCCCCCGGACTTCACAAAAGCTCAGGATGTATCTGGGTGGGGCCCTTCCACTGTCAGATGTATAATTTCACGACATTCATCCACCATTGTTTCTACTACCTACCACCTTCCCACCACGGCAGTTCATCGGCCATGAGCCTGGTTTCTCGGCAGACCCCCGAGCACCCCCAGCTCCCCCGCTGGCCTGGTGGGCAGACCCGCCTCGTGCTTCCGGAAGGAAAAAGGACGCTGACATCACCTTTTGGGCCACAAGACGTAGGCATCACTTTGGATAACAGTCTACAAAATGCATTTTCCCGGGAAAAGGAAAAAATAAAAGGCATCTTGTTTCCAAATGTTGAAAGGTAGACAACTAACGGCGTATTTTTAATTACCTGAGTGCTCTAGTGAGGGGAGCCGTCAGTTTATAGGTGCCTTCGCTGCGTAGACTACAAATTATTAGTGCATGAAAATGGCATGCGAGTTCTGCGGCTGGCTCTAGTAATTTTGGATATTTTCCGCGCTATTACTGCCTGCTCCATATACCTTTACTGGTTCTTTTTGAAATTAAGTTAATGGCACTCTGCAGAAATGGACTGCCTACTGCGAGGGAGCACTCGTCTGCGAGGACGGACCGAGGTCCCACTGAGAGGCACTGATTTGGCACAAACGGAGACAGGCTTCAGCATTGATTCACTTGAGTATCAAATTATTCAACATAAATAATTAAAGGCTTTTCGGGAGTCGGCGTCAATATTTGCTTTCGATATTCTGGATCTGTGAACACTCATCCGGACGGAGAAGGGCCGGGCCCTGCCAAGTTCCACCCCCACGCTCCTAGCTTGGCACACGGTTCCCTCCAGGTACTAACTGCTGCGTTCCCGTCCCTGGGGTTGCTCTGCAGCCCCCTTCCCGCTCACCCAGGGAGCCCGTCGGCCCCGCCTGGCTCCACGGTCTAGCAGCATCTGAGGCTCTTCTCTTTTCACTAGACTGGAACCTGCAGCCCTCCTCCCTGAGGCATGTCTGCGTGGGGACAGGGTCCTCGGGGAGACAGGCAGGTGGGAGCCAGAGGCCGAGGGGACCCCAGGGAGACTGCAACCAGGGCAAGGTCATGCTGGGGATAGTGCCCCTGGAGGCTGGTCCTGGAGCTGCAGCTGGACCCAGTGGTTGGTCAAATCAACGGGCATGACCATCAAGACTCCTGCCCTGCACTTAGGTGGGGACGCCCCTCCCTCAAATGCCACGGGATTCTGGGCTTGCATGTTTAAGCGTTGTCTGCAGCACGGGAACACACACTATCGCAAGTGACAGTGTCTGAGGGGGTCTGGCCCGTGGTCTTTCAACCACATGTGCATGCTCATGTGAGCATGCATGTCCTTGCCCCACATGGCCTGGAGTTGACACATGAGAACGTCGTCATCTTACATTGTTATTTGGGGGCTGTGATGGCGGAACTGAGCCCTGGGAGACTGAGTGGTCCCTGGGTGTCTGTGGTCAGCCCGTTTTTACACGGGGGAGGGCGCAGAGCCGTGCGAATGTCCCTTTAATCTCTGTCTCTCTCTCCAGAAGCACGCCCGGACCCAAGGAGTCTCTGGAGGAGCGAGAAGGAGGTTAATTCCACCAAGGGTTTTCCAGCCGCCCTCCGAGTAGGCAGGACGATTTCCATTTGAAAGGGACCACTGTTAATGAGCGCTGTCCTCCTAGCCTGTGTCACCCCACAAGCAAAGGGGCTGCTTTGAAGTCAACACGGTCTATTATGGATGAAATAAACCCCTCAGAACAAAGGGCAGTTCAAGTACAGACTCGCAGACGCTAATGGCTGGCGCTCAACCCCACTTCCCCTGCGCGGCGCTGCCATCTGATGGGGCCACCGAGGCCGGACGAGGCCGGACGGGCCCGGCGCTGCCACTGCCCCTCGGGAGCCCAGGCGTCTCCACTCTCCTGGGGTGCGGGGCCCCCTGTGGGGGCTTCTCTTGGTGAAAAAGTCCATCCTTCACTTTCTTCAGGATTTAGATTGCCGAGGGTAAGGACTTTTTAAGGGTGTATCCATTTGTTTTTTCCTTTCCAAGTTAGCTTTCTTCATGGGGAACAGAACGAAGTTATAAATATGGGAGACTGGCCTTCTGGGCTGCGTCTGACATGAATCTTTCTGCTTATAAGTTCAGCAAATAGCACTGAGCAGCAGTAATTGGAGAACATGGTCTCCATTCCCCCACCTTCTCTGAGCAGGAGGAATTTGGCCTCAGATGTTAATCATCTTAGGCATGGATTTCATTTCTCTGACGCTGTGGTGTCAGGTGCTCTGCGAGCAGAGAAACGATGCTGCCGTTTCCATGGGCGAAGAGCCCACGGGGTGGGGAGGCCTGGCCACAAATCGGGGCCGTGGGGCTGTATCCACTCTGCTCAAACATGGCAGTGTGGGCCATGCGTGTGCACAACTTGTGACACACTCCTGTTGCTCCTATTTCTGGAGCACTCAGGCCGTCCTCTGTGAGACAGGCCAGCTCTGCGGACCAAGTCGGTGTGAGGTTGGAAAAGCACCGTGTGTGGCGTCTTGTAATTAGCAATAAAACTTTGGGCCCACAGTGTTGTCAGTCACATACCCCTATGTGACACATTGAAGAGGGACAGTGGTAGCTCTGCAGATGCTGGGGGAGCAGGTGAATCACTCGGAAAACAGTATGTGTCTGATCTAGAAGGTGGGGCAAACGGGGAATGCCAGGAGCGCTCGCTTGTGTGGACTCCCCACTTACAGCACGAAAAACATTGGTCTTTGCAAAATCACTTTTTTGAAACCAAACTGGAGGCAAGTCACGGCTTAGCAACAACCCAGAAGGAGCAGCTCCTCGCATTGCTCTCTCACCAGGGGATTCCTCTCCTAATATGTCTGATCATCCGCTGCAGAAGAACCTACAAAGCTTGCCTGTCCTTACAGGGCCCCCGGCCTTGTCTTCCAGGACTCCGTTATTTAGGACAGCACCCTGTTCCCCACCAAAACTCTAAGGAGAACGAGGCCGTCCGGGAGGTCTCCGTGCCTCCATCTCCTATGCTTGCATCACTGTTCACTGTCCATCGTGAACTTCTCCTGCTTCCTATGTTCGTCACGCCTCCCCTCTCATCCTGCACAGGGGGGCCGACCCCCTGAGGCCCCAACCACCCTGAGCGGTTGCCCACCCTGGCACACACACCACTCAGACTCGCTGCATCTTCCCTTATTAAGATGTAGGCTACTACCAGACCACGGAAGCCCACCTCATGCTCCCGTCTAACCCTCGCCCTGCTGATGGCGAGCGCCCTTCTGACATCTATCGCCACAGTTTAGTTTTACCTGTTTTAAAACTTACTGTGTATGAAAATCGGGGGCCTCCTCTTTTGTCTGTTGCCTCCGGCCCCTGCAGCTCACTAACGCCTCCTCGAGGTTCACCTCTGTGGCTATAGACGAGACACTCTGTCTTGTTCACTGCTGCATAGTATTCTTCCAGGTAGACGCAGCACAACGTACTTGTGTCCCCCTGTTAATGGAGATCTGTGGGTTCCCCCAGTTGTTTTGCCATCACACACAGCAGGCGCTGCGGGGACCATTTTTGTGCCTATCCTTTGCTGAACACATGGATCTGTTTCTGCTGACTACAGGTCTGGGGGTGTGACAGCCTGGTCGGGGACTTTGGGGGTGACCAGGCTCATTGGAGACGGTCAAGCAGATAGTTCTGAGCAGAGGTGTCAGTTTGCACTCTTACCAGTGACTGGTAAGTGTTTCTGTCACTCCGCATCTTGTCACCAGTGGGGACTGGCAGTTGCTCCTCCATCCCGTGAGCCAGCAGTGGTACCTCCTCATGGGTTTACATCGCAGTTCTGTGATGAATGAGGCTGAAACACTGTTTAATGTGCTCATGAGCCATCTGTTAAAACTTTTAATCCATTGCACATCAGCTCTATGACTGTTGCTTTGTTTTGTGTATTTTCACAATTGTTATTGATTCAACTTTTCAATTTTGAAGTAACCATAGATTCACAGACAGGGGAAGAAATGATACCAAGAGCTTCTTTATACTGTTTACCTGGAAGCCCCTAAGGATTGCATCCTCCCTTGTATGGGACCAGCTCACAACCAGGATGGTGACACCAATGCAGTCAACACATGGTACATGTCTGTCCCCCAAAGATGCCTGTGCTCTCCCAGGGCCACAGCCTCCTCTCCCCACCTCACCCCTGGCTCCCAGTAACCAAAATCTGTTTTCCATTTGTGTAATTGTCATTTCAAAATGTTATATCAGTGGACTCTCTGCAGGTCGTAACCTTTGGGGATTGACTCTTTTTTCCCTGGACACAATTCCTCCGAGATTCCTCCAGGAATCTGTCATGTTTATCGATAGCTCGGTCTACTTTGTGACTCAGTGATCTGCCATGTGGACACTCCATGTCTGTGGCCCATCACTCAGCTGCTTACAGGCACCTGCGTGGTTTTCACTTTTTGGCTGTGAACATTCATGTGCGTGATTTTGTGCAAATGAGTCTTTGTTGATCTCAGCTAATACCCAAGACTTCAATCATTGGGTCCCGTGGCAGTTGCCTGCTGAGTTTTTAAAAGAAACTGATAAAGTTTTCTAGAACAGCTGCACCGTTTTGCAGTCCCGTCGGCAATGTGTCGGTGACCAGTTTCTTTGCGTTCTTGTCAACATTTGCTGTTGTCGCCACTGTTTTAGTTGTTCTGGTTGATGTGTGTGGCATCTCGTTGTGGTTCGAAGCTGCCTTTTCCTAAAGGCGGATGATGTTGAACACCCCTTGTGCCCCCACGCCATCTGCACGCCCACTTCGGTGAGAGGTCATGTCGTGTCTCGTGTGTTGTACGATTGTGCTGGTGGATTTAAAGACTTTGAATTGACTTTAAATGAATGAAATTGACACAATGAATTTTAAAGACTTTATGTATTCTAGATACTGTTCCCTGGTCAGACACATGATTTGCACATTGCTTCTCCCAGTCTATAGCTTGTTTTTGCATCCTTTTAATAGAATCTGTCCCAGACAAGTGTTTTTAATGTTGATAAAATCCCAAATTTATTAATTTGCCTCTTGTAAATGATAGTTTTGACTGTTGTTTTTTTTCAAGCTCGAGTTTTCTATCTTTAATTTAAATGTAGGGATCCCTTTCACACTTAGGATCAAGTTCTCCACTGTTCCTGTGCACTGGAAACAGCTCTCCCATGGGGCGCTTTGCTTTCATACTTTTAATAAATAAAATTTTCATATTAAGTTCAATGAATCATCTTTTCCTTTGTGGCTAATGCTTTTTCTTTTCTATTTAAGAACTCTTACCTCACCCAGCATGCACGATGGTATTCTCCTACACTATCCTCCAGAAGCATGTTTTGATCTCCACGTACCTTTGAGTCTGTGACTCACTGGGCATCAAGTGTTGTGTAGGCAAGTGTCGTGTTGTCCACTGTCACTCTCCACAAGGACATCTGATCCCTGCAGCACCATTGTGGGGAAAGACCATCCTTGTCCCACCGGGCAACAGAGGCACCTCCATTGCAGGCTCAGTGAACCAGCATGTACAAATGTGGATAGACACACATGCATGACATGTACTTATAAGGACACGCATGTAGTACCTACATAGGTCACATAACTGGATGAATTTGTGTTTCTGGGCCCTTCATTTTAACCTGGCATCATGTAGTTTAGCTATTGATTCAGGTAATATGCCTTTATCTTATTAAAGTGTGATCAACTTTCAACTTCACGAGTGTCAGTTGTGTTTCTATGATCATTTAAAAGCGATTGTCAGCTCCACACACACATCCTCTCGGGACCTGAAGCCTGGGGTTTTATTGACTCTCTGGGGAGCTAAATAATCGCACTGTTGCGTCAGCTCACTGATGCTCCTGGTGTGTGTTTCCCCTCGTTTCAATCCCGGTACATCTCTCCCAGTGCCCTCCCATTTCCTGTGTCAAGACTGCACGTCCATCAGTAGACTTGCTCCTCAGAACGAGACTTTTATGCCATTATCATTGGTGTCAATGATAAGAGTCACCTTCCAGTTGTTTATTTCCAGTGTATAGAAATGAAATTTTGATCACTGTACACTGACCTTGAGCTCCAGACCCAGAGGTGCCTCGGCACTTGTTGATTTATTCTGGAACTCGTGACGAGGGTCAAAACCCACGAGAAACTAACAAGTTTTTCAAGCGATGGCTGATGAAGCATTTTCTCTCGCAGGGACATGGGTGACTCGTACAGGTTCTAGCAAGCACAGTGAGACCCGAGCAAGCACCAAGTGCTGAAACGTTCTTATTCTCATCAAAATGTCTCGAGTACAGGGTTCGACGGGTCCGAAGCCGATGGGTACTGAGGTCTGACTGTACTTTAATACATTCACTTACTGAGCCTAATAGTTCACCTGTAAGATATTCTACATTCATAATCACGTCACCTGAATATACTGTGCTTTGGTTCTTTCTTTCCAACACGTACACTTTTCTTCTTCTTGCCTCATTGCCCCACTTAGGGTGTCTACTGCAGCGTTCTGATGACAGGAAGAAATAATAGCGAGCACTCTGTCTTCCAAGTTCAGGGGGAAGCTCCAGAGTTTCGTCAGTAATTTTGATCTTTGCTGGTGGGCGTGCCTGTGGCCTTTATCCAAGTAGGCAAGCACCTGTCTTGATCTAATTTGTTAATTTTAAAATCATGAGTGAATTATTAATTTTATTCAATTTATTTTTGCATCTGCTACAATGATTGCGGGTTTTCTTTTATTTTGTTCATGTACCGGATGACACGGGCTGATGTTTAAATGCTGGGTCAACATGGCCTTCCTGGAATGACCCCCATGGAGGTGCGATGCTTTGGCCTTTTTCTTTCACGCCAGGTTGGGTTTGCCGATATTTTATTTGGTATATTTGCATTTGTGTTAACAAGAGAGGCAAGCCTGTGATGTTTTTCTTTCCACAATGTCCTTATCAGATTTTTCTGTCAAGATTACACTGGCTTCATGAAACAGATTGAGAGAGCGGATGCTCTTGATTGTCTCTGAAAAAGTCTGCACAGGATCGGCAGTACCTAACTTCTGTATTACACGTGGAATTATTGGGATTTTCTATTTCTTCCCGAGTCAGTCCTGTATGTTTCTGTGATTGCCCATTTCACCTGAATTCTCCAAGTGTATTCACAGGACATTGTTCTGAACACCATTTTTTGTGCCTGAAATCTGGATATGGATGGATTCGGGTTTCAGCCCCAGTCTTGTCATCGCTGTCCCCCTTTTCCTCCCTCAGTCTCACTGAACCAGGAACATATTCTGTTTGACATTAAAGGGCTGACTTAGGGCCGTGTTTATATTCTACAAATTTGCTTCTAATTTTGCTTGGTTTTGATCTTACTTTTACTCTTTTTTTCTGCTGCTGTCTCTCTAATTTGTTATCGAATCCATCTATTAAAGTCTTCAGTTCTGCTTTATTTTTTTGAGACCAATTTGCATTTTTGGGGGGCCGGTTCTTGACATGGGTCTCCAGGACATCGTTCCTCGAAGGGTCTTCTGTGAGCCTTGGTGGGACCCAGGACACCAAAGGGCTTCACAAGGTCAAACATAATTTCCTAATAATACTAAGACAACCACATACAATATTTATTACCTTTCCTGCTGTGTCGTCATTTGCACTGATGGTGTAAAAGCGATGATGAGCGAGATTGTGGCCCTGGCTTGAATGAGCGCAGTGGCACCAAACTGTATTAGTGCCCGTTCTATTTTCTAATGCCACCAACTTGCAAGCAAAATTGGAGTTTTACTTAAAAATATATTTGATGATCAGCAAAAATATTAATTTTGCTTCTACTCTCCTGTACGCCAGGAGGGTGAGCCCCGAGGTCCAGAGACGGACTCAGGTAACAATGCACCTGATATCGAGATGAAGGGAACCGGTCACTCTTTTCATGGGTTAAGACTTTTACTTGACAAAATGACTGACAGGCAAGTTAAGGAGATTCCAATGTGGGTATTTGGCAGACATATTTTAAAAAAAGAGTCGACCACACCCATCATTTCAAGAGCAATAACTGAGAGTATTTGTTGCCAATGCTAAATAAAATTCAAGCTTTTGAGCAAAATGGAGAGTTTGGGAGGCCTTGCATTCACCCAGTGTTGCTCCACCATGCAGTATGCCTGGGGCAATGGGGAGACCTGGGAGGCAGGAATCGGGGTGCTGATACTGGGACAGACCCGAGAGAACCGGGAAGGTCGGCTGCCCTGGCCGTGACCTGGACAGCCTTTCAACACTGCGATGCTTTCATGATGAGATCCGTAGAGACATCAGTACATACATCTGTATGAAGATGCGTCGGGGCTTGGAGGATTTTCATAACCCAGTGAACCCACACTTCCCAAGGGACCATCGCATCATGCCATGAAATCACGTGGGAGCCAAGGTCCACCTGACGTGGAAGATGGGCCCTGGGGCCTTACAGGACAGAGCGGAGAAACGCTGTCACGTAGATTCCGATTCCATGTTGCAGTCAGCCTTTAAGAAACCACACCTGCCAAATCTGGGTGTAGTGTTAAAGAAAACTGCACTCAGTCATCCAACAAGGCTCTTACAGGACCTCCCCTTTGCTAGGTCCACGTCCCTGTGCAGTGAAACCTTTTCTGTAGACGCCAACCAGCACAAAATATCACGACGGACTGAATGCAGCTGCAAATATGAGTCCAGCCGTCTTCCATTAAGCTAAACGTTACATAAATTTTCAAAAATGCAAAGCAATGCCAGCCCTTCACCAAATATTCCGCTTCAGAAAATATATTTTTTCCTAAAATAATGTTATCTATGTAAACGTGGAATAAATGTATGATTTTTATTTTAAAATCAGTTAATATATTTAAATGTCTCAGTTTTCATTTAGAATATGGTAAATGTCAATGACTATTACCCATGTAAACAAAAGTTCTTTGGGATCTGCAATAATTTTTAAAACTAAAAGACATCCTGAGACTAAAAAGTTTAGGTGCCTTTGACCTAAATCAGATTTCTCATGTTCATGATATATGCATTTAAAGTTATATTGCTCTAGGCAACTGCTTTATTTGTAACTTTTAGTAAATCTTGTTTCGTTATCATTCAGTCCAAAATATTTTCTAATTTTTATTATGGGTTCTTCTTTGCTCATGTATTATTTAGAATTGTATTGATGACTTTCCAAATAATTAGGAAGGAGTTTCTGGTTATCTTGTTCCTGATTTCTAGCTTAGTTCTACTCTGCTCATGGCACACAGTCTGTGAAACCTGGTCCTTCAGGATCCGTCAGGGTCTGCTTTGTGACCCAAAGTCACCCTGTTTTAAAGATGTGCCCTGTGTGCTCGGGAAGAACGTGCCCCTGCAGTCAGCGGGTGTGGCATTCTGTGTCACGCGGGTCACATTTGTCATTTGTGGTTTTTAAAATCTCTGTAAAGTAATTGATTTTTTTTTTTTTTTGGCTTATTCTGTCTTCCACTGAGGGACGTGTGTTGAAAGCCCCAACCTTCACTCGCACAGTTCTGTGATGTTACTTTCACTTCGGTTCGCCCTTCAGTTCGGTGGGGTGAGTTGAGAATCGTTTCCCCTTCCTGCTGCGCCCCCTCGGTCCTCCTGCCACCGCTCTGCTTGGCCCCCATGACACACCTTCCGAACACAGGTGAGTTTTGGGGGCCCGCGTTTCCAGGGGATCCCTTTTCATCCTTCTACCTTCAACATTGTTGTGTTCTTATGTACAAAATAAGCAGCGTCTGTGTATTTGTGCCCACATAGAGTTAGGACACAACTGTATTAGAATATCAGTGAAAAGTGCTTGAAAACATTCATTCCCCATGTAATATTAGTCTGCTATTGGTGTATTTACTGTTTACATGGAATACAACCCTGATGTGCAGGGATTGTATTTGACCTCTCATTTTTGGGCCTTTGTTTTTCCTCTCTGTTTTCCCTACTCCGATATCCGTTGATTTAATAACATGTTGTTTATTTTTGACTTTTTACCTTCTGTGAGCTTGTGAGTTCTCCTTCCCTGTGATGGCTTCTCTAGAGATGACTGGTGGGCCTGGGCAGGGCGCACATCCCTCAGGAGAGTCACCCCAAGTCAGGCCTCAGGCCACGTGTCTGACAACGCGAGGACCCCATCCCGTGCAGCCCCGTTCTGATCCCGCCCCCTTCCACCCCCTTGCTGTTTTGCACCCAGTTCTCCGTGCGCTTGGAACCCTCGAGACCATTGTCACTGCTGTTTTCAACGGTCCGTTCCTCAGACTCACCTCCTTATTTCTGCTGTCGGAGGATTTTTTCCTTCCCGTGTTATTGTAAATCAGCTTAGGACCTCTTTCATTTTCTTCTGAATAATTTTCTTTCATATTTCTTTATGGTGGCATCGTAGTGGGGATGAGTGTACTGTCATTTTTCAAACCTCATGCTCTCTTCATTTTCAAGGGATACTTCAAGGAGCATAACTCGCTGAATTGGCTTATTTGGCACATTAAAGATTTCTCTCCATTGTCTTCTGGTTTCCTTCATTCCTTTGGAAAAGATAGCTGTTTATCTTATTGTTTTTTTTCCTTTGGCTGCTTTTACTCTTAAGATTTCATTCTGTCTTAATTTTCAGTTTTAGTCTGAAGTGGTTTTTTTGTTTATCCTTTGGGGGTTTATAGAACATTTTGAAATTCTTTAGTCAGAGTTGGAAAACTCTCACCCCAAATCTCTTCAAAAGATGCTTTGTCCTTGTTTCTCAGCTGCCCACACGAGACTCCTGCTTTGTCCACACGGCTCTTCCGTGGCCGGCTCTGCTCCGTGGTCACCTCTCTGTACCAGCTCCGGGTCTTCCACATTGACCTGTCTTCCGGTTCACCGATCCCCTCGTCTGCTGGGACTAATTTCAGCTAAATCAGTTGATTTAGTTCTTAAGTCCTATATTGTATTTTTCAATGACACTTCCTTATGGATTCTAGTGCTCTGCTGCAATTCTCCATTTTTCATTTATTTTATTATATAGACTCATTATAATTCAAGTGCATGTCTGATTACTCAACACCTAGATCCCCTGAGAGCATGTCCATATTATTTTCTCTTGATTTTTGATAACTTACCCCCATTGTTTGTCTTGCCTGATAATTTTTTAATTGAATGCCAACACTTTATATAAAAATACTGAAGGCCTCATTTTCTTCCTGAGGGAGGGGGGCTACAGAGAGTGACCTCAACCCTGCTGATCTGGGCTGTGTTTCCCACTCTGGGAGGGGTGACCTGCTTGTGGTTTGCCCTCACTGCTGGGCCGGAGTCCTTCAGCAACCGCAGCTGAGAACCTTTAGCACTTACCAGGCCCCGCCTCCTCAGTGGGCTCTGAACTTCAGACTCTGTCTCTCCAGGACCTTGGTTGGCCCCGAATCCTGGGTTGGCTTGTAAGCCTTTTAGCAGACACTTCCCTCTGGGCTTCTCTCTCTCTCTCTGTCATGTGTCTGCTTTCATTGCTCAGCACTGACAATCACCCTGTGGGAATTGGGTGCTTGCTTCTCAGGCTGTCCCTTCCCTCGAGGCCCTCAGCCCCTCATTTCCCGCAGTGCTGTGCCCCAGTGGTTGTCCCCGCAGCCTGCTGAAACCCTTGGGGCGCCACTTCCCTCTGTCTCTACTTTCTGTGCTGTTTGTTGGCCGGTAGCCCAGTGGGTAAAAGTGATCAGAGAGCTCACGCCCATCCTGTCCCTTCCCTCGGGACCTCATCGCCTTAAGCCCTAGCTGTTGGGATTGGTTTCCAATGTTTTTAAACAGGTTGTTTTTTCTATCTAGTTTTTATCCAACTTCAAGGTCAAATTCACATAGCTCTGCTATAGGCAACCCTGTTTTGGCCAGCAATGTTTACTTCTTTATAAGAGCTTCCCTAAAATTCCTTTAGCTTTTTGCCTTGGACACAATCCTAGGGACGACCCCAGGACATGAAATGTTGCTGAGAGAGGAGCAGCTACATGGGCTTCCGGGCTTGACGTTTGAGCAAGGGTGATGTCCTGTTTGCTTTTCCGTGGCTTTGTTTTAACTGATTGAGATATCTCTTGATACCCTCAAAACGCAAAGGTAGGGGTTACCCTCAAATGGGGGCTGGACAGCAGGGTGTCACAGCCTCTGTGCCAAGTGGAGAAGGGCTAACAGCAGCCATTTCCTCTTGCGAGAGTTGGTTTTAGAGACACTGGGACCCCGGCTCTGCTTGGGGCTTAGGTGTCCGTGTGGCTGGTTTGCCACCAAAAAGCATTGGCCCTCACAGTGACCCAGCAGCCTCGTCTTTTCCGCCAATTGGCTGACCTCTCTGCTGGGCCGTTTCTTGGGTAAGGCCCTGTGCAGAATGGGGCCACATGGGAGAAGAGGGGAAGGCCACCCCCTTGGGCCTTGGGTGCCTTGGGTCTCAGGCTCGGGAGAGCCCAGTTCGGTTTGAACCATGCAGCCCGTCAGCTCTCTGCCCGGGCGTTTCACTGTCCAAACCAGCCAGTTCTGGGTCGTTACCCCCGGTGCCAGCCAGAACCATGATCTTGGCAGATTCTCCGCATATCTCTGGCTCGCAAACAAATAGGCCTGGATCTCTGCTTCTGTGTGACCCTGAGTGGCCTAAAGCCTGCGTTTGCTCACGGCAGCCAAAGCCACCACAATAACAAAGCCCTCCGCGTGGTTTCCAGTTCTGTGCCTTCTCTCTGCCGGCTCCGAGGCTGGGCTGCGGTTGGCCGGGTTCCACGCGGCTGCCTTTCATCTCGCATTCCTGGCACCCAGCGCTGGAGCCGAGTCGAAGTTGTCACTTCCATGTAGGAAACTAGCAGGGACAGACTGACCACGGTTCCCTCGGAAAACGTCTATTTTGCCTAGTTTACAACCTGAAGCTCCGGACTCCCGGGGCTCTATGCTCACGGCACCCCAGGGCGGGGCCTCTGACCTTTTCTGTGCATGGCCACCTTTGACCTTTGCTCTGGCCTCAGGATCCCTCTTCGGAGAAATGTAAAAGCGATTACATAAAACCAAGTGTTAAAATGTAGTGCTCAGACACTGAGAAGATCAGACTGATGGATAAACACAGAAAAGGTGGGATCAGCGCCCACGACACTTCAGGGAGCCAGCGCAGTGAGTGAGGACGACTGTTCCCCAAGGGACCCGGGAGCCAGCGCTCCTTCCTGTCACACCATGGCTGTCACCAGCCTCCCGAAGCAGCTCTGGGTCTCCGTCCCAGTGCCGACACCACGGCGGGTTGCTGCTCGCAGTCAGAGGGCAGGTGGCAGTTCAGTGCCTTTTCCACGCACGTGCCCGATGTCCCCAGGTCCCGGCAGGAGGCCCCTGAGCTGGGACGACCGTGTCTGCAGCGGCGTCTGCTCGCGGAGCACCCGTGCATATGTTGAAAAACAAGTGCATGTGTTGAAAAATGCTGTTTGTGGGAACAACAGAAATGAAACCTCCACACCAGCATAAACAAAACCGATGCCCCCCCCCAAGCCCATCCCAGCCAGTGCGGGGTCTGGATCAAGGTCCCGTGATACGGCGTGCATGTCACTCAGTGTAGAAGGGCTGTCAGTCAAGCAAGCCCAACGGTGGGAAAAGTTGCCATCTGTCCTTCTCCGCACCCCAGTGTGGCCTGGTGCTCCCTGAGGCCAGGCTAGAACCCCAGTGAGGTGTTGGCCCCCGGGGCAGGTAGGCCCTGTGCGGACCCCACACACCGTCCAAAGTTTCCCTGTGTCCTCTGAGTGCACAGGCCTTCAGCGAGGCCTGCCTTCTGCAGAGACGGCCACAGAGGCGGTAATGGGCTTGAGCCGCCGTGGCAGACGGTCCCGGGTCAGGCGGGGGCCCTGAACTTGAGGTGGGTTCACACGCTGGCATCCTCATGACCGTCCGTGGGGCAGGGGGAGATGGAGCAGGACTGTCCCAGGATCGGGGTGCAGGAAAGGAGCCCCTCTGTCCCCATCACGTCGTGTGGCCCAGACCCTCTGCGCCTGCTCCACACGCACGGGCACGAACAAGGCTGAAATTGGTGAGTGTGCCACGTGGATTACTCTCACTTTCTGTCGCAACACAAGTATTTTTTCTGTTTCTATGAAGCCTTCACAGTTAAGATACTTTGTTTTATTATCCAAGAAATATATAATCATTGTAGATAAATAAGAAAACGCAGAAAATTGTGAATAAAAAGATTACTGTATATTCCCAGAACCCACACATAGATGCTATTAACACTCTGTGCATTTCCTTTCAGAATGTTTATGATACATACTTATATATATTTTTCTTTTCAAAACTAGGATTTTTCTGTCATTGTTGCTGTGCAGCTTGCTTCCCCCACATACATTGTTTCGCGAAATTCCCCAGGCGAACACAAGTATTTCTCCAACCCATCAGCGGCACCCACCACTTCCCGGCCGGTGACCATGGTGACGTCAGTGGCACTCACGAGCTCCGGGCCAGGCGAGGGCACAGCTCGTCCCGTGAGCCCCCACCCCGCGTGTCTGAGAGGAAAATATCGCTGCTCTCGCTTTTGGGTGCTCAGGGTCCTGTGGCCTCTGATTCAAATCACTTCTAACCTCTGATTTTATGCATAATACCATGTGGAACTGGGTTAGTGCATAATTTTTGAACTTGTCATAGTTTCCCTTCAGAAAAATACCTAGAAATGGAATGGCAGGGCCAAAGGCTATGCACGTTTTAACCAAAGTGTGCACACACGGCTGCATGTTCGATCCCCAGCATGGTTTTCTCAAGCTCACTTCCCACTCAGCAGCACAGAGTGCCCGTCCCTTCTGCCTGGGGAGTGAGGACCACGCTGCCATTGAAGAGGAAAGCAAAGCAAACCAACTGGTGGGACAGAAGGACAAGGGCGACCCCGGGGAGCCCTGGTATCAAGCACCTGTGACTGCAAAGGGCATGTGTGCTCACTCCCTAGTGCACGGCTGGGCACGCTCTCGTTTGTGATTCGCCGTGTCACCTGCCCTTCCCACGGTGTCGCCTGCCCTTTCCTGTGCCGACATCCATTCCTTTTGTACTGGGCGCTCTTTTTATCTCAAGATGATAACCGTCAGCTAGAGACGGAGCTGGCCAACATCTTCCGTCCGCGGCTCTTCCTGTCACCTGTGCGTGGCCCTTCTCCTTTCCTTCCTGCTTCCTTCTTGTTCAGACTGATCTCCGGTGATTTCCCTCCTTTTCCTATTTAGGTTTCATGCTTGGAAGGGCTTTTCCTGCACAAACGGTGTATATTTATTACTTGTTCTTAGATATTATTTTTTCAGTTGGTTACTTACTTCATTTGGAATTTATTTGTTGTGAGAGATGAGATAAGGATCTAGCTTTATTTTTCAACATAGTTAACCAGTGATTTAGTAACAGATATTGGTAGAAATCCATCCCTCCCATGTATATTTGAAATCACACCATCCTCTTCCTAATTATCACAGGGCTGGCGTTTCTAGCCTGTTCTCTGTCACCTGGGTTATATGGAGGCGTATGGTGTCCTGCTGGGGACCTGCACGGTGGCATATGTGAAAGTGAACATGTCCCCGTGGCTCTTAGCTCTGTTTTCTCGTGTTCTTTTCTGGAAGATGAAATACAACACTTCCTTTATCAACTCCATGATACCGCTTCATCAATACATCAGATTTTGAAGCACAGTTCCTAATAATAGCTTCTCTAGCTCTTTCCTGAAGGAAGATAAATAGAGAGCTTTTGCTTTTGTTGAATTGCACTGACAATATTGTTTCCTGGGTTTGTTTGCACTTTTCTTTGCATTAAGTCGTGGGACCAGGACCGTCCACTTCGGCCCATCCCTGTGAACACCTTGGCCTAACTGGCTGCCGGCCCTGCCCCGCCATCTGAGGGATTGACGTCCTGTTCCCCTCCCAGCTTTCAGTCCCAGACCCCACGGATCGGAGCGCCAGGTTCCTTAGAGCTTGGTGGCAAGGCCAGGCCTGGGGTGTGTCACCTGTTTAGGTGTCCCCACCCTGCCGCACAGGGCCCACTGGCCATGTTATGTTCTACGGAGCCACACTGCCAGTGGGGTCTTCCCAGCTTTCACGTTCGCTCAGGGAAGGTGTGTTGAGATTCGCTGACAGCCAGAGGCAGGGGAAGGAGGAGAAGCACAGAGGAAGTAGGAGCCCCAGCTGACCTTGGTCCCAACCGTGGGGCCTGCTGTCCCTGATCTCTGTCAGCCTAGCCACACGCAGGTCATAAACTTCATACTTGAACTCTTGGGGCAGCGAGGAGAGCAAAGTCCAGGATGAGAGTGGATCAGTCCAGCACTGTGATAACCAAGCACCCCGTGCCCTCGCAGTGTGGGTGCCCATCTCTTGTACTTGGAAGGGCTCCCTCAATACCCCGCTGTCCTTTTTAACCCTTATTCCTCAGCCTGCCTGGCTTCCAGGGCAGATGCAGCCGAGGCCTCAGCCTGAAGTGGCCAGAGTCCCCCCACTTGCCCCTGAGTGGCCGTGATGCACAAGGCGGGGCCTGTTGCCAGCTGACCCCATTGTGACATCATCGGGAGCCACACCCTCAGGATGGAGTGGCCGTGGTCCCACAGCTGGGAAGTGCCGAGCCTTCCGGTCCCGGGGGCTCTGAGCGATCACCGTACCCAGGTGCCAGAGCCTACCGCAGTGTGCCCGGGGCTGGCTGGTTTCAGAGAAGAACTGCCGTTTTCCTACTGTTTTGAAAGTGCAAGAAAATGGCTGGAAATTTCGGTCACCACGTGAGTCCTTTTATTACCACTGAAAAATAGGAAGGGGTCTCTTCAGTTTGCACAGACAGTGTTGCGGGCAATACGTTACTTCAGGAAAGGCTGATTTCATATCGTTAGATACAATCAGAAACATGATGTGAGACGTGTCATGCTGACATGGTGCGGCACCATGGCTGACATGGCTGGGCACCTCAACACGGCCCAGCAGGCTGCTGAGTTCGCATGCTGCTCACACGTTCCCGTCACGGAGTTTTCGCGTGAGAACCAGGAGGTCACCAGTGGAAGAAAAGGAGCCTTGTGCTGCTCAGCAAACGCGAGCTGGGGTGCCTGGGAGGGAGCCCCCCTCGGCTCCGTGGCCGCTCCCGGGCTGCCCCAGATCAGCAGAGCTGCAGGCCCCCGGGCAGCGTCTGGTGCCCTCGTCCTGGCCCCTCACGGTGGAGGGAAGATGGTCTTTGACCCTAACAGCTCCTCCTCGGTGGCCAAGACACGCCTGCCACGTCCTCAGCATCTGCTCTCCTCTCTCATTGCACCTTGTTAGAAGGTTCTAGTAGGTTCCCCAGAAGACTGCGGCCTGTGGCTTACACAGGTAGCTTTTTCCAGATGTGGAGATGCAGCATTTATTTCCTACAGAAAACAGGGATCTTTGGGACAAAGGAGAGAAAGCAAAAGATGGAAGGCATGCTGCCCTCAGTCACAATGGGCCTATGAGCCACCATTACCCCTGGTGTCCTTTGAAGCAGGAGGGACGTTTGAGCGGAACGCTTCACAAGCAGGTGTGAGGCTGGCTTGTGTTCAGCACAGGACACGCCCGGCCCTGCTCTGCAGGCGCCTGATCTTAGGCCTCACCACCGGGCACAGTGCTCAAATTAAAGAGACAAAAAGAAAGGGAAGTGGACGGGAAAGGCATCGCCCTGAGGGCATCATGCACACAGGGGCGCAGCAGGGCTTCCCACCCAGGCTTTCACCTGTCCGAGTGGGTGCCGCCAGGGGCTGGGGGGGGGCGCTCCTTTGCTGCCCCGCCCTGCCAGGGGTCGGCCTGCTGTTGGAGCCTGGGGACTCCAGCCCAGGGGGAGGGGACAGGAGCATTTTTGGCTATTTACCAAACTCTGTGGAACCATTCAATACTTCAGCAGTGACTTCAGTCCCTGGGCAGCTGGGTGTCAGCATCAGCCTCGCCCCTTTGCCCCTGTGTGTGAAATCGCCATTGATATTGTTTCCACTGGTCACCTTTTTAATTTAAATAACGCATCTAACTGTCTAATCGTGATTCTCTTGACTGAATTACAAAATGAATATCTCAGCACGTTAGTCTTTCAGATTTTTAAAATGCATCATTTGGAGCAGACAAAACTTTGTCAGGTTCCTTGTCTTCTAAATAAATGGAAGCATCCTGGAGTCGTGTTAGAAACGACAGAACCGGCACTCGTTGGTTGGTTTTGGATTTATTTATGTCTCTGAAGATCCCAGGCATCTAAGCCAAATTATAGATAAATTCCCAGATAATTGCTCTGCATTGATAAAGTGCCAGAATTCTGAATTCTTTCACCGTGGCAGGCAGAGAAGGAAGTGAGGTGTGGTGGTGTTAGAGGAGGTCCCAGTAGGACAGGGCGCTCTGACCAACTGCCCGCAGAAGAGTGGGACCTCAGTCCTACAACCACAAGGAACTGAATCTCACCAACAGCCACATGAGCGTAGAAGAGGCCCTGACTTCTGATGCCTGCAACCTCACTGACTCCCGATGCACAGGGGTCCGGATGTGTGTTGACTTAAGTAGCTGAGTTTGCGGGGACCTTGATGCGCAGCAACAGCGAATCGAACTCTTAGGAGACAGCACACTTGTGAGAGTCAGCCTGCATGGTCATCAGATGGCTGTGTTTCCCCGGATGGGGGGATGTGCAACTCTGCAGAGTAATCACAGAAAAGGGTTGAGGGAGGGTCCGTGGCCTGGGCTTCGCCTCCCAGAGCCAGGAGCTGGCAGGTCTCCATGGAGACCAGGAGAGGGGCAGTGGAAAACCAAGGCTGATATGAACTCAGAAAGCCCCAGTGTCTCTGGGTGGCTCTGAGGAGATTCCCCCGGGATGGACTTCCCGTTTTTACAAAGCATCGTCTTGATTGCACGTCTGCCAAAACAAAGAACAAATGGACTCTTTGCGAGATAAAATCGGTCTCCTTCATCCCAGCCAAGCCGGGGGCCTCCTGGTCCCTGCACTTACAAGAAGAACCCAGAGTTCACACGAAAGCTGCTTATTGACTGCCTACTTTTTTCAGCACGGTGGCATGTCAATAAATCGGGGGACATTTTAGCTGTTAGATTCCCCCAAGCATTCTGGAGGAACCCTTAGACAATTTGCCAAACCAGGCGAGCTAATTGCTTTATAGAGAGGAGCTATCTGCCCTGTTTAGATACACCCTGTGACTGGCGTTCAGAACACCAAGCAGATGCGAGCGGTGGTCCAGGGCGGTCCAGGTAATTATTTGCAACCCGTGGATTTCTGAGCTGAAATCAAGGTCGTGTCAGCCTCGTGAATGACGGGCGTGTCCTCCACGAGCTGTCTGGGTCCCTTTCTGATTGTTCTCCATTCTTCCTCCCTGCCTGGCATGTAAATCTCAGGGCGCCATAAAATTGAATAAAAAAAAAGTAATTTTAAATTATTTTTTATTTTAAGTCGGATAGGAGTGTAATAGAAAAAGATCATCAAAAACAATGAGAAGAAGTAATTGTTAATTTCTACAGTACCTTGGAGCAGAAGCCCAAGAGAATAAATGGAATAGGGTACTATTAAAATTTCTTCTTTTATTATATCTTCTCTGCCAGAGTGATTGTGGCTGTGTCCAATATATGCAGGGGACAATTTACTAGCTGTTTTCTATTAGTTTTTAACATTAACATATACAGAAATAAAATGAATAGCGTGCTTTCTTCGCTTAATTAAATGACTCACAAGGCAGAGATGCTGCTGGTCCACCTCTTCCCCATCACAACCGAAAGCTGGGGTGACCAGACCCAAAAAAGGGGTAAGCAATGCGCATCTCCTCCTTTATTAAGTGAATATTGATGTGATATTAGACCTGCTTTTTCAGGCTACCGCCTCAGAAGCGTGTTTTTTCTGCGAGAATAATATATTGCTGTTCAGAAAGAAAAATCCCTAATATATCGTTCACATGCAGGATTAATGGTTTTTGCAGATTCCTTCCCTGTGAAATCAGGGCTCTCAGCTTGGAGCTCTCCAAAGGTCCGCTGTCACAGCATGGTCAAACACGGGAAGTGAAGGGGACATGCTGGCTTGGTCCGGACCCTGGATGTCCTTCGTGAGTTTTCTAGAGACAGAAAATTGACCTCACTGGGGTCTGCAGGGACCCCTGAGGCTGAGTGGCTCGGCCAGCCGTGCTAGCCAGCTGTGGGAAGCGCTCACGCAAAACAAGCTGAACCGCGTGTCCTTTCTCTGAGAGCAGGCTGTGGGCTGTTCCCTCTCTCCTCTCTGTGTGTCCGTCTGCCTCTCCCTGCACACACACATGCACGCACGCACACGTGCCCATAAAAACACTGCATTTATATTCTCTGTTCCACGGCAGGCCTCTGAGGTGCTGCTGTTCCTATCTCCATTTCACAGGTGAGGAAACTGAGGCACAGTGGCCGGCAGCCAGCGAACACTCCAGGCCCTTTGACCGGAGGGGTTCACTCGTGCCCCAGGCATCTGTGGAGCATCTCCTGTGGACCCAGAAGGCGAACCCAGCGAACACAGTCCATGACCCTGGAGTGAACATTCTAGAACATTCTCCATGACCTTTTCCCTAGAACAACATGACCAATACCCGCCACTCCAGCCTCGCTCTGCAGATTAACCACGTCTCAGGGAGGGTAGGCGGGCATCCCAGGAAAGCGCGTGATGGAGGTCAGAGCCACGTGGGGCCCCAGGATGGGGGCAGCAGGCTTCCCCAGGGCCTCGCGGTCCGCCCCGCTGGCCTCAGCAGTGGGCGGCTGCTGCGCGTTGGGGGCTTGAGGACAGGTATTCCCATGCCCGTGCACGCAAGGCGATCCCTCTGGTATTTCCTGGTTTCTGATTTGGAACCTGAAAACGGTCAGATAAACTACTGTGCTCATAGGTAAATTGAGCTGTATCTGGCTTATCGGCCAATTCAGTGAGGTCTGTACCCACATGGTGGTCAGTTTTGGCGACAAGAGTGGGCTCCCAATGGCCAGAGGCTTCATCTTCTTATAACCTTAAAGACCAGGGACCTCCACACAGCAGCGCCCCCCCCCCTCCGGGGGGGTCCCTGAGCCATCCCTCGCCTCTCATTTTCAGTGAAAGCCGTGGTTTCTCTCCCAATTGCGTCTGTGGCCGTAGCACCTGAGCTGCGCCCATGTCCTCATTGAAATGCAGATGCTGCGGGGTTTCCTGTGGACACACGCACCGCCCCTCTCCGAGTGGGAGCCCCTCCCAAGAGCAGCGGGGCTGCAAAGACCCTGCACTTCGCATTTCCAATACGGCTAATAAAATTTAACAAACGGAAAACCAAAATGTCAAACCAGCCGTAATACCGACGGCATTTCTCTTAGGCCGAGTAAAGAAAATCAGAGTGACTTTAATTGGTTAGAATAACGAAAAGAAGAGAGAGAAAAAAATCTCTCTGTGAGTTACAGGGACTCAACGAGAGGGAGCGGGAGTATAATTTTACTAGAAGTAGGTGGTAATAGGCACTGTGTCTGGGACAGGAGATATTTTAGAATGGTGTAGCTGACGAGTTCACGGGGGGGGGTGCTGGACAGTGTCCCCCATGCAGATGAGGGTGCGCCTGAGGTGGGAGACCAAGGAAACAGCAGCTGCGCTTCAGTGGACCTTGGCATCGTATTTCAGGGAGTTCAAGTTGCAAAGAAGGGGGGTGGGATTTATGGGGTGCAAAGCATTGTGGGAAACCACATATATTCTGCTTGTCTGAAAACGTCTCTGTATTTGCCCCACAATCTCAAGCTGAGAGGTCCCATTCACCCGTTTTCCAGACATACAGCTCGGGGAAGCCCACCGAGGCCGGGGTGCTTCTGGAATGTCCTTTCTGGTTTGTAGGCGATCCCTGCATTACCAGCTCCGTGACATGCTCGGGACTGACTCTGGGTGACCTTGCTGAATAGTGTCCTTGTACTTCATCACAATCAGAGTCTACACAGCCAGCAGGTCCCTCACAGGTGATTTTCCCTTAAAAGTTTAAGCCTCATGGAGGGCCAGCATTCACAGGGAAGGGATCGTGGCTTTTACTAAAAAAAGGGAAATCACACTTTGGTTGCATAAACATAATTCTAAAAGCTAAGGAAAGCAGCCAGTGGAATACACGGGTTCAGATGTTTCCACAGGTCCAGATGCCCCCAGGGCAGCTGGGTCCCCAGCGAAGGTCCCTGCATCGCTGACAGCCTGCGGGGTGGACACGACCTCATCCTTTCAGGCCCTGATAATTTTTAAAAACTTTGTGCGCTCAGTGTTCTGGGCCCGGCTCGCCCATTGTCCTCAGGGTCAGCAGGCACCAGCTCCAGGCTGCAGGGAGTGGGGGGCGGGGGAGGGGGCGCTCCCCTCCGAGCAGAAGAGCCTGCTCCGTCTGCGGTTGTGCCTGCGCACACGTGAGAGGTGGCCGTGACGCGACAAGCCCAGGTTTCTGTTTTGCTTCTGTATTTACAGTGAAGCTGCTAAAAATCAAAACACAAACAAAATGGGGAAGGTGTCTAAACAGCCGCAGTTCCCCCCATGTTCCGTGCAGTCTGTCACGGGAAGAAAGGTTAATTCCGTAGTAAATATAATCAGAGCCGCAATCCGCGGCTTGTCTCGCTGACGCGGGTGGTGGGAACATACAGCCGCTCAGCAGGAAGCCTTGTTATATTTTTTTATATGTTAGTAGACGTCTGCTTAGAATTGATCAAACCTTTGCTTCCGAAACATATATGCCAACACCTCCGCAACACACCATAAACCAGCCTCTCAGAAAATAATAATGATGCTTATCACTCACCCGCCTGGAGTTTGCTTGCGAAAACCCTGCAGCCGACGTACCGTTGGAGCCCTTAAAACATAGATCTTTTTGCTGTACTGATAATTCACTCTCAGCTTGAGATTGATGACTCTGTGAAGTCCATAAAAGATGTTACCACTATATTTTGTTCTTATGATTTATTTTATCATGTTGTCAAGGTTTGCAGAAAACAAGAAACAAATCAATGAATGTCATGCTTAAATATTAAAGAAGGCTGTAATACACATTTTTATTCAGATGCCTTATTCAATCTTGTGCCTCGGAAAGCAGTGGTGGCAACCAAGCTTTTATTTGAATTACTTTTGGGGAAATTAATTTAGGAGGACTGTTGAATTGTGAATGGCAGGAGGCAGCTAACCTTATTTGCTTAAATAGGGTTGCCTGGGCGCGGGGCTCTTTGGGAGAGCAGTTCTGTGGAATTACGGGGAGGTGAATGGGGTTCGGAGGTGAATGGGGTTTGGAGCACTGCACGGAACTTGGGCTGCAGTGCACTGGCCAAGTACAAGCCGGCAGTGTGGGAGCAGGGGGCCTGGGCACGAGCAAAAGGGAGAGGCTGGGCTCTGGGGCTGGGAGGAAGCTGCACACTCTGCTTTTGAAACGAGTCATTTCCTTCATAGTTATGGGCAGTGGGGATCCCCGTGTCGTACCAGGGCAGGCGGTGTCTGGAAGCGTGGCTTATTCCAGAATTGCTGGCCTTTCCCACACCCCATTAGATAGCAAGCAGTGAGGAACAGCTAAATCTTGCTTTATTTGTCTGAATTGGATGGGCTTTCTGCAAAGGAGACCTACCTGTGCAGATGTTGTCAACGACACATTTCTAGGACATAAACAATGTATCTACTCTGCACCTCGACTGTGTCTGAAACAGAGAAGAATGCAAAGGGAAAAAAGACCCATGTCAAAAGCAAACCTCCTGGGTCCCGTCCTGGGATCTGGAGCTTCAGCCTAATCCCTTCCCGGGGGCTCGGGCCTGAGCTGGGATGAGGGACGGAGGGGATCAGGTGACTCCGAGACAGCGAGTCTCTAAATGCTGTTGGATGATCGAGGGAAGCAGTGGGGATCACTTCAGAATGATTTCATCGGGAAATGTGTTTTATTGTATTTTGCTCCGTTCTTATGAAAATTGGCGACCAACACAGGGTCTCTGTGGCGATTCCATACTCTCATGAATATTCAATTAAGCGTTCTTTGCTTTTCCGGATAAACTGGGGTTTATTTGAATTTAGGAGGCTGGTCACTGGCGTTACAACAGGATTCTCCATTCTAAGGGAAGTGTTTCCTGCTGGAATTTTTTAAAATAGAAAGCTCCCCAAGGATTTGGAAAAATATAATGTGTTTTTAAAAAACCCCCTTCCCACAGAGTTTCTCAGGAACACACCTACTGTTAGAGACAAGAGGCTTCACTGTTTGATCTGGTGATGAGGGAGCTTCACTGCAAACATTTTGGACTTAAAGATATATCCAGGTGGCGTTGCGTGGAAGCCCTATGCGGACCTGAAAGCTCGGTTCTCTTCCCTCCCCGGCCCCCAAAACTGCTCTTCGTCGCAGGCAGCAGGGGGCTCACCAGACCATGCACACAGGTGAGGGTAGTCACCTGGGGGCTACCTCACTCAGTCACCTGGATGGATGGATGCTTCTCTTTGCTGGTCACCTGGTGGCCGCTCTGGGCCAGCTACCCGGACGGCTTCTGGGGCACTGGGTGTAACAATGGACAGAAGGGCCCGGCGGCATGGAGATTCTCAGACCGATGGGCCTGCCGGGCAGCCCTGGGCCACAGGGGAGGAGGTCTGTCCCTGGTGGAGAAGGCCCTGGGTGGGGGACCAGAGGATCTGGCCATAAGCTCACTGATCCTTGTTGTCCTCTCGGGGGTCCTGGGATGGCACCCTAAGTGCTTTGCCTCCTGGTGCCCAGTTTCCAAACGTAGAGAGGGGGCCACTCAGCATCATGACACCCCAGGATGGGCTCCTGCTTCCTGAGAGCCGAACTTCGAGTCCCGGTCACAGGTCTAGGGGCGGGCGGTCGTGGAGCGAGGGAGCTGTGGGACTTCGGGCGAGGAGAGCACGTGAAATCCCGGAAGGTCCTGCGAAGGCGGACTTGCCGTGACAGATGTCTGCAGAGACACCGTGCGGAACACCCAGGCTTCTGGAAGCCTCTCCTGCATTCGGTGCTTGAATAAGGAATGACCTTCCCTGTGGCCTTCTGCTCTCCCCTTGAAGACAAAAGTGTCCCCATCTTAACAATGACAGAACCAACAAGAGGACATGCAGATCTTTTAAAAGCCCTTGAGAAGGTGTCAGGAGTTTGCATGACCAGTGTCATCCCAGCAGGGACTTTTCCAAGGATGAGGGTGGCTGTCTCATGCTGGGAGGCAGGGAAGGCTTGGGCACCAGAACTTTGGGGACAGACGCCAGAAGCCTCCCTGTGACAGCACCACAGGCATGAGCACGGGAACATGGCCCATCGGAGAGGGGCCTTAACACTGAGGACCACCCAGCCACCCACCCAAGCTCCGCCTGGGGCCCGGCCCTCCTCGGACCCCTGCAGCATCCGGAGGCCACTCAGTGGGCCGTGGCTGACTCTCCCCACCTGCCCTCAGGGGGTGGTTAAGGGGAAGAGGACCTGCACCAACTCAGGCCTGAGTTGGCAACCAGAGCCTGAGACACGACCCTTCAGAAACAGCTGACTTCCTAGCAGCTCAGGGAGAGGGGCCCTGGTAGGCAGGCCCTCCCTGCGGCTGGGCTGCCCACGGCACAGAGGGGCCGCTCACGGCGGGCGCACACGCGTTTCTCCATCTGGCCGTCTTCCCGGGGTACCCAGTCTGCGCTGGGTGCCGGGGGACCCTGGGGTGCACAGCGGGACGGTCTGTGATCTCAACAAGACTGCAGAGGGGGCAGGGAGACTGGGCCACCGTCAGCTGCGTCCGTCATACACACAGACATTTCATCGCAAACAATGACACGGGCTCTGAAAGGGGGAGGGGCTGCAGCGGCACTGGCCTGGGGGATTTGCCCTGAGGTCAGAGGTTGTCCTTGAGGAAGTGACACTGTGGGGATGCTGGGAGGGACAACGCACTCCCTGGTGGAGTGGGTTTGGGGCGAGGGGCTGGGGGGACATTCCGGACCGGACAGTGGCGGTACAGGGGTGGGGCTGGGGAGCCAGGCGTTCAAATGGCTTATTTTTTGTGGCGTCCACAATTCTGAGCTTTGCTTCCCCAGACAAGCAGAGGTGGTCTGCGGAACTGGAATTCGACTGAGAGACCCCTCCCTCCAGGCTGCAGGGGGAGATGCCGATGCTGACAGTGCCCAGCTCCTGCCCTGGGCCCCGGGCAGCTCAGGGCTGAGAGGCAAGGACCATCTCGTCAGCGACCTTCACTCACAGCAATGCCACCACGGGGCCACCCCCTGCGTCAGGCACCGTGCTGAGGGCTGTGTGTGGTTTAATTAGGGTCTCCAGATTGGGCCACTGAAAATGCAAGGTGCCCGGTGAAACTCGGATTTTAGGTGAACAACATCCTCTTTTCAGCACACGTGTCCCACACGCGTGTCCCACAGAGATGTGCCCGGCGGGCCCCTGCGAGGCCGTTAACGGGTGCCCTGGCCCCCGCCGGCCTGCATTGAGTGGGCTCAGCAGCTTTGTGGAGTCGGGTGTAATGGGATCTTCCAGCTGCTGATAAGGAAGGGGGTGGGGAGAGTGGCGTCGTTTCATTCCACACGAAACCCAGAGCCGCCAGGGCAGGAGGCGGCCGAGCGCCCGGCCCCGCACTCGGCCCCAGGGGTGGAGAGCACAGGGGTCTCGCAGAGCGCCCCGGCTGCCACGGGGCTGTCTGGAGCTCTGGGAGTGACGGAGGGAGGCTCTCCTCGGGGGTAGGGAGGTAGGGTTAGACCCTGGAGGGGACGACTCTTCCCTCGCAGACTGGGGTCAAGCCCAGAGCTTCCTCCCCTCAGGTCGCACCTAGCTCAGTCCTTGGAAAAGGGGGTCTCGGGGTCCCTGATCACATTCGCTGGTCTTGGTGACCCCAAATGACACCAGCACACGAATGCTCTCGAGCCCCCGAACGAGGCTGATCAGTGCATTGGAAATGTTCCCTGTTGCCGAAATCTCTCTCCCCCTGACACCGTCCTGCAGACCACCAGGAGCTGGAGGGCAGACTCAGACGGAGCCACGAGCAGCTGCCGCCTCAACAGGAGGAAGTCCCTCCTTTCACACCCCGCACAGTGGTCCTTGTCGCACAAGGTGCGTCGTGGTTCTTCGCTGCAGCGTCCCCGGAGGCTTAGACCCTCCGTCGTTGCCCAGGGGAGGCGTGTTCTCCATGAATGTGTGACTGGAAGCGTGGGCGGCCCCGCCTGTGACTTGCCCCTGTGGGGCCACACACGGGATGGCCCAGGTGGGTCACCCCCCCCCCCCACCGAACTGGAAGGGTCTCCAGCCATGGTGCCGGTGGCTCGCTTCCTGCCCTAAGCGCCCGCCTCCCCCCAGCTTCCCTCCTGGTCCCCGTTCTCTCAGGCTGGGTGCCCCGAGTGTCAGGAGGACAGCCCCTGTCCTCACACGGGCTGCGAGGGCTTCTTCAGGGTGCTGATGTGGCTGTCACTCAGGGAACAGAAGCACACGGGACACGTGAGTTTCCTGGGGGCCGAGCAGGTCGGCCCCCCTGGGCGTGATCAGGGCTTTCAGGTCTGAAAGGCTGTCAGGGCTGCTGGGAACCGAGTGGGATCAGATCGAGGGACTGTGGGGGGACCAGGTGAGGGGACGGAGATCCACCGGCCGTGAAGGCGGGGCTCATTCCCGAAGCCGGGACTCGGGACTGCTGTGTGTTCTCGTAAATGAGCAGGCGGCATTCTCCCCTCGGGGGCCTGCGGGGCGGGCTGGGAGTGATTGCGGGGGCTCCGAGCACTGGCCGGCTAGCACGGAGGGGCCTGCCGTTCTTCCGAGAGTCTGGCCGCTTCCCAAACTGGCCGACAGGGGTCTGCATCCAACACGAGAAGGAGCCACCGGGAAGGTGGTCCAGCCCCTCCTGGCACCACCAGCCCAGCCCAGCACCGTTTGTCCCTGCACGAGTGGTCGGCTGGGTGGGCAGCTGGAGGGAGGCCCTCCTGGGAAGGACCCTCGAATCTCTCCCCATGAACCGAGCTGAGGACAAAGGCTCCTTCCCCAACCATCTCAGCCTCCCCGCGCACTGGCCAGACCACCCTCTGTGCGCTGGCTGGACCTGGAAGTGCCCAACCTCTGTCCTGGGGACAGCAGCCGGGGGTCCGTGGCCTGCCGAGTCAGACAGCAAGCTGGCCCTGGCCAGAGGAGGTGGGGGCAGGCGGCCCGGTGTCCCTGCAGGTCTCTCTCTGCCCAGCCTGCTTCGCCGTCCTGCTGCGGTGGCAGATGTGACAGCCAGCGGCCAGCCCAGGCCCATGAGCCACGGTGCAAACTTCCACTGGGCCCAGGTCACAGGCAGAGGCTCCTCCGGGGAAGAATCAGCATTTTCAGCTTTTGAGGTGGATTCATTGGGTGTGCGCACTTCTGTACGTGAGGACTGCAGATTGAGAGAGAACTCGGGGACAGGAGGACCCCCCCAAAACCTTGGCAAGTGAGGCCCCGAGGTGGTGAGTGACCAGCTCTACCTGGGACCACTTCTGGTGTCCCAACACCAGTGTGACACAGCAGCGTGGCCAGGCCTGGTGCAGCCCCTGCGGGCCCTTGTCCCAGGTTTCCAGCCGCCCGGCCCTTGGGCTCAGAATCGCCACGGCCCGCGTGGCCCGCCCCTGCCAGCCCTGCACAGTGCGGGCACCGTAGAGCCTGTTTGTGAGTGGGCGGCTCGGGTCAGATGCCAGGACGGCGCTCTGGGGCACAGCCAGCTGTTTAGGCATCATAGCGTCAGGTCTGCATGTCACGAAATAAGCCACCAATGGACAGGGGGCATCCCCGTGTGTGATGTGCCCTGCAAGGTGTCAGTGGGAACGATTTTGACCTGACCTTCCACTTGGCCGCGGGCACAGGACGGGAGATGGCTGCCTTCTCGCCGCGCCCTGGAACATACGTCTGCTCCTGCAGGAGGGGGAAGAGCCAGGGCTTCGGGCCAGACGGCAGTGTCCTTTCTGCCCAACACCAGCCGTGTGACCCAGGGCAAGTCACACAGGCTGCAGGGTCCTTCTCTGTGGAACAGAGACGGGCTTGGTAACCCCTCTGGTCTGGCTATGAGATGGGACACACTGTGAGAGGGCATCAGACTGTCCCCGCTACGCCGGCGGTACTCCGACCAGGTTCAAGTCACCTTCAGGGCTGGCTGGGGCTCTGATGGGGGCTGGGGGGGCAGAGCATAGGGCCCTCCGGGCCGTGAAAACACACTGGAGTTGCACATGTGACATGTGCCTTTGTCAGACCCATGGAAGTCCCCACACAGAAAGGGACTCTGATGGCAACTCCGGGCTGTAGTTGATAATATTGGAGGAACACTGCATGTCGTAGTAGGGAGGCTGGGGGCGGGCAGAGGGCACGTGACCTCTCCACGCTCCCCGCCCAGCTTTTCTGGAAACCTGAAACTGCTCTGGGGAACAAAGTCTGTCACTCAAAGTGACCGGCTGTCCGTGCATGCTGCTGCCACTCTGTTTGACGTGGGGGTCCCCTCTGCCCCCTGCTCTGCTAAAGGGGTGCGGGTGGTCTCCTCCTCTCCCCACCACTCGCTCTCACCCTTTTCTTTTCCTGGTCCAAAGTTGTGCCCGCCACAGCTGAGCTGCCTGCCCCTTCGAGTCCCTACACTAACGGGCCATTGATGGATGGGGGTGGGCCGGGGGCGGGGGCAGAGTTTCTGGACTAGGACAGACAAAGCGAAGTTGTTCCCAGATGCCTTCAGTCCTCGCCTGCCCCCACGCCGGCGTCCTCTCCCCCAGTGGCAGTGGCAGTGGCAGCCTGGGGTGGCACCTTCCTGTCCGGGGAGGGTGTTGTGCGTGCCAGCTTATCTGCCCGTGGGCTGCCAGCGCTGGCCCTGGTGCCAAGGGGTCTGCCTCCTCACTCGGCTCTGCCCCATGAGTCATCGGGCATTTTGGGCCGTCGGCCACGCTGGGAGACGGAGCCACAGCCAAGGAGCAGAGTGTGGAGTCAGGAACTCAGGGCCGAGAAGGTGTCCGGGCTCTCACGATCCTGTCCACTCAGGCCCGTGTTGGGACTTCTGGGACTTCTCTCCAGCAGAACCGCGCAGCCCGCTGGCTCTTGGGGACCACTTTTTCTAGGTTATTTTGTTTTATTTTATTTCTGGGTTACTATTTTCTAGGCTCTCAGTGACCACTTTTCTAGGTTATTTTGTTTGAAATCTCTCCCGACATGGCACAACAATACAGTCACGTTTTCTTAAAACCCAGCAAAGCGTGCCTGCCTTACCGGTGGTCAAGAACGAGGAAGCAGAGGAGGGGCTCCTGAGTACGGCCAAGGTCAGGGTGCGTCTCGATGTCTTTGGTGTGTCTGATCCCCAGACCTTGTCTCCAGGGGTGTGTGGTCTGGTGTCTGTGCGCAGATCGGAAGTTTCTCCCTCAGAGAACCCATTCACAGAAGGTGCCAGGACGGTACCACGCCCAAGTCTGCTGCTGACCCAGGAAACTGACAGCCCCTCCAGTGACAGATAAGACGGTGGTGACCACCGCGGTCTGCCCGTGCCCGTGGAGACTTGCAGGACTGTTCTAGATGGGCTCTAATAAACACCACATTTTTGGGGTCCAGCTAGAGGGCCACACGCCTTTGCCACCGCTAAAGGCGGAAACAAACACAGAAGCCTGTTCGCCCAAGGCCTTC
This sequence comes from Artibeus jamaicensis, assembly GCF_021234435.1. Taxonomy (NCBI): domain Eukaryota; kingdom Metazoa; phylum Chordata; class Mammalia; order Chiroptera; family Phyllostomidae; genus Artibeus; species Artibeus jamaicensis. Next base: position 21,041,554 of record NW_026521861.1, on the reverse strand, counting down.
AGGAGCCACAGGTCCCCACGGCTGAGGTGACGTGTTGGGCAACGTCGTGAAAACCGGTCCCGGCCAGGAGAAACCTGCGGCATTGACGGTGCCAACAGTAGAGGCTGTCGCTTTGCTGTAGGTCCCATAATGCAACTGGAGCTGAATATCCAGGTTATTCTGGTGGCTCTGGAACAATCAGGGCACCAGAGCAACTGCTCCAGAAGCAGGGCCAGAGCAAACAGAAATCCTCTCTGATTTCATATACTCCCCAGAGGGGCATGGGCCCCATCTCCACCACCGTACGAACTACTCGGGGGTTAGCGGAAAAGGTGCCCCCGGGCCCTGCAGGGTGGGTCGGCGCCCGCACCTCTCCTGACGTGGCCCAGGCGCCTCAAGGGACACTGAGAGGGTGCAGGCTCTGAGGGAGGGACTTCACGCCAACTTCACAGCACCTCTTTTCCGTGAGCTTCAGTGGACTGAAGCGTGGGAGTCAACTGCCACTTCCTGGGGGTCCGCCCATGAGCACTCGGCCAGGGGGAGGCAGAGCTGGGAGGGACCGCGGCGGGTGGCACCATGCCGGAGACTTTAGTGTCGTCCCTGCTGTGGTTGTTAAATACCACCCAGAAGTGGCTCCAGTGCCTCTTAGAAAACATGTGATCTGAGCAGTCACGCCAGCTTCCAGAGGCGACAGCGACCATCGCTGGCTTCCCGAGGAACAAGAAACCAGGCGGCGAGGCCCCGGCAGGCGTGTCTGCTCTTTCCATTAGTGTTGTTGCCACCCGGGTACTAATAGCCCCAAAGTACCGTCCGTGCTCCTGTTGGTGTGGGTATTTCGGGACAAGAAGAGCCCTGGGGAGCGGGCACCAAACAAACATGGGTGGCGAGTCCCTGACTCAGCACTGGGAGCGGGGGTGTGTCTCTCGGCTTCATGTCCCCAGCACCCCGACTGCCTGCCAGGCCTGCTTGTCAGTTTGCCCATCGGGGGGCCAGCAGGACTTCAGAAAAAGTTCCAGGGCCCAGCTCTTAAGAGAGGAGGACTTTCCAAGGAGCGGCCGAGCCGAGCGTCTGTTTTCTTGGGGCCCAGGATTGAGAAAAGTAAACAGGGCCTCGCTGTGGAAACCTGAAATCCCATCAAAGAGAATTCCCGGCCGGCCGAGAGGGCTCATCAAAACCGCGGAAACCCGAACAATGAGCAGGGCGCAAAGTCAGAAATTTATAGACTTTGGCCTCTACCGCTACATATCCTGGAAGAGAAAAAAAGTGTTAAGAACACAAATGCCGGCCGTGGATGGGAGGGCTCCGACCCCGGCCGCCTGACGCGCCGACCCAGGGCTTGACCTCCGCAATATGTTTCCACAGGTAATTCCATAAGTCTCCGGCCAAGTTTGCAGGGCTTCCTGTTTGACAGCCCGGCGTAAGGAAGTGCCCAGCGCGGGGAGTGGGCGCCCCACGCCGCCCACCCTCAGCCGGCCCCGGCCTGGATAATTTATACTCGGTTTCATCACCTCGTCGCGCACACATGATGAAATTTATTTCTGCTGATAACTGGGGTTTTAGCCGCGCGGCGGTGGA